>NW_017731588.1:1083863-1089913 GCF_001890085.2 Hipposideros armiger
TTTAAATATTTAAATATCATTAACCTTTTAACAATGCAAAATTTTCTATTTATAACTTAAATTACTCTTAATACTTGGAATTTGCCTTTCCAGAAGAAAGGCAGAACACTTCAAATCTTATATTCATTGTTAAATATATAAATTAGATTTATATTTGTATAGCACAACTGAGGATATAAATGTATAGATTTCAATACAGCTAATATTAAATAAAGTTACAAGTATGTAGTGTCAAAATACAGACTCACTAAATATTCGACTGCCTTCTCTCCATTTGAAACAGCCTACGCGACGCGCTATACCTTTGCTCTTCTTGCTCCCCCTACTAGAATACCAGCCCCATTTGTCACTCGTGGGTCTCTGCTATTTATCCATCAAGATTCAGCTCCAATGTCATGTCTCCCAAGTGAAGATATCTTTAGGCAGGCACTAAATCTGACTGATCTTGTATCAATGATGCTTATTAGCACAGGGCCTGGTACTTAGCAAGTTCACAGGATGCTGTAACTGAACTGAGTAAAAAAAAAAAAGACGTGCAGCCATGCCCTCCACATCCACATGTCCAGCATCTCTTCTCACATGTGATGCCCTCATCGCCGGAAGACAATTCCATTTCACCTTTATTATTTCCCTAAGGTGTTCTGTAAAAGAACTTGCCAGCACTTTCTTTCCCAGAGAAGAAGAAGCAACCCACAAAAACCTCCACAAGCTGCTTCATTTTTCCTCTGGGGTTATATGTACCCATGAAGCTCTCTACACACTGGGAAGGAAGAAAGTTACAGGCTATCCATGTTTACCAAAGAAAACAGCCCAGGTACAGCACCATTTTAATCAACTTTAATCAATAAAATCTCATCAGATTTGATTCCACACATTTTTTCTGGCTAAACTCTCCAATATGGCCATGTCTTTCCCCAGTTAAGTTGGCCTTAGTCCAGAATACAGCTGAGCCCAGAAGGAGGCTATCCTACAAGCCCTTAGGCTTTCATGGATATTTAGAAAATGCCAGAATTTACTGAAGCTAATTCCCTGCTCCCCTACTCTACCCTTCTTAATTCGTGGTAAGTTTAACTTCACAAAACTTTTTAAAGATGAATGTTGATCAAGAACCTTGGGGCATGGGCCTGGAGCTATGGGTAGGAGACATATTTTGACCTCATCAAAATATTTATACTTATACTATAATTAAAATGACTTTTTTAAATATGGAGTTTATAATATGGGAAAATACATATGTATGAATATCAATTGAACACATTATGATTATAACAATATTCTTAAATAGGAAAAAGTAGATTTAAAATTTTGAACTTCACTATTGTGAAATACAATAATAAAAGACAACGGACAGACCAAGAGAAAATATAGTACAATGTATATAAAACATAAAGGATCAACATCAACAATATACAAAGAAAATGTGGCAAATCAATAGCAAAAACAAACAACCCAACAAGAAGTGGGCAAAGAGTAAGAAAAGATGATTCACAGAAAAACAGATAAAAATATTCAATAAATACATGACAAATGCTTCAACTTCATAAAAAAAAAATAGAACTTAAAAACTGAAATTTTGTTTCCAATCTTAACATAAATTAGAGAAAATGTAAAAGATGAGTAATAGCCATAGATGGTAAAGATGTAAGGGAAAATGTACTCTACCATACTTTTGGTCAAATTATAAAGTGGGATGGTCTTTTTGGAGGTGATTTGTCAATGCAATTTAAAATGTGCGTTTCCTCTGAACCCAGCACTTACACTTAACATCCTAAAGGGCAGCAGTTCTCAACCTGTGGGTCGCAACCCCTTTGGGGGTCGAATGACCCTTTCATAGGGGTCACCTAAGACCATCGGAAAACAAAAAGATATTTACATTACGATTCATAACAGTAGCAAAATTACAGTTATAGAGTAGCANTTTTATTGTTATCACCTTATATAACTCAAAAATTATGAGCATACTAAATCTACAAAGCCTGTGTTGACTAAGTTCCTGCCATGTAATGTTTTTCAATGAAGAAATTAACGAGTTGGGCTGGCCGAGTGGCTCAGTTGGTTAAGAACACGAGCTCTGGTCACCAGTTTGATTCTCACATGGACCAGTGATGCTGTGTCTGAGCTGAGCTGCCGCTGAGCTGCCAACAGGTGGCAGGATGGCTCAGCTGGTGAAAGCAAGTGCTCCTAAAAATAAGGCTGCCGGTTCAATTCCCACATGGGATGGTGGACTACGCCCACCTGCAACTAAGATTGAACACAGCACCTTAAGCTGAGCAGCCACCAGCTGCCAACGGGTGGCGGATGGCAACTAGACTTGAAGCTGAGATAGCTGCGCCCTCCACAACTAAAATTGAAGCACAACAACTTGGCTATTCCCCTTCCCCAACACTGTTCCCCTTCCCCAATTCCCCAATAAAAAATCTTTTTAAATAAATACATAAATACACTCTCTTTTCCCTTTTCCCTTTCTTCTCTTAAAAAAAAAGAAATTAATAAGCAACTGATGTGATTTAACCTTTAATACCTTAGAAAACATACTAAAATATGTTCACATTAATTTTCAAAACATTCTTTATCTGGCCATATATGTTGAGTTTTTTAAATCCCCATATCCATCAGGAATCTTGGGGGAAAAAATCACTGCATAAAAAAATGGGACTTGTTTCAAATTTTGTTTGGATAAAAGACTTGTCAACATTATGACAGATCTAGAAATATTTAAGCTGGGCAATGACCAATCAATAATGCTATTCAATATTTATCAACTGGAAGTATGCATGACAATCCATTCTTTTGAGTGAATGCCTCCCTAAAGTCAAGGAGATAATTTATTCACTCTTGTGTGTTTTCCTAACCCTCTCCAGGTTTTCTTTCTCCCCCTTAAAGTTGTGGTACATAAGAAATGCTCAAGTCATTGTTGAGTGAATGAGCCAATGAATTAAAAATTACCTACTACTGAACTGATGAAATAACTTTTCCAATGGATCTGTTTGCTCTGGTTGGGAATAAAAGGTATTCAATAAAAGTGTGCTGAATGAAAGCCCAGAGATGAGAGTATGCCTGCTGTATTTGCAGAATAGCAAGGAGGCTGGAGTATGTGCCTGGAGTAGTCCAACAGGAAGGAGAGGAAGTGAGGAAAGATGAAGTCGGAGAGGTAGCAGGTGACCAGAAAAAGCAGGCCCACTGCAGGCCAGCCTAAGGGCCTCAGGCACTTATGAACAAATACCAAAAGTTCTGGGCAGTAAAAGGCGTGAATGTTAGTTTTATTATTTTTGCTCTTTTCTAGCTTTCTTTTCAAATGTAAAAAAGCATATAAAAAAGCAAGTTATCAAATGAATGAAGACAAGATTACTTCCATAAATGAGGTAAAAGTTACCAACAAAATCCCTGGCGAAGTTGAAATAAGGTCCTGATTTTTGTGGTAATGTAAGAGAATGTCCTTGTTCTTAGGAAATATACACCAAAGTATTTAAGGGTAAAAGTCTGCAAACAATTGAGAAAAAATACTTTAAAATACCTTAAGGCCACAGCTTAGCTAAGTAGGATTTCCTCCAACACAGAGAGCCAAGTGAACATTTCAGGGCCATCCCCCTATCCTACAAACAAAGCATTTTCAGTAGCTCCATAAACTCCTCAAAGCAACTGACCTCAGTTCAGGAGCAACTTACCTGCTCAGACTTAACCCACTTCAGGAACCTGCAATTAAGTCAGAAAGCACACCTGTCAGACTCAGACAAGGCCCTATGATTATGCTGTTGACGCTTCTCTGCATCCATCTCCAGATGCCTAGCTGCTACTCATCCTTAGAGGTCCTGTGCAAGTACCACCTTCTTCCACCCCTGCCCCCACAGCGTCCACTTAAATTTCACCTCTCTCCCCAAGTCAGATCCAAATAGCATTTAATGAATACCAAGACCAAGGGTGCCCCATTTATCTTTGTCTACTCAACAGTTAGCAGAGCTCCAGGGCATGTACTACAGGGCTCACCAAGTGAGTCCTGAGTTCGATTTCCATGTGGCAGGCACACAATATCACTGTCAGTCTTCTCTTGCATAGTTTTGTTCTAAGTGTTTCTCATGACACCACCTTACTTTCTCTCTTGTGTTACAGGTCCCCGAAGTCTTATTCATTCTTCTGGACAAAAAGACCTAGAAGGGTATCACTCATTTCTCTAACCCCTAGAGCAATGAATTCTCAACCAATATGCCGCCCACAGCGCATACCTGATGGCACGCCATAGACAACACAACTTCCCAAACTACAATACAATGGCTATAACCCTATGACTCTCCTGTCAAGAAAGTATAGAGAACACAAGTGCATGAAAACTAAACCACTGTAGCACTACACGGACCTGGTTGTTTGAGTCAAAGCAAGTCGTTTGCAAAAACTATTACAGACATTAGTCTGAAACTAACCTGGTTCATTTTCAAGTAAATCACTTTGAAACTTTTGATACTTTGACATATAACTTCCTATTCAGTTTATAACTGACATCACATGGGTTAGAATCATTGATCTAGACCACACGGCAGTGTCCCATTTCTAATAAGTACTTAGTAAAATTATATATACAGAGGGTGCCAAAAGAATGTATACGCATTTTAAGAAGGGAAACAACTACATTAAAATTGTAATCCTCAATATATACCGATAACAAAAGATGAATACAAGTCACATTTGACTTCTGCAATTACAAGAGGTGCTCAAAGTGGTTACCATCAGCATAATTTTAATACAGTTTTTTCCTTTCTTAAAATGTATATACATTTTTTTTGGCACCCTCTCTATATATGCTGAGGCTGCACTTCTGTTAGATCTTCTCTCTTGTTTAACCTGTGTTTCATGTAGAATATTCACAAATGAGACAGCTTAGGATAGAGTCTAGCACTTAATAGGCACTTGCTAAAATTTGTTGACTAAAATGAATGAATGGACTGCAGCCAATTTTCAAACAGCCCTGGTTATCGGTAAATGGCCAATAGGCTGGGCCCGGATTTAGAGAATAACCTGAGATCTCTGAACTTCTAAGGGCATCTACTCTAATTTCTGTTTTGCAGCATAAACAAATGCCAACTCAGGTAGAACAATTTCAACTGCATTCTCCTCTGGCTTTTAAGTCATCAAAGGAAATAGCTTAGAGCCTATTTCAAGAGTACAGTCGTGGGTTCTATGCTGCATTTATTCCTCCCAGCTGAAGCTCAAGGTACTATGACTGCTACCATTACTAAAGCTCTCTTGGAAAATCAGCAGTGCTTCAGTTAGTTGTAGTGTTTTCAAGGTTTATTCCCTAGAAAATCCCCTGTGCAACCTAAAGAAGCAAAAGACATAAAACCTTACCATCATCCTATCCCAAGACTGTCCCACCCTCACTTTACCTTATTTCTGTCCTCTACCCAAACCAGAGATACAACTAAATTAACCGACACAAGACATATTATATGTGTGAGTGTTTTGGAAAGAGGTAGCCCAAGACCCTACAAAATATGTCAGCTGCAAAACAGGCACTGGATTTAGCCTCTCGCCTGGTCTCCACTCATCTCACTTGCACAGCATATTTTCTCGTGGTGTAGGAATAATTCACTGCCATTTTCAGGTGATGTCTAACATAACACCACCCTTAGGACAACATAATTAAGAGCTCAGTCTGCAGAGTTATAAGGGATGTGGCTGTCATCTAGAGCTCTCCCTGCCAACAGACGACTAAGTTCTGAGAATACATTTCCACCTCATCTGTACATCAATTCTAATAATTCCTCCCACATAACAGAAAAGCAAGCTGGGAGGACTGGAGCCCTGCCACTGAGAGGAGGCTCGGCAAGAAAAGAGAGATCGCTTGCACCCACAAGCTCATGAGGCTGAGGTACAACACTCTGGACCCAGTGGGCACTGCGAAGTGAGTACTTGAGTACTTCCAGTTCACCATTTTCTAAGAGCTGCTCTGCTACAGTATTTATGTAATTGTTGTACATGGTATCTGCAATTCTGTAGACATGTATACATTATGGTGTAAAAGTCTTATAAATAGTCACATTAAAAATAATACTATTTTA
>NW_017731588.1:1094273-1096858 GCF_001890085.2 Hipposideros armiger
ATTCAGTATAAAAATCAACAGAAATTCAAAACAATCTGAGATCAGTTGCACCCGATGGGGGCTTAAAATGCTCATAATAAATAAACAGACTGAAAATCTCAGCAGAGAATTTAATAAAAAATGGGAATTCTAGAATTTGGAGAGGGGGAGAGTCTTCTGTATTTTTTTTCTATATTTTTATCAAAGTAAAATACTCAGTGGATAAGCTTAAAAGCAGATTGGAGTTGAGAGAAGAAAGAATTTGAGACTAGATCAAAAGACATTTTTCAATCTGGAAAAGAAGGGGGAAAGACTGGAAAAAACAAAAAAGTAAACAGAGTCCCAGTGGCCTGTGGGACAATATCAAAAGGCCTAACATAAGTGTAATGTAAATCTCAAAATTAAAGATGGACAGAATGGCACAGTAAAGAATATTAAAGATATAATGGCTGAAATTTGATGAAAAACATCAATATTCATATTCAAGCTTAGTGAAACTCAAGCAGGTTAAATACAAAAATAAAACAAACCTAAACACATCACAATCAAACTGCTAAAAACCAAAAATAAAGAGAAAGTTTTTTAAAGTAGCCAAAAAAAACAACAACCATCTCAAACAGGGAAACAATGATATAAATGACAACTAACTTCCCTTCAGATATAACAGAGGAGAGAGGACCATGAATAACATCTTTAGGGTGCTTAAAGAAAAAAAACTAAACCCACAACCCTATATCCAGTGAAAATATCCTTCAAGAACGCAAGTTGAGGGCCGGCCGAGCAGCGGGTTGGTTAAGAGTTGGCCTGGGAGCGCGAGCTCTGAGCAGCAGGGCCCCAGTTCAGATCCCACAAGAGGGCCAGTGATGCTGCGCCCTCTACATCTAAGATGGTGAACAATAGCTCGACCTGGAGCTGGCTGCTATGAGTTGCCGGCGATGGCGTAGGCTGCAGCGAGGCTGCAGTAAGCTACCGTGAGTAGCCGGCAGCCAGCGTGAGCGGCCGGCAGCCGGCGTGAGCTGCTATGAGCCGCCGTCCAATGGCCAGAGACCGGCTGCCTCACACCCAGGAAGAGCACAATGATAATACCAACATGGGCCAATGAAGCAACATCCTCCACAACTAGACTGAAGAACAAAAGGACAGCAACTTATCTGTTCCCCTTCCCCGATTCCCCAATGCTGCTCCCTTCCCCCAGTTCCCCAATAAAATCTTTTAAAAAAGAAAAGGAGAAAAAGAACAAAACACAGAGAGGATAAACAGAAAACAAAAAGCAAATGTAGACCTAAAAGCAGCCATATCAATAATTACACTAAATGTGACTAAACAATGCAGTTATAATCAAAACCTAACTATATGCTATCTATAAAAGACACACTTTGAACTTAAAGGCACACTTANAAAAAAAGGGCTTAGACATTCTTCACTTTAAAAGGTAATTATGGTCAGCACCATCCTGGACTCTGACCATTTACCACTAACATTAGCAAAACTAAGAGTTTGCATTACCAATTACATCCAAATAGCGGCAACAAGCAATCATTATTTGAGAGAAAAAAATCCCTATGTGGTCATGAATGTGCATGACTTCCTAAGGCTGTCTATTAACATAAGATAGGGTTTTCTTTTTCAATATGGTAGAATCACTCATATTGAAAGAACCCTTTTCTATGCAGCCCTATTATAAACTCTACCAAAAAAATGTAAAAAAACAAACACTAAAGGCAACAGAAAGCAGGCAGAAACAGGTGTCAGACACTTGGGATAGGAGAAAGGCATTAGGTGAGTTTCCCATTTTTTAAGGTTTTTCAACCTAAAGTCAGGTTCCAGTCAGCAGCTAAAATTCAGATAGAAACTTTTAGTCTTACTGATTAAAAAAAAAGAAGATAAAGTTCAGTCCAACTACTGGAAAGTGAGAGAGAAAATCCTGGAAAGAAGAGAGCCACAAAACGGTGGCCCCAATTTCTGCATAAAAACTCTGCCTAAATCTCTGGCAGATCTCTGCAAGTACAGAGTTTCAAGCAGCCCAACTACCGCTAAAAGAACTGAACCAAGGTCTCAGCTGCTGCCCATTGCAAAAGAACAGAATTTGGAATTTGAATTTGGCCAAATTAACTGCCATTTAAAACAAAGAAAACAGTATTTTTTTAAGGAACCTAACATAATCCAAACTCTACAACATATCAGTCACAATACCCAGGATACAATCCAAAAATGTTAGACATGAAGAAAAGAGGAGAATGTGACCCACCTGTGGTCAAAAGTCAAACAATGAGGATTAAACTCAAAATAATCTAGACGTTGGACCTTGTAGACAAGAACTTGAAAGCAGCTTTTAAAACTATGCTCAAAATGAATAAACAGACTGAAAATCTCAGCAGAAGATCTAGAAAAAAGATGAGAATTCTAGAACTAAAAGGTATCAAAATAAAAAATTCAATGGATGGGCTTAAAAGCAGATTGGAGTTGAGACAAGGATCTGAAAACATTGAAAATAAATTATTCAATCTTAACCCTCCGTCAGGTGCAATGCAAAAGTTATGAGTTCAGGCACAATGCATCCACTAGATGCGTGTATGACATTTATTTATTTAAATTGAAAATGAATG
>NW_017731588.1:1098498-1103897 GCF_001890085.2 Hipposideros armiger
AAGGGGGCAATTTATCAGGAGGACATAATTATGAATGTGTATGCACCTAATAACAGAACTTCAAAATACATGAAGCAAACTGGCAGAATTAAAGAGAGAAATAGACAAATCCACAACTATGGTTAAGAGAATTTTTAAACCCTTTTTTTGGGAAACGGATGGAATTAACAAAAAAAACAAAATCAATGGAGATATATATATCAGAAAAACACTTGACAGATATAGAACAGATATACAATAATGGCAGATTTTTTCAAGTGCATATAGAAAATTCACCAAGACAGATCATAAAATAGGTCTCAACAAATTTTAACACTGAAATCCTATAGAGTACATTCTCTGACCACAATGGAATTACGTTATAAATCAATAACAATAATGTATCTATAAAAACCCCAATACTTAGAAATGAATTACTTCCTGAGTAACCCATGATCAACAAAGAAGTCACAAGATATTTGAATTGAATGAAAATGAAAATACAAGATCCCAGTGCTTAGTGGGAAACTTATGACTTTAAATGTTAATATTGAAAAAGAGGAAAGCGCTAAAATCAATAACCTCAGTTTTCTAGAAAAATTTAAAAGAAGAAAATTAAGGTCGAACAGAAATCAATGACATTTTAAAGACAAATAGAGAAAATCATATAGGTTGGTTCTTTGAAAGTATCAAACAAAATTGATAAACTCCTAGCAATACTAATCAAGGAAAAGAAGAAAACACAAATTAGCAATATGAGAAATGAAAAGGATATAACATTAAAATGGTAAGAGCATATTATTAATAAAAGGTAAAAAAACATCATTAGAAAAGTCCATTATTTGTAGTTCTCAATCAAAGCAGAAGCAAAAGTATATATTAGAAGAGAATTATGGTAACTCTAAATATGAACCTGCCACAGTAGAAATCTCTTGTAACTCAGCAAGAGGAGTAGCCGGTTCTGTTTTCATAGCGTTTTCTCCCATTGACTTGCAGTTCAACTCCGAGCCTGCAGCCCCCAGTCCATGCCCAAAGGAGCGGCAAGTTAGTGCAGATGAGACCTGGCCAGCTTCCAAGGGAGATTTCAACTGACCTAGAAGGAAAAATGAAAACTTGGGAAACATATACATGTAATCTAGGAACCAAAACTACCTCAGAAGACTAAGAAAGCCAGGGACTTTTTAGAGGAAGCCATTCATCTCACACGATACAAGAATATATCCACAGGTTCCAGCACATAGAGACAGGATTGTCAGCATCTTAAGAAAGAGGCCAAAATGAACAGAAGATGTGCCAAAAGCATTAATCAAAAAGCAGAGGCACTGGAGTGAAACAGCACTAGAAACACAGGGAGAGGGGCAGGGCTCTTCAAGTACTGTACCTCAACCCCACATTCAGACATATATAAGAAAACCAATCTCAAGCTTGTCGACTGAACCATCAGTGAAGGAACAATATGAGAAACACTGCAGCCCATTCAATAACTTGATTTCAAAACCACCTAAAACTTGTGCAAGGCAGTACACAATGATTTAGACTGGTTATCACTAGATAGGCATCAGGTTGGCAAGACAATTCCAAAACAGACTTTGACTCACCTTCTTCAGGTTGCTTGGTACTGGATGATGTGTTCTGCAAAGGATCAGTGCTAACTGTATCAGCCAAATCTGACACAACCAACTCAGGATCTAGGATCTCGTGGGTCCCATTAGTGGACAGCCTGGAGGACCGTCTCCTCGATAAGTCTTTATCAGTGTTTTCTGAGTAGTTTTTTGACTTTTCCTGGGCTATAAACCATTAAGAGAGTTGTAGTCAAAGACCAGAAGAAATAACTCTGCTATTATAGATTTCCAGACTGGCTGTCCTCTATACGGGCTTTACAGAGACTTATGGGACTATCATATCAGACCAGTGATAAAAGGAAATATCCCTTCCTAGTTTAGTTTTAAGTAAGGCACAGTCTCTCTGCCAGGATAGAATTTTCTTTATTTAAGGCTTTATGGTCTGAAAACATGTGCCAAGATCATGTCCCAATTTTGAAAAGTAAGTTCTATGTTGGGGCTTCCCAACATAAAAGTCTATGTCCTAACTTTGAAAGGCAGTAAGATTTACAGAAAGCCTGGAGCCATCACCAATCCTTTTTGGAGCCAACAGCATTACTTTTTAAAAATCAATAAATATTATTTTTAAAGTTTCACTCATCATACAAAATCCATCCCTTCCTAAGCCATTAAATTTCCAAATCAAATGTAGTTTATGGGTATGTAGATGACACTACCAAACCCAACATTAACAGAGTTTGTGCTCTGAGGTTTATTTTTCTTCTAGCAAAACTTCTTCTATTCCAACCACATCCCACTCACACTAGCTCCTGCAATTAATGACAAGCCTTAGAGCCTAGAGGGATTAGCGGAAAACATGGATATGGGGGAGGCTAGCCCAATCCAAGTCAAGTTCTAGCCCACATACACAAACTGAAGACTCACATGAATTTTTGTCAAGCCGAGGACGTTTTAATGGGACTTCACTTCCTTTTGATATTTTCCGTCTTCTCAATTCCAGTGTTATTGGTTGCAAAGTTTGAGAGTTTGAATCCACAGCTACAATGTAAATAAAACCACACAAAAAAAGGTATGTAATTTCTTAGTATCCAATCCTCATTATTATATGTCAGTAACAGAGAGATCCTTGCGTGATAAACAGACCAAGAGGCATTCTTACTTAAGTGAAAGAAAAAAAAAAAGGAAATGGGTGAGAAATTACTTCCTTATAGACTGACCTCCTAAATCTTTTTTTTTTTTTTTTTTTGGTTTCTCCTAAGACCCAGTCATATACTTCTCTCCTGAAACCCTCTTTTTAAAACACTCAACATGAAGGTGCAAGAGCAATAGAAAAATCATTTTTATCAACATCAAATCTTTTCATCAATACTCAGGAAATCCACCATGCAGGCTAATTCCTAAAATGTGTACCCTGGAACAACAGCGTGATTATTGTTTTCAACCTCTACTTGCTAAATTCGTTAGCTTGGCATCGGTCCTAGTTTTGAGGAACTAAAAAGAATGTCAACATTTATAACCTCTTAAAAACAATTCCAGAAAAGTCTCAGGAGACTATGCTATTTGGTAGTCAGTGTTCCAGGCAAAGCTGCTGATCACTAGCAAATCCAGCTCTGACATAATTTAGCAGTGCAGATGCTAAACTGTTGGACAGTACTCACTCTTTATTTTTAAATCTAACACTTGAGAAGCTCTCCCCCAATCAGGAAAGATGAGAATATGAAAGGCAGGCAAAAGAAAAAAACAAAAGAAAAAAATTGGAAATCTCTGGGCGAAGGCAGGTCTTTATAAAGGGTCTGATGAAGGTTGAAAGGAGAGGGAGGGGGAAAGGGAAAAGTGGAAGAGGAAGAAGGGAAGGAAATGGGAAGAGAAGGGGAGAAAAGACTCTAACACCAGTAGCTTCAGATCTGCCATTACAAATGGCCAAACAAGAAACTGGGCTGAGCTCTGGGGAGGCTAACCTGATGAGAGTACTGAACTCCTTGGCTCTTCCTGTATTCAGTCTTCCCAATGTGCCAACATTATTTTGTTCCAAGTGGTGGGAACTTGGAGATCACACACGTTCCAAATTAAACATGAAGACAAACAATCCTACTGAAATATCTCAGATCCTGTTCCAATCAAGTCTGCACAATCCAGAGAGCTCAAGGCTCCACTGAGTCAATGAACTTATTTCAAGCAATTCTTAAAGGGGATTTGAACTATGTATAGATATTTGGCAAGGCCTCTCTTCACTTTGATACAAACTGGGGCTGACTGCATAGAACTTCAGTGTTTCCCAAACTCGTCTGACAGTAAGAATAATCTGGGAAAGTTGTTTAACAAGTCACATTCTCAGACCCTAATCCAGAGATTCTGACTGAGGAGGAAAGCCTCAGACAAGTGTGAACAGTAAGTTTGGAAAACACCATTTATCTATTAAATTGATCCTACCTGGTATGAAATCTTACACTTACAAAATAAAATCAATGAACCGAATGGCCTTTCTTTTATCTGAATGAAGTTATGTGGCTTCATAAGAGCAGTCTGGAAAGTGAAGTGCAACTACCCCAGTGCACACTTTCCAGAGGGTACAAGCCAGAGCATGAATAGCTAAAGAGGAATCTGTTTCAGAAAACTCAATTCCCACATACACTCTTTTCCTAAACTGAGATGGGGACACTTTCGATTTCTGCCAGTTCACATTTTCCACCTCTGCTTGCATAAGTGCCCTTTTCCCACTTACATAAAAAGGTCTGCCTCTCACTCATCCCACATCTTAACATGGTACACTGTCCAGAGGTCTAAAACCCCCCGACTTTCTCAACTAGGGTTCCTCATTTGAACACCAAACACACAGGTTCTTTTCTCAATTCACCCAAGGGTGGTTTATAACCATTCTCCATACACAGGAGAGAAGTCAATTCATCACAGATAACGGATGCCTTGAACACTAGGGATTAACTCTCTCCCAGAACTCTGCTGAGAAAGCCAGTGAGTGAATTTAGGCTAGTGCTGTCCAACAGAAATATATATAGTTAGAGACAAATGCAAGCCATGTATGTAACTTTCGTAACATTAAGAAGTTAGAGTGAAATTAATTTTAAGAATATATTTTATTTAACCCAATATATCCCAAAGTATTTCAACATGTAATCAATAAAAAAAATTGATATTTTACATTCTCGTTTTTTTGTTTTTGGGGGGTTGTTTTGGTACTAAGTATTTGAAATCCGCTGTGTATTTTACACTTACAGCACATCTCAATTCAGACTAGCCACTTTTCAAGTGCTCAATAGCCAAAAGTGCCTAGTGGCTATCATACTAGACAGCACAGGTCTAGGCCCCAGATTTGTCTAAGGACAATTCCAGCATGCTCGGCTTTTATTTTTTTACAAAATAAATGTGTATTTTTGTATTATTTATTCCAGAGATAAGGTTATTAATTATCCCAGATATAAGGTCCACAGCATGCTCGGCTCTTGAGACTTTTCTGTAACTGAAACCCAGTTACAACCACTGAAAGGGGAGGCGCCTTATTTCATCTGGGAAGAAATGAATCTACCTAATTTCATACCTTACAATTAGAATTCAGATGTGAGAAGGGTGCCTACTGGAATGAGTAGTAATACATTCACTTGAAGTAAATTAAGGTAGACTTTTTGCCACAGAAATTAAGTCTGATGGTCTGATGTAGCTGTCTGAATAGATAGGACTAGCTCTGCATTCCACATCGTATGAAAACAATGAAAGAGCTACCTCTAGTTTTGATGAAAATAAATTTTATATTATATACATATATATTTTTTGCAACTATTTAAACTCATCAGAAAAAATAGATATCACTTTAAAATGTGCTAGGGGATTCAGAGTTTTTCAAAA
>NW_017731588.1:1104169-1121961 GCF_001890085.2 Hipposideros armiger
GCTGTTGCTCAGAGCTCAAACTCTTGAGCGAGCTCTTAACAAACTGAGCCACTCGGCCGGCCCTAAATGTCAACTTTTTTTAAGAGCTGTGCATTCTTCCCTAAATCTGTGCTCTCTACCCTTGACTCCTACCAATGAACCATCTCAGCTTTTTATTTATACTCAAAATTTCCAATCAATAATCACTCTCCAGAGCTCAATTTCAAAAGCACCCATGCCTTCCAGTGTTCTCTGGCCCCACCTCCTTTAGACACCCACACCTATTTTACTTCTCCTTTCCTCTTTCATGTCTCGCATGAAAACTGTAGTTCTTGATCCCAGGCTCTGTTAAGCTTACTTAAACTGAGATCATTTGAATAACCGCAAGCAAAAGGTCTCAGCTCATTAGGTTTTATCATATAAGCTGAAGTATCTAGTGAACAGCTATCTATCACCCTGGGAGCTCAGTCACAGACATGTTTCCCAACTGATGTTCACGTGGATACAAACCTCCCTTAAAATTGGGCTCCACAGACACAACTTGTTTTCAGATCACAGGACAATTCAAAGTCAGCCACAAAAACAAACGACTGACATACAGCAGTGAAAAAGAAGCACAACAGGCCACAGGACACTCTGGCAGAGCCCGCTTGGGAAACTCACCAGTAGGAGCTATGGAAGGGGGTCTGCCTCGTTTTCTTTTTGGCTCCCTCAAGTTTTCTTGTGGACTCTTCACAATGTCATTTTCCGGTTTCTTATCCACTTGAGCATCTCCAGAGTACTCTCGGTCATTTTCTGAAATGTTCTCCTTGTCTTCCTTCTCGTTCTTGGGAAGGCTTTTCTCTGATACCTTCCCCTTTTCAGAACAGATTAACTTGCCTTCCTTATCAGGCTGCTTGGGTCGCTTTTCTGTCTTTAAGGCTTTGTCCTCTTTGTCTTTCTTCACATTGACTGTGGCTTTTCTCTGCTCTTTAAACTTCTCTCGTTTATCAGGAGATGACGAAAGACTTTTGTGATCTGTTTCTTTAGGCCTAGCATTACCCACAATATTCTAAAATGAGCAAAATAGCGATGAAACACATTTTGTGATTAATTGAAAATATAAAATCAGATGGTTTTTTTTGTAAACTTATGAAGATAAACAAAGAAAATAAAAGAGGACATTTGCTAGGTCACATAATGGAAAGCTCCACTGAAAATTATCCACCCACACTCTGAGGCTTGAGAATCAACCCTAGGTTTAAAGAAAACAACGGTCATGTTCAATTCCTTCTGAGACAGAGCTATCTTCCTTATGTTTAATAAGTCACTAGAAAATAATTAAAGGGACAGACAACTACCCCAGGGACCTCTTGTGGAAAGCAATCTTTCTGTCAGAGGTGTTCTGACAAAGGTGTTCATGTCCCATCCTTCCCATCCCAAGCATGACTACACTGACCCAGGGCCTTTCAGAGGTCTGGCTCAGTTTGCCAGTGGATGCTGATTCCCTGTGTAGAGAAGAGCCCAAACTGATCACTGGAGGCTGAACAGGAAAGCTATAGAGACTTTCCAACCCAGAAAGAGAACCTTTGTTTTCTCTACTGGGCCAAGGCTATGCTCTGTCCAGCAAGCCACCTACTGTCTCTCTGAGCTACTGAGGTTTTGTCCATCAGGAAGAAGTACTACACCTTGATTACTTTCCTCCTAAATTACTGTCTTTAAAATTCACCCTAAAAATCCTGTGTCCTATAATGACTGTCTCATAATAAAGCCAGCTCTGCAAGCTCCGTAGTTTCCAAAACCACAATTAACTTTATTTGTCTATGTATATGTATATATACTTATTTATTTCAAGACCTCAGTCTCCACCATATCAGGTTCATATGAGGTCCCCAGCACCAAGCATAACTAGGCACAAGATCTTTGCCAGAAGCAGGAGGGAGTGCCTAAATACTCACTGAGTGAAAGTTTAATTTGTCCCATAGGGAAAAATAATAAACAAGGAGAATCCTTGTGGTTAAAGCCTAGACAGAAATATTTGTTCAAGTCCCAGAAATTTTCTGAAAGCAGTGAGGTTTAAGGATAAGCATTCCTCAGTAACTGCTGACAGAAAATAAATTGCAACCACCTGGGTGGGGGATGGGGGTGTTGGCAATTTGTGTCAAAAGACTTGAGTTTATACTTTTGAACTAGAATGAATTCCTAGAAATGGAATCTGCTAACAGAATAATCAGACTTGTGCACCCAAATTTACAAATATTCCTTAAACGACCATTAGGGAATTGGATACACAAAGTAGGATTACATATATACTACAGAATACTACATAGCCATTAAAAGATATATTCTCATCCAGTATTAAGGAACTTGGGCAAATGTTACTTCGTTAAAAGAGCAAGTTATAGTACAGTAATATGCTCCATGACTCCAATTTTGAAAAGAATATGTATATACATAAATAGTTCACAAAAAACACAGAAGGATATATATCAAAAAGTAAACAGTTAACAGCAATTGTATCTAGATAATAGGATGATAGTTTTTACTGTTTTGTGCTTTTCTGTACTTTCCATATTTTCTACAGCAAACATTATTTTTATAACTTCAAAAAAAGATAAATGTTTCTAAAACATAGTTTATAAAAATATTTAGGACAGTTTTAGTCCTACAGAAACAACCTCAATCTAGTCTAACACTATATGAAAAAAGAGCTTTAAAAATTGTCTGACAGATATTTTTAAGAAGTTTTGCTTTCTAAATGGCCAATACAGAACCCTAAATTATTAGGGTTGAAAAAAGCTAAGTCATTTATCCAAGCTACTAAGTCCTTCCGGAAAAGAAAAACAAGCAAGCAGGCTCCATGGGCCTGGGCCTGGGCCTGGGCTTGGGCCTGACCTAACCACCTGCCAGGTCTGAGATGAGGTGAGATACTTAAAGGCATCTGGGAAATGAGAACTGAACAGCACCCACAAATCCGTACTAGGTAAGGTGCCCAGCTCCAAGACAAAGCACCATGCATGAGTGCTATCAGTTTATTGAGTGCAGCAGAGGAAACAGTTGAACGTTTGTTATCTGGAGCACTGGACTTTCATTAGGGGAGGTCTGGATACAATCCGACAATTCTAAACAAGTTCTTAATATGGTCTCTACTATACTAACTAATTTCACGAACTGAACACAAAAAATGCCAAATTGAACCCTAAAATAATGTTTTAGGGTACCGTGTAGCTCCTTAGACGCCTGAGGGGCAAATGATCAAAGAGAAAACATATTCAGGGCTAAAGCTTTATAATTTTGTCAATTTTCTGGAGAGGAAAATCATCAAAAGGTAAAAACGTCTTGAGGCTACCTTTAAAGATATCATGTATCATGCATTATCCTTGGAAATCACTGAATATATGTACAGAAGAATTTACAAAAGTCTGTGATAAGTAGAAGCATTTGATGATCATAAGAAAAGACACAACAGGTTGCAGCATCACCAAATACTGTCACATCCACAACCACCAAAGAGGTGAGTAACAATTAGTAACAAGCAGAGTTTTTAAAAACATGAATATCCAAATTTTGATCTCTCTTTCCCCTCAACTACTTCATTAAGACATAAACATGAAAAAGATCAAAGGGGAAAAAAATCATGAAGAAAGTAGGCAACGCATCTAGATGGCCCATATACGTGTGCAGCATATTTCCAGCATCAATACTCAGGCCCTGTGCTCAGGCAAATATATGCCTGCGACAACAGGAAACAAAATTTTCAACGCAGGCATATCTAGCGCAAGTGTTTGCCAAACCCCACCAAACTGTAGCCCTGTAACCACGTGGCATGGTCCTGGGCTTGAAGACAAAGTTACTTAGATGAGGAGATACCATACTGAGATTTCCTCAAGCAGGTTAGCCAGTTCCCTGTGCAGCTCTTGGGGACAGGGCACATGCAGAGAGAAAAATAACCAGACATTTCTGAGAAAAGATGAGGAAAACAGAAACAGGTCATGGTGTCCAAGCATTTGGTGCTTTTGAAAGGAAGAATCTGTGTTAAAAGGAAATGGCAGAAAGAGACAAGGATTTACAATTTCTGAAAATCTGCATATTGCTTTCTGGTTAAATTGTGTCAGATAGAGGAAACAAAGACTTTGCCATCATCAACAAATGTAATGTCTTTATTTGCGAAACAAAACTATAGGGTTAGCATTATTCATACCACAAAGCACAAAAACCACATTTCTCACCTGGTCTTTGGAAAAAGCTTTGACATGAATATGTTTGACAGTCTGAACTACTCCATCATAAAATTTCACAGTGTAAGTACCTAAAATTCAAGAAGATATCATGATTTTAACTTGCAGTTTCATGAAAGTGACAAAAACTTTTCAAAGCATAAACACAAGGGAACTCCAACCACAATAACAAACTTCCGGAAATTTAAAAATTGAGAACCACAAAAAAAAATTAATAATTGAAAATCACATCAGTCTTACCTATATCTAAGACAATAATAAGTTTGCCTTTCTTTTTATCTATACAAATGAAAATCCATGAAAAAACAACTCATTTTTATGATGCTTCAGTAAAATAAAAAAATTTGCACTGAATTTAGATCAAGAACAAAGAGTAGTAAAACAACTGAGAATGTGAGGAAAATGAAGATTGATTTATTGATAGGTGAATTATTAAATTTTATCATTTAATCTTTATTTTCTGGGCTTAGGGATAATAATAGCTTTTAAACTTTAAAACAAACGTGACCATCTACTAAAGCTATAATATTTTTTAGAGGTTACATTTTTCTCAAAAACCATACAAATTGCCTTTACGTTAGAATATTTAAAAATGGAGACTTGGACAAAACATTAAATGATGCCTGTTTCATTACCAGTTTATTCCATTAAAAAAGAAATGTCCAACAAAAATCACTCTCCGCTAAAAAAAATGAAGCTGGACTTCCAAATAACCTTATCTTCCCAAATAAGGCACCCAACCACAAAAGTGCTCATTAGGTTGCACCCAAACCAACACTTTCAAACTTCTGTATCTCACAACCCACCGATGTCCCTTTTTTTTTGCCCCAGGGATTAAAAAAAAAAGGAATCATCGTTAATCTTGTCAAGATTACCAGTGAACCAGTGGTAATTCTATAATGGTTTACTTACCACTAGTAAACATGGTCAGTTTTTAGGACCAATTTCCCACTCAACAAGGAAGGAAAAAAAAAAAAATCCCGAAGGCTGAGAGCAGAAGAATGCAACAAGAAAGTTAAAAAAACCTGGCTGGTTGCCTCCTTCTTATACATTCTCTGCCCACCCCACCTCTCCTCCAGTCCTAAACAGGGCCCTTTCAATGGCTAGTCACCTCTATTAAAAGTCTTCCTCCTTAGTATTCAAAGTATTGGGAAGTCAGAAAAGTCATGACATATTTTTTCTGTTTTCTATGTAAAAATACGTCATGACTTTTCCGACGACCCAATAAAATGCAACCTGAGCCCAATTATTTGCCGAAACCTTATTTCTCATACCCACCAACTCAAAGTGACTAGCTACCTCCTACCCACTAAAACTGCCTTGTGACCTTTCTACCTCCCTATCTTTATCAAATGTTTTCCTGCCTAGAATGTGCCACTCATGGATCCTTAAGCCTCCCACCCAGATGACAATAGTTCTGTAAAAGCTTCCTGACTTCCTAGCTCCTGGAGATTTCTCCCTGCTGTGAGCTTCTCAGCCACTCATGTGGCACCTGGCCTGCAGAGCCTCACACTTAGGTCTACTTTAATATAGAAGGCAGATCCCACACCAAAGACAGGCTCTCCAAGGCCAGAGACCACATTTCAAACCAGTTTCTCTCTCACATAGCATCTGGCTCACTGCAGCTTGTTAGAAATGCAAGTTACCAGCCCCACCCACAATATACTGAATCAAATGCTCTGGGAATGCGACACAGAAATGTGTGTTTTAACAAGTTCTTCGGGTGTTCTAGTGCACGCTGAGGTCTGAGAACCATGGCATAGACAATTAGTCATTTCCTACTGACCTTTACTCCTAGTAATTATAAAATGAAGGTGATTATTTGTCACAAGAGTCACCAACACAGAAAGAAAATGGCTAGCACACAAGCTACATATTAAGGATATATAGTTGTGCTTAGATGGTTAAAACAAACATGATGACAGGGTACGGTAAAGGATTCGTGTGTAGATCAGGCAGCTCAGCAATGACTGCTGAGTAATTACAACAAACGTCTGGGTTCCTTCTTCCTGCCTAAACAGAGCAATGACAAGCAATGCCATGGGACTCTCAACAGACCCTGTTCCAGCAATCATGGGGCAGCTCTGACAGGCCTGGGGTATGGAGGTGGGGGACGGGGGCCTTCAGCACCCAATCTCAGGAAATGTTAACAATTAAGAGTGCCAACAAGCCACCCAAGCCTATACCTTCAATTATTTTATCAACAAAGGAAGTTCGGCATCAGCTCCATCAAAATGAAAACTGTCAATTTTTACAGCCATGTCAAATATCCAGAAGGACATCATTAAGTAATACTATCCAACAGTACATTTTCAGCTATTTGAGATCAATTTTGAAGGTTACTCTTGATAGCAGTCTCAAAAAGGATGCCTTAGATCAGCGGTTCTCAACCTTCCTAATGCCGCGACCCCTTAATACAGTTCCTCATGTTGTGGTGACCCCCAACCATAAAATTGTTTTCGTTGCTACTCTATAACTGTAATTTTGCTACTGTTATGAATCGTAATGTAAATATCTTTTTGTTTTCTGATGGTCTTAGGCGACCCGTGTGAAAGGGTCGTTCGACCCCCAAAGGGGTCACAACCCACAGGTTGAGAATCGCTGCCTTAGATGAAAGGTTGTGCCCCAAGTTCCATGATAAGTCTAAAACAGCTAGCATTAGAACCCAAGCCTGTCTGCTGACCTCTGACCAATCCTTCTGCCACCACCCCACAGTGCCTATACCCCCGTTTCCTCAGCCTCAAGTCCAAACCACAGACCCAGAGCACAACTGGCCACTTGGAAATGACCCCAACTATAGCCAAAGGTGCTCAGGGGCCACTGTCCTTAGATAGCAATATCCGACCCTGACCTTTTTTACTTCCAAAGGAAGTACTACAAGGGATCATCATCTTGAAACTTTCTCCCTTGATCATGCACACAGTCTAACTTGGACTTCAATAAATCAGTGGGAACAAAACAACACATCCCATGGACAACAGTGGCCTAGAGAAGCCCCAAATCTGCTTTAATGGTTCCATGTATAACTAAAAGAATGACTTCCCATGGACTCCTCCCATGGACGGCTGACAATAAAGCTCTCCCATGGCCATAAACAACATCTAACCAATAACATGTAAATGACAGAATTCAAAATAAGCGTGTCATCCTTAACACAAAGGCCTCCTGGCTCAGGCTCCCTTAAGAAGCCCCTGTCCTTACTCTGCCAGGTAAAGCAAAGCTTCCTGGCCTTGCCCATCTGGAAGTTAAGAACTCAGCATATCAGACGAATTATGGCAGTCAGTAACAGCAAGAGGGGTGCAAGGACCAAACCAGAGATGCAGAGCAAGCTCATCTTCTCAAGGACCAAGGGATACACAGGTCACTCTGGATACGACAGATTTCTGTTGCTCTTGAAATCTACCATAACTGTGACTCCAGGGCCTTTTCTCTATCCCATTCATTCTCTAAGGGTCAGAGAATTCCAGAATGCCATGGAGCGGGGACTCATAAAAGTTTTCAAACATGGTTTCTCAAAGTACTGAGGTTTCCACAGACGTTCCTCAGTGGGTGGGCAGAGGGATATGCTCCCGTCTGCAGGCACACTTTCCCTTTTCTCAGTCTTTTCTTCTTAGCAGTTTTTACATCATGCTCTTAGGTTCTGTGGCCAATAGTTTCAAAAAATGTTCATCTATTCCCATTTCTTCTTCAGTTTCTAACTGCTCAAGTGAGTCCAGAGCAAGGACAGTGAATCACCTACGATCACCAAGCAGAGACTGGACTAGAGACTGTCTCCCAATTAAGGCTATCAAGGCAGATTCCAGAAAGTACAAACCATCTGCATCCACCCAACCACCATCTAAGGTGCATGTGTGAATGAACACACACATACTACCTCAGTGAACACCTGCCCTAACTGACAATTTCTGCCGTTTAGAAAAACCCTGCTTAAGAGAGGCAGCGTGATACTACGGGAACTGCAGTTCAGGAATTCTGGGGTCACACAGACCTCCATTCAGATCTTAGCTCTATCATTTATGTATGTGCTCTGTAACCTCAAGCAGTTTTCTCATGTGAACTTAGTTCCTCATCTTTAAAATGAGGATGTTTGTGTGAAGAACTAAATGCGATCAGATATGGAAATTGCTTAGCAAAGGGACTGTCATAGAGCGAGGGGTGAATAAGTGGTTCTAATTATTATCATCCACCAAATCACTTTAAAACGGAAGCATAGGAGCATATCTCCCATCCATAGGAGATACGAGCTAAGCTAGTGCTAGCACGTGTGGGTCTAAATCTTCCTTTTATCTCCGTGCAAAGCTGTTTCACATAGTCCCAACATCCCCATATTTCAAATGCAGGATCAGTTACAGCATGAAGGAAACAAAAAATAGTAACTGTTTCAACCAGATTCTAGAAATAAGACCATTTACACAGAATCTCTCATACAGACTTCACGCGCTACGCTACATCAAAGAAATCGAGCCTGGGGTGGGGCGCACATGGCCTAAGAATATGCACAACCATAAGGAAGAGGGGCCTGATGAGCCCGCTCAGAACCACAGATCAACAGGAAGGAACAATTCTTCATTTTGTTGTACATGTGAACCTACTTTCAGTTTCCCCCAGAGAGACTGTTTTGCAGGGCAGAGTCCTCCAGGGCTGGGGGCACAAAACCCTGACAGAAAAGTGGCTCTGCCATGCCCTGTGTAAAAAAAGGGGAGCTACGTAGCCGCAGGAAAGAACAGAGGTCAACTCACCAGAGATGGCTTCCCAACAAAGGTTCGCTAGAAGCAGCATCCCATCTTTTACTCCAACACAGACTGAGGGTCTACGAAGCTACCAGGTGTGGCTGCCTTCACACTAAACGGTGCTTAACTACCATTGCCAACGAACCATTCCAGGTGAAAGAAGCTAAATAACATGGCATTGCCCTCCCCAGTTTCCAAGGGCTAAATGACTCCCTTAAGAATCTGAAGTCACTATTGAGTTGTAATTCAATCACACCAGCCTCCCAATGCCAGCAGCCACTGCTCTCCACTCCAGCTAGAGCCCCCCACCCACCAGACTGCTCAGTCAGTGCTCAGCCTCAGCAAAACGACCAAGGAGGTTAAGGGTGGCAAGAACACCAGACCAAGCCTTCCAAAGACAAATCTACAGAGTGTGACTTCGTTATATCCCCGGCCTACTCCTTGCAGCACTAACAAGACAGAATGACTTTTACAGGAAACAAAGGGGCACCGTGCCAGCAGAGCTTCCACTCAAAGAGCCATTAAGCTGTGGCAGCCCCTGCTACAGCTAAAAATGAGGCAGGGCAGAAAATACTAGGAAAAGAGAGAAACGAGGGCCCAATATCGTCCCTCCCAATCCTGCAAATTGCAATTGCTAGAACGAATCATGATGAACTAGAAACTGTCTGCTTGCTCCCATAGATAAAAATCTAGGGCCGGCAGAGTGTCGCGTTGGTTAAGAGTTGGCTTGGGACGCCAGCTCTGAGCAGCAGAACCCCTATTCGGATCCCACATTAGGGCCAGTGATGCTGCGTCCTCTACAGCTAAGATGCTGAACAACAGCTCCACCTGGAGCTGGGCTGCCATGAGTCGCCCGCGATGGCGTAGGCTGCAGTGGAGCTGCAGTGGGCTCCTGTAAGCTACCGTGAGCTGCCGGCAGCCGGCGTGAGCTGCCAAGAGCTGCTGTGAGCGGCCGTCCAGTGACCAGCAACCGATCCGCCTCACTGGGAAAGAGCGCAATGATAATACCAACATGGGTCAGTGAAGCGACGTCCTCCACAACTAGACTGAAGAACAGAAGGACAGCAACTTGTCTATTTCCCTTCCCCAATTCCCCAACGCTGCTTCCCTCCCACAATTCCCCAATAAAACCTTTAAAATAAAAATCTAACCCAAAGGCAGCACCTAAGGGGTCATAATCTCATCTCAGAATATCTGGGCTCCCACAAAGACTACCTTTCCCTTACAGTGCCACGCAGCCAGTTCCACTATCTTTCAGGACTTCCCCTCCCCCATGTCCCTTCTCTCCTCCCCCTTCCAATTCGTCTCCAGAACCAGTAAAGGTAGCAGAATAAAGAACTTCAGACTAAAGAACTCAGGAAAACAGGTTCTGGCAGAAATCTCCACTCTCTTCCAGTGTCCTTCAATGAACTAAAATTCACGGGACAAAATTTGGAGCTTATAGAACCCATGTATTAGGGAAGCAAATGACCTTTTTAGGAACAAACAACCAATACCTCAAGACCCTCCCTCCTATCATTTTAGCTCATGAAGGAAATAAACTAAAGGGCCGGCCGAGTGGGTCAGTTGATTAAGAGCTCGCTCAAGAGTGTGAGCTCTGAGCAACAGCGGTTCGACTCCCAGCCCGAGCTGAAATGCCAACAGGTGGCAGGATGGCTCAGCTAAAAAAAAAACAAAAACCCTAGTTGGAAATAAACTGAAAAGATTTTTAAAACGACTTGTAAAGCTCTTGTTTCCCCAGTTTAAAAGACATTTAAAAACCTTAATTAACTATGGCTGATAATGTGGCCAATGACTTTTAGTCCTTAAATGATATTTCAAAAGATTTCAGCCCCACCCCACACACAAAAAAAAACATTAACTGTACACTGGGGTCCCTCCCTGCACCCTTATGATTTATCTACACCATCTGCTCCTGCCCTGCCTCCTCCTGGTGGCTTCATCTCTACACCTACTTCATTCTGTCCTGAACTAGGTGGTGGTGTTTTCTTTTAATCCATGATGCCAAGCTCTGGACTCTGCAGATATTAGATGCAAACAGTAGGTTCCTAAGTGTTTACTGCCTCTACCAAGCCACTCCCCGCTCTGTGAGAAAGCGCCCAGGGCTCCCCAACCACCCCTCTTCCTCAAAATGCCCCTCCTTTGCTACTCCTTCATCCAATCACCTTTATCCCATTTCTGTCCTCCACGTGACTCTGGGACATCACTGGAACAAAGGAAAAATGCTGCTTCCTTTCTGCTACCTCCTTTACCTACAGGTACCCATGTTACTACCCACAACTTTCATCTCCTCTAAGGAGCAGCCTTTTTCTCAAGGAGGCACACCTCCAGTAGATATTATTCGGGGGGAAAAATAAGACTTGATCAGGATAAATCAACCTAACAGACTTTCAGGAACTCATCTATTTACATGAAGAACATCTGTATTTCATATCAGATTATTTAAATCCAGTAAGAGCAGAAAAAATTATTAATCTTGAAAATGACATTGAAAAAGTGAATTATATCTTTTACTAGAGGGATTTGAGGCAGTTTAATAACATATACGCTTTCTTCTAAAATAAGTTTTTAGGTTAATGTGATACATATGGAAAGTACAGTAGAGGATTTTATTTTGAACACAAGCTTATATAAGTAATTTAAGGAAACAAGGACCCAACCAAAAAGACTTAATCAACCATGAACTGGAGGATCAGTAACTGCAGACAACTTAGAAGATACAATCTTCCTTTGGAGAACTAAGGCAAGGGGGCCATGCTCCAAGGGTAACCTACATCCGGCACATGAGTTAACCTACATCCATTAACCCACACTGGTCTAACAGCTGGACAAGTGGGGGTGGGGCAATAGAGAAACTACATCTTCTGCTACATGCAAATTTATGTTCATTTTTAACCATTTCAACCTATTCCCAGACAAAACTTCTTGGTCAGCACAAGGTCCAGCATTTAGCAGGGGACTGAATAAGTACTTGAATAACTTCACTGAATGAAAAGTCAATCTGGCTTATAGTCACCCCTAAATAGTACTGAGAGGCCTAATGACCCTAAATATTCACTACAGAGATCATGGACATACCATAACCATCCTGGTAGAAAATGCTAAAGAAAAGGTGTCACTTGGACCCACAGTCTGTTGTCTGTGTCTAGATGCTGACCACACATATTATCTTCATAACCCTCCTCTTGCCTTTGTACTAGCGAAACGAACCTTCTTGGGTCACCGTCCCTGGCCTGACTCCTCACGTGTTCTAAACTCTGGCACAGGCATCGCAACTCGGTGCTCTAAATCCCAGCATTCCAATTTCAACTGGTAACTTTGATATTACAGACCACCCTCAATCACCTTGTATCCACCAAGCACATTTTTAAGAAATGTCTGTTGGTATTCATTTCTAGGCTATTCACAAATAAGTAAAATGAATATTAGGGGCTTATTTCATCAATTTTATTAGGAACTCCTAGACAGCAAGCACCTACACACTTTCCAGCAGAGTGACAAATGAACCATTGTTTTAGAAAACAATGACTAAAATTAAGAAGGCAAAGAATCAAACTAACCCAGCTTTCTCTCCATTTGTAATTTCTTCCAAACTCCTGACATAGTGATTTACTTGGAGAGAGGACTTCTAGGCAACAAATACATCTGAAAACATACTATCGAATCTAGTATTAACGCCCCCCTAAGTCATAAGTAAAAACAATTACAATTCGAATGCCTTACCATCCTTGTTAACAGCAGTGACTTTGGCTGGGTAAAAACGACAATCGGACCAGCAAGCAAGGACCTGCTCATTTATTTGAAATTCCTAAAAAACATGAAAAAACAAAAAAAATCCTGTTATCAATCCAATTTCACAGGACACACACAGAACCAGAATTCCTAAGAGTCTGGAATTCACAAGAGTGAGAAGGGGAGATGGTTATTGGGCTGGAGGAAGATATTTCTATTGTTCAGTAGTTGGAGTCAAAACAAAAGGGCCGGACACAGACTTTTCCCATCCTAGGAGGTGTGGGCAGTGCAGCACAGCACTGCTGAGAATCTTACCCTGTCCTTGAAAGTGAGTCTAAGAGTCCAGGACTCCCAGGGAACACACTCAGTCTACAAGCTGGAAGGAAGGAGGCTACTTCATTTTGAGGGAAAAAGCATTCATGCCACCTAAAGCCACCCACACTTTGAAAGGGTCTTTTGCCAAAGGAAGCACCCATTCATCTTTAATATTTCATACCTTGTTCCTAATACACAGTTTGCATTGACACATTTTGTAGAATAAATACTGAGCAATCAAATTGGACAACAGTGAATAATCCTCAATTGGGACAGGAGGGAGGCTATCGAGAGTTCAAGTTCCCTGGTCAGAGTTAAAATGGAAAACAAAATCCAGGGCTGGGTCAGATCCAAAGGCAGCAAGCTCTCTATAGACGTCTCAATGTCTATTAAAAAAACTCAAAACTTCCTCCTTTGTTCTGAAGTCAACAGAAGCTCCAAGCATGGTGATGAAATTTAGACAACAGGAATACAGTCCAATCAATTCCAAGTTTTTCAAGGGCTTATAAAAGACCTTGATGTGAAGCTAGCACAGTATTCCACATGGAATGGTAGCTTAATAAATGATCAAAGAGCAGATCAGCTTAATCAATGATCTACAGGGAACTCGTACAGTGCTGTAAAAGAGAAATGTAAGGTCCCCATTTCTCATCAATGCAGGCTCAACCAAATTAGTTTATGAGCTGACACATCAATAACATCATACAAGCGGATGACAACTGGGATTCTTCAAGAGCCCCAGATGCCCTGCGGATCTCAGGGTTGCAACTACAGGCCTAAATAAAGATTGGTCCCCAGCTGCTACTCATCAAAGCCTGGAACATAAAGTACCCAATGGCCAATCCCACTCATTAAAGAACTTCCCAGGTCTGTTACTCACAGAAGATCCTTCCTCTTCGTGTAAGCCCTCTTTCCTCAGCTGTATTTTCTCTAAAGGGCGTAAATAAGGGCTGTCCCAGCAGAACCATTCATCATAACGATGGTTCCAACGCTTGAAATGGATGAGTACTTTTCCTTCTTCGTAGTCAATATCTTCTATGTGAGCTGGATACCTGAGTCAGAAAAAAAAAATTAAAATGTCTTTAACATCCACCCAAAATATCTAAAACGGTATCCTTCCAAACCTCTTTCCAAAGGAGTAGGTTCCCAAAGTACCCAATAAATACTACCATTTAGAGGCTCTGTATAACTGGGTCAAATCACAAATTATGGAAGCTAACAGACATGGGATTCGAACTCCAACCTTGATACTCCTTAGCTTATGAACTATTAGGTTAACTTTACAAAGTTCCCTCATGTGAAGTGGAGGAAGGATGCCAGCACACTGGGTTGTAGTACAAGTTAAACAAGATGACAGATACACAAGACCTGAGCACAAAGGACACAGGAAGTAAACATTTAACAACTAGATTATATTTTACATGTTCCAATAAATAAGAATGACCATGCAACCCAGACTGTATTAGACAGTCTCAATTTTAAGGATTTTGTAATCCATAAAGTGGAATACCATGTAGTTGTTAAAAAAGAACAAGAGATCTATGCTATGATATGGAAAGCTCTCCCAAGATGAGCTATTAAATGAAAAGAGCAAGGTGCAGAACACTATGTATGGTAAGCTAGTGTTTGTTTTTTTAATTAAAAATAAATATTCGTATCTGCTTAAATATGCATAAAATATTTGGAAAGATAAACAAGAAACTAACAATGGTTACTTGTGGAAGTATGGTCAATTCAGTAGATGGAGTCTTCCAATCTCCATTCCACCCTCCTTCTAGACTGAGAGCTGGGAAAAACCAACAACTTATACATTTCCCTAGCTCCCTTACAAATGGCAGTCAAGGTCACGGAGACCTATGGGTTTGGAGGCAACTACAGTGGCCAGACCCAGAGCTCCAGCGCAGGGCCTCTCAAGCTTTCAGGTAATAACACATTCTCGTGGCATCTTGTTAAAATGCAGATTCTGATTCAGTAGGTGGACCAGGGGCCTTAAGAGCTTTAAACAAGCTCCCAGGTGATACTGGTATGCTGGTCTCCAGCAGCAGGGGGCTAACATCTAGTCTAGTCGCTGGCTTTCTGATTGTCAAGCAGTGGTGGCGACAGCAGTGGCAGTAGTGACTTCCTGACCTACAGGTCACAGCTTCAGTGGTGGGTCCTTCGAGCTGATACTCTAAGAGCAGCCCCCTTGAGCCCCACTCCTCCAAACCCATCCAACAAACAATTTTCTAAGTACCCAATTGCTTGTGTTAAATCCTGTGGTTAAAGTACCCAGAGTGATTTCTGTTTCCAGCATTTAAACCTGATTGATACAAGAGGGAAACTGGGTATGGGGACAGGGAAGGGCAAAAGTGAGAGGGAGGCTTTTTGCAGCACACCTTTCAATACTTTTTCATTTTTCAACATATAAATGTATTTATTGCTCATTCCCAAAATAAATAAGTGGTCAAAAATAAAAGAAAAATAAATATTGCATGCAATTGGTCTATTAATCAGACTGCTGTTCTAGATTGAGAAAGTTTAGATTCTACCAATATTTTCTCCCTACAACTTGGATTTGCACCATTTCTTTCCTTTCTTTTATCCAGCACCTAGTACCCTGCTGTCCTAATAAATATGTGCTACCTAAATGAATAGGTCTGCTCCTTGTGTCTGTACACTGTGTCCTCTTCAGTCTTACACTAGTATCTATCCTCCAAGGCAGTTTGCTTGGCGATAATCTATCACAATAGGTTGCAGATACTGGGCATTCAATAAATGTTCAGCATATGAATTCCACTCTATTCTTCCCAAAGGTCACATGTCAAGTCAATTCTTCAGTACTGAGACTCTCAAGCTCCAGCTACCCATTCCAATTTCAGTCACCCATCACTTCATGTGGGTATTTCTCACACAGGACTGATAGGGTATGCTTTTCAAAATTCCTAATGGTACTACGCACACATTAGTTGCTCAAAAAATATTAACAGAAGGAATAAACAGCCCTGAAACTAGTCTCCCTACCTCAATCCAACTGACATACAGCTGCTATCAATACAAGATGTCTTGACAGTAGAATGGCTAATTGTTCGATCTGGTGAACTGGGTAGTACAATTGTAGGAGACAAAAGAGGGTTCCTCTCTGCAAAATGGGGAGAAGAACATGGATATCTCAATTACACTCCTCTTGCCCTATCATTCATTCAGCCTGCCAGAGACTGGTGAGTCTCCCTAAAATAACACGACCTGCCCTAACACACTCCTAATTCAAAGCCCTTTCTTTAATGGTTTACTATCTCTAGCAATAGTTTTCAAAACAGGTCTTTGGATCAATGCATAAAATTAATTTTTCTTAGAACTAAATTTATTTAACTTACAAAACTTTTCTTTATACAAAAATCACATTCTTTCTAACATTTTGGTGCTTAAACATATTTTTTAAATTACAACAATAGTAACTGTTTGTTTTTCATACCCTTACTAAAATTATACAGCCATTAAAAAGAATGAGGCAGCTCTCTATGTACTGATTTTAAAAGATTTCTAAGAAAAATGGGGGAAAAAAAACAACAACTCAAGATTTAAAATGGTATTGAATGCACTACTCTTTATTTGGGGGAGGGGAGAGAGCCAATACATCCATACCTGTTTTTAAATGCGTGGGCTATCTCTGGAAGGATGATCAAGCAACCCGGTTTGCCTCTTGGGAGGGGAACTGGATAGTTAAGAAACTGGAGAGGAAGTATGAGACTTATTTTATTCAATGTATATCCTTTTGTAGGTTTTGAATGCTGTACCATGAGCATGTATAAAAAGTATATAACTATATACTTATTTTAAATATCCTTATTTGGCAAAATAAAAAGTTGGCAACCTCAGGACAAACCCCCAATTCTTCTGGACTTGCACTGCTCAGTGCCTTCTAAAGTCTGGTAGTGTGGATCCACAAAATCAACTCCAAATTCCTAGGCTAATGACTCCAATGCGCACACTTGGAGTCTGAAGGACTCTCGGGGCCCTCCGCTAGCCTAAAGCTTCTTCCTCATTCAAAACAAGTCCTAGGGCACGGGCATCCCACTACCTGCACATTCCACAAAACTCTCCAGGAGGATCAACAGTAACCAAGGAGTCGGCAAGGTTTCCTAAGGAGAAGGTGGTTCTCCCTTCTTCTCTAAAGTGTGACAAAGATGCAAGTCCCTCATGGAGAATGGAGAAACCCAACTGCATTTCAAAGAATAGACAACTGATCTTAGAGATCAACCCATAAGACTCGGTGGATCACAATTGCTAACTGCCTTGGGGACAGCTCAGCTTCATCGGTCAACAGAACTTTGATCTGGGGAGTCAACTGCAGGTCTTGGAAGGGATTATAAGACATATGTGTGCTGGCCCCTGTCCTTATGGAAAACAAGACACATGAACCAATTTAGCTTTAAAACTGTTAGTGGGAATCACATGAAACTGCTGATAATCAACTGCTTTTTACCTACAAAAATACTCATTTTATTTGGTTCAACCTAAATATTTGGACAACTATAAGGAGAGCTGGAGAAGATGCAGCAAGATTAACAAAAGAGAAGACAAGATTGGTATCTGTATAAGCAAAAAAGTGGAGAGAGAATTTCCAGCTTCAACATGTAACAGACACTGATGAGACTCTAGTTTCCAAACTAACACTGCAACTGGGAGTCACATTTCTAATGGAAATATTAGCCAGAAAGGAGCAGATATTGAACACCAAACTGATAACAAAAGTTAGCTCTAAGGAGGGGAGAGGAATTGGAAAGGGCCAAGAGACTTTTGCTTGTAGTCCTAATTTTTATATGGATTTAGTTACATAATA
>NW_017731588.1:1123886-1147097 GCF_001890085.2 Hipposideros armiger
AGCTTTTTTCTTTTACTCTATGAATATAATAAGATTTCTTAAATTTGTTATCATTACCCTACTAAAATAAGTCATGTTTGGTTGCATGTGTCATTCACTTAATAAGTATCTGTTTGAAGTTCTAATATATTATTCACAAGTTTTGTGTCTCTTTTAGAAGTAGGATTTATCCAAGTGTCCTTGAATTAAGCCATTCCTGCCCAGTTTTAGTACTAGGCTATGCTAACCTCATATAATAGACTAGAAAATTTATTTCATTTTCTATGAAATAAAGGCTCCTCTGGAGCCTTTTCATAAGATAGCTCTTTACCATTTCCATTACTTCTATGGTTACTAGTCTGGTCAAGTGTTCTACCTGTTCTTGAGCAAATTTTGCCTAAACTAGAAAGAGAGTTTGAAATGATCATCAGATACAATTTAAGTGTTCAAAATCAATAGTTTTCCTTTGAAGGAAAGAGATGAAAACATTTCAAACTCAAGTCACAAATATTAAATGGCAAATACAAACACTAGGTTGTTAAGCACTTTATAGGGCAGAACACAAACATTCCTAAGTTTGCATTCTGAGACAAACTGCTAGGTTCTGCAGATACAAAAGTAGATGACCAAACATCAGGGCATCTAGGGTGACAAGAGCCCAAAGAGAAGTTTGGTGCACTCCTTGGAATTTCCCACCCCTCTCCACAAGCAGAGACCAAAAACACTCTTGACCTCTGAAGGGAAAAGAGGGTAGCCCAAGACTTATCTGGCCTGCCTGTACCCCGTAACCAGGACCAGATGAAAGAGAGGCATTGTCCTTCCATGGCACACCTGGGCTGGAGAGCCTAAGGGTATGCATGTTCTCCCCTAACCCCTCTAAAGCACCTGAATGGGCCTTCTCTTTTTAAAGTACATTTCCTACCACTCGCTTCCCAATCTCTTCCTTAATTAGCCAAATCTACTGCCTCTGCTCACCTTTAGAGGCAGCAACCAAGTGGGTACCCACTTCAAACTTTTTCATAAGGTACTGGAGGGTTGGAAAGTGGCTTTAAAGAAGGTGATTTAGCACTTGGGCTGAACCTGATGAAGAGAGGTGTTTGCCAAATGTTTAAATTTCTTCCAGAGTGTTCTGCATATATTAGGCATTCAATAAATGTTTATCAAATGTAATTTTTAAAGACTTGATTATGAATACCTAGAGCCACAAAACAGCAATAGGAATATACAACCAAACCAAGGTGAATCATCAAAATAAATCAATGATATCCATGTTGCAGGTGTCAAACAGACAGATCCCAGTACAAAAATTTTCAGATCAGAGGGGATTTATGCACATGTGCTGTGGTCACCATGACAAAATTAAATTAGTAACAAAACAGATTTCTACCCAAGGCCAAAAAGTATCACGAACTCATATTTATCCAAAATTCAACTTGGAGAGGTCCGAGAACCTAAACTTGACAGTAAACTGGGTTACTATGATGACCTTATTTTAGGCAAGTGGTATAACTGGTCACTAAGCCAACCAAGAAGCCGCAGAAAGCCAATGTAGCCAATCAAACATAAAGAGAAAAGGAGAATGGGCAAAAATGGGAGGAAGAGAAATCCGTCAATTCCACAGATATTTTCTGAGTACCTACTCTGGGGGCCAGGAAGTGTGCCGGGGTTTGGAAATCCAGACGCCAATCTAGGAGGATGTGTGATCATAGCAGCTGGCAGAGGGAAGCTGACTCTGTTAAAAGACACATTTCCTCAGACACACCGCACACCTTCCCATTCCCAGTCTCACTTTACCTGCAATACTTCCCCTGCCCACGCTGCCCAAGCAATAGCCTCAGAATCCTACGGCCTCAGGATCCCTGACTCCACTACCATGAATAGCTCCATTTCCTTCCAGTCTGTCTGTTTCCCGCTTGCTTCTTTCATAGCATTTACCCCAATTTGTAATTATTTCATGTGCTCCTCTTGTTTATGTTTATGGCTTGCTTCCCTAGGAAGACTACAGACATCCCCTAAACGCAAAGGCATCTGTCTCTTCAGTATCCTCAAGGGGAATAAACATGTGTCTACATGCACAAATAATTGTAATAAAGTATTACAGGTGAAACAAAAGACAATTTAAGGCACAGTGGGGCACAGGGGAACCAGAGGCTAGTTTTAGGGCAAAGGGGAAGAGTGAGGGGGAGGGGGAAAGGAAGGCGAGGCCAAAATCACCCTAGTGAAGAGGAGACAATCTCAATTCTGAAAGATGAATTGGCGTTTTCCAGGTGCTCAAGGAGGCAGTGAAGCTGGAGAGTTGTTTCTGGGAGAGGGTGCAACATGAGTAAATCAGCATAGGACAGAGGGAGGGAAGCGGGAAAGAGGACAAGAAAATGCAGGAAGCTGAAAGTGAAAAAGGAAACAGTAACTTGGTGCAGAGGGTTGCCCAGGAACCTTGAGGAGTCCACAGCTACTGTACGGATGCTCTAAATGAGTGTTTCCCAATAGCGGTTCATGGACCACTGGGTGTGGCTGAACACAGAACTGGCGGTCCCCAGGTCTCATGAGGAATGTGTTACTGTGCTTTTCCGTAATCTGGACCATCTGTATCAGAGCTGCCCAGCTGAGGTGACATGAATGGATTACAAATGACAAGAAAAAGGCTGAGATGCACTGATCCAGATGACTACCAAATACTGAGTACTTCTAAAGAATTTTAGTGTGTGTGTGTCTGCAATTAACCTGGCATTATATAATCACTCTCAAAAAGATAGTTGTAGTAGCTTTAAAACACGTCTATAAATTTGACACGCCTTCCTTTAAAAGGTGGAGCCTAATTAAGGTGGTCTCGTTTCTAACAAATAGAATGTGGTGGAAGTGACAGTATGGGATTTCAAGGCTGGGTCATAAAAAGCACTGCTGCAATCCACTTCTGGACATACACCCAAAGGAAGTGAAAGCAAAGACTTGAACAGATTATCTATACACCAATGTTCACAGCATCATTATCCACAATAGCCAAAAAATAAAAGCAACCGAAGTGTCCATTGACAGGTGAATGGATAAACAAAATGTGATATATCCATAAAACATAATATTTATTACTCAGCCTTAAAATAAAATTCTGATATGTGCTATAACACAGAAGGAATCTTTAAAATATTATACTAAGTGAAATAAGTTAGTCACAAAAGGACAAATACTATGATTCTACACATATAAAGTATCTAGAATAGTCACATTTATAAAGACAGAAAGCGGGATGGTGGTTACTTATGGCTGGGTGGTGGGGAAAATGGGGAGTTACTGTTTAATGGGTACAGAGTTTCAGTTTGGGAAGTTATGGAAATGGATAGTGGTGATGGTTGCACAACAATATAAAGGTACTTAATGTCACTGAACTATATACTTAAAAATGGTTAAAATGGTATAAATTTTATGTTATTATATTTTAACACACACACACACAGCACTGCTGCTTCTTGGATTCCCCATTCTGAAGGACGCCAGGTGCTATGTCATAAGAACATTCTAGATGCCCTACAGAGAGATCCACATGGCAAGGAGCTGAGGTCTCCTTCCAGCAACCAGCACCAACTTGCCAGAGGCATGAGCAAGCCACCTTAGACGGCAACCTCATGAGACCTGGAGCCAGAACCCTCTAGTTAGGCCACTCCTGAATTCCTGACCCACAGACACTGAGAGGATAATAAATGTTTAGGGCTGTTTTAGGCCACTAAATTTTGAGAAATTTTGTTACACAGCAATAAATAACTAAATAGTAGCATTTCACTCCAATGCTACTAAAAGTGGGATCCATAGATAGTATATAGGTTGGTGGCACCGGTCCTCATGTTTTTCAGTTTGGGAAACGCTGCTCTAAGATACTAAATAAGCCAACCCACCCTAGGGCTCCACCAAGAAAGGGAGAGGACTGTGGGAGAGTGAAGCCCACACCAGATGAGAGGGAGCGGCTCCATATTTATGTCCAGAAAGACAGAGAACAGTACAAGTTAATGCAAGGATACACTGTTGGCTTGTCCACAGTATATGACCTCAAGTCCCAGGAAGGCTTGCTGCTCTGAGTCTTGGCTGCTTCTGAGTAAAATTAAGCTGCCCAACATGGCACACACACTGTGCGTGGGCTTAAATTAGAGCAGCTAGGCAGTGCTTGGCAGCAATTTGTTAGGTCCCCACACACCCCAGAAATACAAACTGAAGAAACACTACATGAAAAAAAAAAAAAAGAGGAACCAGAAAGGATAACAATTCCCCTCAGATTTCCCACTCCAACCAGTCAGCTTTCACTCACATGGCTATTAATAACAAATGTGTATAGGCTTACTCTAGGGGTGATAGAGTGCCTTTGCATATGGTATCTCACGAGGCCTTCACCACAATCCTGTGAGGACTCAGGGAGTTGTTATTATACTGCACCCATTTTACATTTGTGGAGATGGAGGCTCAAACAGAGTGACGAGGAAGAGGTGTAACCAAGATCAGCATCCAACCTGACTCTAAACCCAGGAAAAAGCCTACTGCTCTTCATTTGACTTCCCGTGTAAATATCCTTGTCGTGATGCAGGTCCACAGAGGTGTCTCAATCACCTAATAATCTGCCTGGTGGCTAACTCAGAATTTGCCTAAACTTTCCCCAAGGGGTTAGGCATTCACGCTGCTTCCAGATTCTTCCCTACATAAACAACCTTTCTGCAAACACACAGCACTCATTTACTTCAAGAATCAGAGTGTGCCTCTATTCCTGGCTCAGAGCAAACACCAGAAGCAAAAGACGTCTATGCACAAAAGTAACACTCTAAGCCATCCCCAGCCTTTGCTCCAGAGGGACTGGCGATGGAAGTTGTATTTAGTGAAAAACAAAGGGCTGACTATTAAGCTACAGAAAAACTGTGCTGTTTTGGATGCCTTAATTCCTCCCCTACCCCTTCACCACTTCCATTAATCAACATCTGACACTTCTAACTCAGGAAATCTTTCATTCATCTCTCCTATCTGATCCCGATCATTTCTCATCAGCAACAACTGTCAGTATGTCAGACGACCCCTATACCTCTGTCAGTACCGCCAAAGGGCCTGACATAGAGACACTCAGTCAATATTTGGTGACTGAACGAACACCACTTTTCTTTTCCTAAGAGGGACCGGACCATGCCTCTCTCCTGCTTAAAAATTCCCTTTTTAGCCCAACCTCCCACCACTCCTGATCTGTCCCCTCTGCAGATTTCTAAAAATACACCACGTTTTTTGAGCCCCGAATACTTTTGCTTACATTGTTCCTTCTGCCTGCTTTCTCACCCTCACTTCATCCTGGAAATCTTATCATCTTATTTTCCTTGCATAGACCCTCAACTCCCTGGCCCCTCTCTCCTGCTATCGTTCCTGCCTGGGTAAATACCACCCCTAGGTAAATCAAATCATAGACATTCTCCACTCCTGTATCCAGGCAGCTGATTATGGATGGTAAATACATTCAACATGCTGATGGGTCTCACTTTAAATGCATGACCACACATAGTGGTTCCCTTGGGGGTGGAAGGAGCTGTGTGACTGAGTATGGGAAAAATGGTCTTCTGAGGTGCCCCAAATCTCTGTCTCGATTTGGGTGGTGGTTACACATGTGTATACATGTATAAAAGTTCATCAAGCTACACACTTAAGATCTGTGCACTCTGATATAAATTATACCTTCATAAAAGGTTTTTCAAAAAAGGAATTTTAAAAAGAGTAGCATCTTTGCTCTCTTAATTCAATGCCTTACAACTGTAAACTGCCATGAATAGTAATATCAAAAAAGTTGGAAAAAAAAATCCAGGGCCTACCAGTGGATGCTGAGTGTAAAAGAGCCTGAGGAAGAGGCACAGTCCAGAAGGATACAGGAGACCAGTTAGGTGGCTATTGCCAGGGTCCAGAGATCCATGATGGGGACTTGGGCCAGGGAGGTAGGGTGGAGGTGACAGCCAGTGTCGGAGTCAAGATAGATTCTGCAGGTGGATCTGATAGGATTAGCTGATGGACCAGATGATGGGGTGGAAGAGATCAGGCAAGGAGGCTCCAAGGGGGCTCTAAAGGCTCTGGCCTGTTGAGTTCTGTGACACTTGACTGTTTTATTTAAAAACAAAAAACAAAAAACAAACACAAGTACATATTACTATTGCAATGAGAAAAAAACAATACAGATATTATCTTTTACTAAAAAAAAATAATAATAATAATCCAGAGCCTAGAAGCAACAATCCCTCAGTAGGAAAGAGCACATCTAGGACCCAGAGCTCGGTGTCCAACATCGTTTCCAGTAAAAGGAACCAGAGGGAGTGGGGGTTGGGGAAAAAGGTGAAGGGGACGAAGAAGCACAAACTGCCAGTTACAGAATAAGTCATGGGGATCTAATGTACAGCATAGGGAATACAGTCATTAAATGCATTAACTATGTATGGTGACGGATAGTTATTAGACTTACCATGGCAATCACTTCATAAGGTATATAAATGTTTAATCACTATGTTGTACACCTAAAATTAATATAATACTGTATGTCAATTATAATTTAAGAATTTTTTAAATAAGGAACTCGGGCTCCTTGGAGAAATCGCTGATTCTAGGACTGGGGCAGGAAATATACAAGATGAGCCTAGAATATTTTGTAGTGCCAGAAATAAGGAAATGATAAACATACACAATGATGATGAAAGTGTGTCAAAAGGACACAAGAGTCAACTGAAAGAGCTCCCAATGAAACAACAAGAGCAACAAAATAAAGTAGTATTGGATTATAACCCAAAATCTAAAATAAATATCTGAGTCCATGCTGATATAAATAAAATATCATCAAAAACAATAAAAATCTAGAAACTGACACAGTCAAAAGCCTAAGGAAACATGACTACTAAACATGATGCTGCATCCTGGGTAGAATCCTGGAACAAAAAAAAAGGACATCAGGGCAAAACTAAGGAAATATGAATAAAGTATGGACTTTGGTTAACAATAATATACCAATATTGGTTCATTAATTATAACAAATGTACCTACATTTCTATCTCGCTAATAATGTTTGGTCTTAGTAGGGGATATTGGGTATGTCATATATGAGAACTCTCTGTATTACCTTTGGAATTTTTCTGCAAATCTGAAACTATTCTACAATTAAAAGCTTACTAAAAATAACTCCATGACCATCAACCTACAGTGGACCTTAGTGGCGCCTGATGGCACCAGCAATCCTACCACATTTCTTATGTCTGATCCCTCTTCACTCTCCTAAATGATATTTCATACCTTATCTTCTTTCCTCAACACAAGCCTTCAACCTGATCCTCAGTCACAGCTGAGGATTTACTTTTTATATTTTTATTTACTTAAAAAAATAAAATCAATCAAACAATAATTCCCATTGCTGGTGGAAATGTAAAATGATACTGCTGCAGTGGAAAACAGGTTGACAGTTCCTCAAAAGATTAAACAGGCTAATTACCATATGATCCAGCAATTCCACTCTTAAGTAGATACCAAAGAGATATGGAAACATATGCCCACAATATACTTGAACACAAATGTTCACAGCAGCATTATTCATATCAGCCAAAAAGTGAACAGAATACAAATAAATACTCATCAAATGATGAGTGGATAAACAAAATATGGTCTCTTTATATAATGGTATATTATTTATCCATAAAAAAGAATGCTAAGGGCCAGCCGAGCGGCGCGATGGTTAAGACCTGGCTTGGGACACCACAGGGCCCCGGTTCGGATCCCACATATGAGGGCCAGTGACACTGCCCTCCACAGCTAAGATGCTGAACAACAGCTCAACCTGGAGCTGGGCTGCCATGAGTCACCGGCGACAGCATAGGCTGCAGCTCCTGTGGCAGTGGGTTGCCATGGGCTACCGTGTGTAGCCAGCAGCCAGCGTGAGCGGCCAGCAGCCGCAGTGAGCGGCCATCCAGAAGCCAGCGACTGATGTGCCTCTCCTGGGAAGAGCGTAATGATGGTGCCAACTTGGGCCAATGAAGCAACGTCCTCCACAACTAGACTGAAGAACAAAAGGACAGCAACTTGGCTGTTCCCCTTCCCCAATTCCCCAACGCTGTTCCCCTCCTTCAATTCCCCAATAAAGTCTAAAAAAAAAAGATGGGGTGTATATACACAATGAAATACTATTCTGCCATAAGAAAAGATGATACACTGCCATTTGCAACAACATGGATGGATCCTGAAATGATCATGCTAAGCAAAATAAGTCAGACAGAAAAAGTTGAGAACCATATGACTTGACTAATATGTGAGCTATAAAACCACAAACAACAAAGGAACAAGACAAACACATAAAGAAACAAAAACTCATTGACAGAGACAACAGTTCAGTGGCTACCAGAGGGTAAGGGGCGGGGTGGGGAGGGGCTGGTAGAAAAGGGTAGAGGAGGTCAAATATATGATGATGGAAGAACTGACTCTGGGTAGAGAACACACAATACAATATATAGATGATGTGTTATACAACTGTACACTTGAAACCTATGTAGTTTTGTTGACCATTGTCACCCTAAATTTTAATTAAAAAAAATAAAAAAGAAAGTATATTAGTAGTTGCCTAGGGCTGCGGAGAGCTAAGAGGGAAGGGAGAGTGACTGCTAACACTATGGAGTTTCTTTTTGGGATGATGAAAATGTTCTGGAATTAATGGTGATGGTTGTACAACTCTGTGAATATACTAAAAACCACTGATTTGTATCCTTTAAAAGAGTGAATTTATGGTACGTAAATTATATCTCAATTTAAAAACAAATAAATAAATAAAAAGGAGGGAAAGAAAAGAATCCCACCAAATGGTGGCAAAGATACAGAGCAACTGGGACTCATACATTGCTGGTGGAAATGCAAAATGTAATCGTCACACTGGAAAACAGTTTGGCAGTTTCTCAAGTTAAGCATACATTTTAACATATAACCCAAGAGGAATGAAAACTTCTGTTCTCACCAAACCTGATGCAAATGTTTGTTCATATTTACCACAAACTGGAGACAATTCATATCTTTGAACAGGTAAATGGATAAACTGGTACATCCATACAATGGAATTCTACTCAGCAATAAAGGGAACTACTGATTCACACAAAACTATGGATGAATCTCAAATGCATTATGACAAATATAAAAAGCCCAGCTTAAAAAGCTACATACTGTATAATTCAGTTTATATAACATTCTGGAAAAAGTAAAACTATATGGACAGATCAGCGGGTGCAAAGGGCTGGAGGTAGAATATGGGACTGACTACAAATACACACAAAGAAATTCTGTGGGTGATAAAAGTGCTCTACATTTTTATTGTGGTAATGTGTGCATGACTGTATGAGTTTGACAAGCCTCAAAGAAATGTACATTGAAAAGTGAATTTTACTGTATGTAAATTATACCTCAATTTAAAAATACAGTAACACATGTACCCATTATCAACTCTACCAGTCAGCCTTCATCTCTACCTATACCCAGCCTCCCCCTTCCCCTTATAATAAATCCTGGTCCTATCAATGGCGAATGCCCCCTCTTGTGTGCTACACAACAATCTCTCCTCTCCCACGTTTTCCTTGAACTCATGCCAGTCAGGGTTTTGTCCCCATTGCTCCATTAAAACAACTTTGTCAAGGTCATCCATAACCTTGATGTGACCAAATTAACAGTCACTCAATCCTCATCTTACTTGACCCACCAGCATCACAAGGCTGAGGTGGTTACTTGCTGCTCCTTGAAACACTTTTTCCACTTGACCTCTGGACACCCTCCTCATAGATTTCCTCCTGCCTCCATGGTCACTCCTTCCCAGTCTCTTTTTCTGGTTCCTCCTCATCTGCTAATGTCAGAACAGTGAAAGGCCCTAGGGCTCATTCCTCCTTTTATTTACACTAACTCCCTAGATCAGCACTGTCCAATAGAACCTTCTCAATGGAAACCTTCTATATCTCTGCTCTCCAATATGGATTTTTGGATAGTGCAGCCCTAGATGGCCTTAAATCCCATATACAATACTTGCGAAAGACACACCTGATAGAAAACTATTATCCAAAATATACAAAGAACTCTTAAAACTCAACAACCAACACCACCAACAACCAATTAAAAAATAGGCAAAATAGGGGCCGGCCAAATGGCTCAGTTGGTTAAGAGCTCGCTCAAGAGTTTGAGCTCTGAGCAACAGTGGTTTGAGTCCTGGCCCGAGCTGAGCAGCCACTGAGCTGCCAACAGGTGGCAGGATGGCTCAGCTAAAAAAAAAAAAAATAGGCAAAAGACCTTAACAGACACTTTACCAAAGAAAATACTCGTATACAGATGGCAAGTAAGTATATGAAAAGATATTCAACATATTAGGGAATTGCAAATTTAAATAACAATGAGATACCACTGCATACCTATTATTATGGCGAAAATTCAAAACACTAACACCACCAAATACAGGATAGGTGGTAGGAATGCAAAATGGTCCAGCCACTTTGAAAGACAGTTTGGTATTTTCTTACAAAACTAAACATACTCTTACCATATGATCCAGCAATCACACTCCTTAGTATTTACCCAAATAAGATGAAAACTTATGTCCACATAAAAACCTGCACATAGATGTTTATGGCAGCTTTATTCATAGTTGCCAAAACTTGGAAGAAACCAAGCCTTTCAGCAGGTAATGGATAAATAAACAGTGGTACATTCAAACAATGGAATATTATTCCGCGCTTTAAAGAAATGAGCTATCGGGCTGGCCGAGTGGCCTGTTAGTTAAGAGCTGGCTTGGGACGCCAGAGGGCCCCGGTTCGGATCCCACATATGAGGGCCAGTGACACTGCCCTCTACAGCTAAGATGCTGAACAACAGCTCAACCTGGAGCTGGGCTGCCATGAGTCGCCGACGACGGCTTAGGCTGCAGCCGGGGTTGCCATGAGCTACCGTGTGTAGCCAGCAGCCAGCATGAGCGGCCAGCAGTCGCCATGAGCGGCCGTCCAGAAACCGGCGACTGGTCTACCTCGCCCGGGAAGAGCGCAATGATGGTGCCAGCTTGGGCCAGTGAAGCAACGTCCTCCACAACTAGACTGAAGAACAAAAGGACGGCAACTTGTCTGTTCCCCTTCCCCCAATTCCCCAGCACTGTTCCCATCCCCCAATTCCCCAATTTAAAAAAAAAAAAAAAGAGCTATCAAGCCATGAAAAGACATGAAGAAATCTTAAATGCACATTACTAAATGAAAGAAGCCAATCTGAAAAGGCTACATACTGTATGTATGTCCAACTATATGACATTACAGAAAAGGCAAAACTATGGAGGCAGTAAGAACCTCAGTGATTGCCAGGGGTTAGAGGTAGAAGAGGAAAGGGTTTTGAGGGCAATGACGCTATTCTGCATGGTACTATAATAGTGGATACACGTCTTTAGACATGTGTCAAAACCCAAAGAATGTACAACACCAAAATTGCACCATAATGTAAACTATGGACTTTGGATGATAATGATGTGTCAGTCAGTGTAGGTTCATCGATTATAACAAATGTACCACTCTGGCAAGGAATGTTGATAGTGGGAAGGCTATGTATGACAAGGGATGGGAACTCTGCATTTCTGCTCAATTTTACTGTGAACCTAAAACTGGTCTACAAAATAAGATCTTTTTTATTTTAATCTCATATACTCACTGCCAACTCCCAAATTTCTATCTCTAACCCAGAGCTCACACCTGAATGCCTGACTCAATTATTCAACCATCTGTTCAACATCTCCACTTGGTTATCGAAAAGGAATCCCATATTTAACATGTGCAAAACCAAACTGCTGATTTTCCAATTTCAGCAAATAGTAATTCTAGTCCTTATCCCCAGAGTTCTCCTTGACTCTTCTCTCTCACAGCATCATTAGGAAATCTGTCAGCTGTACCTTCAAAAAATACCCAGACTCTGATGACTTACCATCTCCACCGCTGCTTTTTAGTTCAAGCAACCTTTAATGCAATGACTACAAAAGACTGATTATTCTCCCTATTTCTGCCCGTGTCTTCCTACAGCATATTCCACACACAATAACCACAGCCACTTTTATTATAATAACTACAATCAGATGTCACTTCCCTGTTTAAAATCTTTCAATGGCTTCCTATTACATTTAGAAGAAGGTCCAAACCCCCTATTATGGCCAATCTGGCTCCTGCTGACATTTGTGAACTCCTCCTACCTTTGGCCCCTCGCTCTTTACCCACCTTGATTTGCTTGAACACACCCAGCATTCTGTGCCTTGGCTGCCTCTGCCTGGAACCCTCTTCCCGTGGATATCCACCTGGATTGCTCCCTCACTTAGGATCCCTATCAAAATATCTCCTTGTCAGACAGACCTTCCCCAAGCACCCTCTACATAAAAAAGCACCCCTCATATACACACAGTGTCATTCTCTATCTACTTACTAGTACTTACTCTTCTTCTTAGCATTTATCACCATCTAACCTTACAGGTATTGATCTATTTGGTTATGGGCTACCTATCTCCACTGGAATGAATGTCAGCTCCTAAAGATCAGGGACGATGTCCTAATCACTACTCTAGCTCCAGCATCTAGCAATGAATGAATGACTTGACATCAACTCTTTGTGAAGCCTTCTGAAAATTCCCACACATGAAATTGTTCTCCCCCAGGGGTTTGTACGTATGTAAATATCATCTCATGATATAACTAATTTCAGGGACTTCACTCTCCTTCCTAGGTACAGAATACAGCACAGGAACCAAAGCCATACCTTGTCATGCTCAGAAGCCAGATTACCTGGATTCAAATCCCAAACCCACCATTTACTAGTTGTGCAATTTTGGGCAACTTACTGAATTATTCTGTGCCTCTGTTTCCTAATGTGTAAAATGGGAATAACCTCATACTGTTGTGAGGATTACATGCGGTATAACATGTAAAGCCTTTATTTACATTTGTGCCTGGCACAGAGTAAATCACTTAATAAATGTGAGCTATTATCAAAGACAAAAGCATCAAAATATATGATTAATAATCCTTGGCTGGCAATGCTAAAAGCCAATACTACACTGGCCTCTAAATTTCTTAAGGGACCAATGTGATTCTTCTGCATTCCTACCTGCTGAAAGGCATCTTGGTTTCTTCCAAGTTTTGGCAACTATGAATAAAGCTGCCCTAAACATCTACATGCAGGTTTTTATATGGACATAAGTTTTCAACTTATTTGAGTAAATACTAAGGCGTGTGATCACAGCATACACTCAGCTCAATACATGTAAGTGGAAAGCTCAGAAATGAAAAATAACTGAAAGAAAAAAAAAGATGGTACAAGAAGTGAAGAGGTATGAAGCAGGAACTCAGATCTGACAGTGTAAAATAATCCTAATGAAAAAGAAATAGAAAAGAGAGCTAAGAACATTATGAAACTCAGATTTTAAAATCCTTTGTAAAAGAAATGGAAGGAGACCATGATCAACTTAAATGGAAACAAAGTAGTGAAACGTGCCAAAGAGTCAGGAAAGCAAGACAGAAGGAGCTTTTTTCACTGTGTTCCAAGCAGGAACAGGGAGGGCCAGGCCTACTGTTCAGGGCAGATGGTGTGTTCCTGACAGATGACAGGAAGAAGGCAAAGATGGCAGAACAAGCAGCTTCCATTCTATCCACCAAGCATCATTACCAGGAAACTGCAGCCTTGCACATGGTAGTCAGTTCATCTACATAGCCCTGGAGGTAAACAGGGCAGACAGGATTACTTGGTCTATGGAGTCGGAAAAGAGTATGTGGAAAGTTCACCCCAAAGTGGTAGATCCAAAATTAGAACATGGATTCTTATCACTATTCCATGGTCTGTTTGGTGAGATAAACTGCTTTGAGAACTAACAATCTCCATGGAAAATCCAAATCTATATTTTACAAACTCCCCTCTTTTAAAAAAACTCAAATCCTAATTTCATGATTTCTTTGGGACCCTATTAATTTAAGAAAAGCTGGCTTGGATGACTTACAAATAAAATTCTGGTAAGGTACACAGAACACTGCTGTCAAACAAAACTGAGTAAGTCTTAGATTCATCAGTTATTAATTTGTGCCTTAAGCAAGTCATTTTACCTCTGAGCTTCAGGTCCAAATGGGCTTGCTGTGGGGGATTAAATGAGGTAGCCCAAGTAAAGCAATTAAAGCAATTAGCATCATCCTGACACATAGCAAATCTCCCATAAATGTTAGCAGTCATTGCTATCATTGTTACTTTAATAGACGTATATTAGGTGTTCTGTATCCTGTTACTGCAGTATACAGAAGCAAGGGAGGGGGGGGAAACAGGCTTCTATATAAGCAATACAAACAAATCAAAGATATAGACCTATTATAAACATAAATCCCACTTACCCACTCCGGGTCACATTTGTGTCTCCATACACTTCTGTCACATGAGTTTTGAAAAATAACTCTTTTCATTTTCATGGTTTTTTGTGTTTTTTTGTTTGTTTGTTTTACAACTAGCAGCAAATCAAGACAATATGGAAGAGCGCCCAGAAAAACACCACCAGGGAAAGCAATCACTCGGGAGGCAGGGCAGCCTTTAGAGTCAAGTCAACAGGGCTGCAGAACCCCACCTCTATCACTCACCAGCTACAAAATTTGGAACAAAGTACTTTCACTTCTGTGAGCCTGCCTTTCCTCCCTCATTTATAAAATTGAAACAGTAAACAACCTGATAGCTTGTGGAGAAGATTTTGTGGAGAAACTGCATATGGAGAGCTTGAGAGAATCAATTCTTTACATAACTGCTACCAAATTCTGCAATATTAAAAAACAATTTCTCTCATGCTTAAGCCGTAAGTAAACAAAACAACCTACGAAATGTTTTCCTGCAATCATTTGGAACTTGACCCACAAGTATTTTATTATCTATTATATACCACATGCAATTTTGAGGCACTGGAGTATATCAATGAACAGCATAGATGGCCCACCTGTGGCTGCCTTGAAACTACACCTACCACCTCCTTATCGAGTAGTTAGTAACTGACCGCAGCTGCAGCAGCTCTAAACCAATCACCCTCTCTGTGCCATCTCCACACTTGGCCCAGTCAATGAGTAAGTAGGGATACTAAGAGAAGACTCTTCTGACAACTTTGGCTTAAAGGCTCTGCATCTCCTTCGCCAAAACTTTCAGAGAACTGCACTGCAGTCCCATACTTCCTACCTTCTTTTACTCTCGTCCACAGGAGTCAGACTTGCAAAGCTGTCTGTCAGGGCTCCCAGCCTCTTCACCTCACTCCTCATTTCCCCCTACATGCGGTATCCAAATAAATCGCACTGCTTCTTGGAGAATCCAATCTAACACACTAGCCCTCACTGAGTTTGCATTTTAGTGGGGAAGACAGATAAACAAGTACACAAAATAAATCAAATAATTTACAGACTGGCAAAGGTGTAGCATGACAGAATTTTTTCAAGTGTTCTGTGTCCTGTTAGTGGTGATGCTTACAAGAATCTATGTATGTGTTAAAATTCACAGGTGTGTACACCAAAAGAGGGGGACATTCTACTGTATGTATATTAGAAAATAACTTAAAATGCAAAGATAAAATTGTACTGTAAGAGTATTAGAAAGGAACACACATTATTTAATTTGGAATCCTATTTATAACAAATTAAATATATAAATTTATGTTATAAGTTAAATGTAATTTATCCTGAGACACGTTTGTTTTTTTTTAATGTCAAGAAAATCTTAAACTTCATTCAGTAGATTTGTTAGTAGTAATAGTGGTATTGTAACTTTGAAATTAATTTGTGTACAATGTAGAATGAGGCAAACAGGTTAATATATTAGTGTGATTAGGAACAAAGGTTTTCAATATAAGAGAAAGAAAAGCAAAAATAAAAATAAATTACAAAATGTTGAATTTAAACTGGAAATATCAAAATGAACTCACAGTTTTTCAAATAATTTATTCTCTAGCTCCATCCACTGAAAAAGCCTAAAAAGAGAAGACAGTCTAGAAGCAATAAATACACCCCGTGCCCAGAGCTTAATTTCTATATACCATTTGCAACTAAAAGGAACCAGGCCTCCTTGGAGAAATGGCGGACTCCAGGGTCTGGAATAGGACATGGGCAAGATAAATCTGGGGCTTCTCGTGGTGCCAGAAAACAAGAAAATGCTCATGGACTAATAGGAATGTGTCACAAGAACAAAGGAGCTAGTTTAAAGGACCTCTCACTGACCAAATTTGGAGTAATTTTAGCATCAAATAGAATAATGAATGTAATTGACTACAACACCACACAGAATAATCTGAATTCTTAGTGATCCTTAAAAAGGAAAAAAGGGGGAGGGGAGAAAGCTCTTCTTGCAGAAGAACATCAGGTAATAAAACACAGAATGACAGAGGCGGAAAATCACTATTCTTCCACTTTATATACTTATTGTAACGTAATTAATCCTAATTAGCAATAATTCCATAATATCTAATATCCAGACAATATTCAGATTTTCCTATCCCCAAGAATGTCTTTTTCCAAAATCGAGATTCAATCAAAGGTTTGCACATCACATTTTTGTTTTTACGTCTCCTTAGTTCCTTTAATTCCACAATAATCCTCTCCTCCCCACTCTTTCCCCTTTCGTGGCATTTTTTTATTTATTTTTAAGTGCTCTGAGCAGTTGTTTTGTAGAACATTCCATGTTCCAGGTTGGTCACATTATTTTCTCATGGTGAGTTTAACTTGTTTCTTGTATTCTCTTATATTTCCTATAAACTGGAAGGTAGGTCTACACTTCAGATTAAGTGGTTTTTTTTGCAGAACGTTTCAATGGTAATGCTGTGTTTCATATTGCATCACGTCAGGGAACACACTGATGGTCGTCCCACTGTTCCTTGTATCACTTGGATAAGGTAAAAACCACCATCTCTCACATTGTAAAAGTACACTTTACCCTGTGAAAGTATTAAACAATTTGTGGGGGTACACTGGTACCTGTCACTATCCTGTTACCCCACACCATTGAAATAATGCTTTTAGCATCCAATGACAATCCTTGCTTAATCAGTCACTACACTGTGAAAGTTTCACAGCCAACAATAAAGTTTGGCAAAACCAGAAAGTCTGTCAAAGGCAAGGTTGACAAGGATGTGGAAAAACAGAAAGTTTTATGTACTACTGGTGGGAGTGTAATTTAGAAGCACTTTGGAAATCAACTTGGCAGTTTCCAGTAAAACTGAAAATGTATATATCATATTACACAACAAATTCACTGGAGTAGGGCTTATCAAAAACTGCAATTCATGACCCATCAGTAGATTATAAAAATCAAATAAATGCTTCCTGACCAGCATTTTTGTGTGTATGTTAAGGAAACATGAACACAACATTGAAGAAAAACATCAGGGTGTAATGCATGTAATAAGATTAAGGACTGTTCCATAAAATTTTTGCTTCATTTAAATTTATATGTATACATGGGCGGATACCACACTGGACTTAAAATATATTTCTTACTATATAGACTGTAGTCAAAACCATTTGAAAACCACTGCCCAAGAAATATTCTTGGCCCATGTGCACAGAGACATTTACAGAGATGTTCACAGTAGCACTAAGTGTATAAGTGAAAAACTGAAATCTAAATGTCCATTAGTAGGTGACTGGATAAACAAAATACGGTATATTGATACAGTGAACTCTATACAGAAGTTAGGATGAATATCATATATCAATATGGGTAAATCATAAAGACATGAGATACAGAAAAGAAACAAACAATATGATACCACTTATATGAATTTCTTTGAAACACTCAGAATGATTCTATTATTTACAGATACATATATATAGTAAAAATGTAAAAACACAGAAAGGATACAACCAACTCCAGGGTGCTGGTTGCCTCTATGGAATGCAGGAGGGGAATTGAATAAGGAAGGGCATAAAAGGTACTTCCATTATATCAGAAATGTTTTATGTCCTTTATTTTTTTAAATAATAATATTAATTCTGAGTGGTAAGTATACAGTTTATTTTATGATTAGCTATACTTTTTACTTTCTCTGTATTTTAAGTTTTTTTAACTTAAAAAGAATTTTCCTTTTATTAAAGCTGCCTGAAAAAATACTAAGGGAAGACAAAAAAGAAAAATAGTGATAGGTAATAATCCAAACAGCCTAAAAACAGCTAGGTGTTCAAAGTGTCTCTAATTCCTGTACCAAATCTCCCAGCCCCAAAAGGCAGCAGAGGTATATTCTGCCCCAGCCATTTCCCTGCTTCTCTTCCCTCGTCCTCTTTACATCCCAGGCACTGGTCAGCCTGTAGATTTTGAGATAATTCCAAAAGAGCTACCGTCTTCCTTATGAAAACTCAGAAAGGTTTGAGTTTCACCTTCAGCATTAACAACCAAATTCTACAATGTCCTCAACAACTACCATCACTTTACAGTTGCTAAAAGGCCTTTCCCCACATATTCTAATTTGATTCTCAGAAAAAAAACTCTATGAGGTCAATATTGCTATTACCCACATTTACAGATGAAGCTGATGCTCAAAGCGGCTCATTACTCATGAGGTCACAGGTCAATGACAAAGACTACAACCCTTCAGCTTCTGAATCTAATCACCCCTAGAGTGACTTTCAACCATGCAGCACACCCAGAAAACAGGAGGGGTTGTCACAACACTCCAGCTGTTCTGATTTAACCCCTTTCCTTCATTCTTCCATCCCTGATCTTTCTCTCCTCTCTTCTGCCAGACAGGCAGCCAAGAGCACGAGCCCTGCCACTATTAAGTCCTCCCTTCCCTGTAGCCACTCATGCTTCTTTTTCTCATAACTTCTTCAGATGAAGAGGCAGAAAGGGGAAACAAGCATGAACAAGGGGTCACAGAATGGTGCCCTTGACACAGGGACCCCAAAGAGAAAGGAAATTCCCACAGCTCGAGCCCTAAGTCCCCTTCCACATACCAAGAGTCAGGGAGCAGGAAAACACTACGGAAAAGCCCAGGCTACACCTTTTTAATCAGTGCTGGCAAAAGTCCTTGACTGAAGGGATTTAATTAAGAAAAATGTAAAAGTACCAGTTTTTTAATCGGTCCCGGGCTTCCAACTGGGCTCCCACTTCAAAGCTGATTCCTCGTCTGTTAGGTGGATGCTTTGTCATTTTCAGTCATCAACGGGGCTGCCTTTATTCTCCTGAAAAAGCCAATTAAATATTTATGAAACTTAGGCAAAGTCTGCCCAGACTGTAGCATCACTCCCTACACATAAAAGACAAACAGGCATTATTCAAAACACAAAGCTCCAGGGAACACTGTCCGGGCCCTCTTTCACTCCTGCCCTCATCCTAACACAGGTGTGTGCCCTCCACTGGTTCCTCCTCCATTATGCAGCACCCTGTAGTCTCTGGGACTGTGAGGAGAAAAGACTCACCTATGGGGGGGCACCCCTCAGAACTCCAAGAAAACAACTGCTCTCAGCGTTAAATTTAATCAGTTGCTGATGCAGCCAACAAAAATCTGCAGAGAGACTATTTAGGAAAACAGTCAAGGCCAAAAGAGAGGCAGTTACCGACCCCACGAAGCCTCCAGTCTATTGGGGAAAGACAAAAACGTAGCAGGTAAACAGACAAATGAAATAACTGCAAGCTGTAACTGCTATGAATGTTCAGTGCTACAAAGGAAGCAAACAGAAATGGAGGCACTCATAATTCCTGGCCCTACCTTTGGAAGGCTGGACCAAAAAGATGTATTTATACGTTCTTTGATCTATTTATACTTTCTACTTCTTGAGTCCCTTCTGACAATCTATATTTTCCTAAGTAATTCTTTATGGAGCCTTTGGGTACTGGAATTGGTGGTCATTTCCTAGATAAGTAAAACCTATCGGGCTAGTGGTGGTTTTGATGGAGATGGAGCCCTTGAGCTCTCAAAGCACTGGAGCAGGCTGCCTCCACACAGCGGGCTATGCCTAACTAAATTCTCTGCCACTGAACTTTGGCCCTCAACAGCCTACAATGCCCAAGCAATGCCAGCGCACTGCCACGGCAACATCTACCTCATACCAGAAGCACAATCTTTGCAATGGATGAACGTGGAAAAAAATCACAGAAGTACTCATATCTGATGTGTAATACCATCATATGTCAGGAAGAATCTGCTTGCAGTAAGTATATTACATAAAAAGCAGGATGCAAAATGACAACACTTTGAGCTCACATTAAAACTCATATACATTGTTTTTAAAAATGGAAGAAAAAAACCGGTTGTAGATGGTTGTTCTTTCCCTCTTAAACAGTTTCCTAAATTCATAAGGTTTTTCACAACAGAAATTTTCCACCAGAAAAATAATATGTAATGTGAAGGATGAGCTAGCTATCCATTAAACAACCCATTCCGAAGGGCTGATATTGGGAAACACACACAAGGCAAATCAAACTAAGGCAGGAATGGTTGACAGCTGTAAATAAAGCTGAAACCTAAGAAACTGAAAAGCTATGTTAAGCAGGAGTGTTTCATGTGGACCCCAGGGCAAGGGAGTCAGAGGCTCGACTGGCTTTACCTAACACTCTCCGGGACAATAAAATACCAAATCTGATATAAGTGAATTCAATCAATAGAAAAGTCTTCATTTTGGCTTGCCTGAAACACCACATCAAGTTATCTTTGTATCTCTGACCTCATGCATATCAAGTAATATTCAGATTAATAGTTTGGCCTCCCAGATTATATGAAAAGGTGGTGCCAAACAAGAAGAAAGGCAGTGGCACTGAACACTCACTGAGCTGCTAGTGAAGGGGGAATGGTGATAAAAGCAGTACCTATCTGCAGGCATATAGTGGGTGTGAGAGGATTAAATAAGATAACCCATTTAAAGAGCACAGGGCTTAGTAGAAAGTAAGGACTATATTGTTAGTAGCCATCAATAATTCTAATATTATCACAAATGAGCAAATTAGGCTTAAAGTAATTTGGCTAAGGTTTAGGTGCTAAGTGTCAGGCCCCAGAGCAAAAGCCCAGGTCTGCAGGATTTCTGAATTAACACTTTCACCACATCACTTCCCCCACCCAGGGTACCTCAGGAAGCCTGCCATTAAAATATACAAGGCAGTGAGGAATGAAGATGAGCAAATTATTCCCAATGGCTCAAGAAAACCAACTCCTCTGGAGGCTGAACTGTCAGAAGGTTTTCCTTATCATGAACTAAAACCTGTTTCATGTTAACTCTGACCCGCTTGTTTGAAGTTTCACTCTGGTTATTACACAGAACAGGACAAAGGACTGATCTGGCTGTCATGTCTCACCCCAGTGGTCCCTCCACTTCTCTGGGGAGGCAGAGTTTGTTTTTAAACTTCCCATTAATTCGTTCAACAAACCATTAGGAGTACTATCAGTAAGACATTGTGCTGGAAATTAGGAATAAGAAATCCAAATCAGTCCCTGCTCCAGTACACCCAGGAAGACAAACACAAATACAGAGACGGACAAGCTCTAACGAAGGGCAAGGGGAGTCGTCTGAAAGTCCCAATGTAACAATACCTGCTAACGAAAAAAGTTCAAAACAGAAGCAGGAATTTGAAAGAAAAAAATTACATAACAATTACATTTTGGGCCGGCCGAGTGGCACGTTGGTTAAGAGCTGACTTGGGATGCCAGAGGGCTCCGGTTTGGATCCCACATATGAGGGCCAGTGACACTGCCCTCTACAGCTAAGATGCTGAACAACAGCTCAACCTGGAGCTGGGCTGCCATGAGTCGCTGGCGACGGCGAAGGCTGCAGCCCCTGTGGCAGTGGGTTGCCATGGGCTACCTTGTGTAGCCAGCAGCCAGCATGAGCAGCCAGCAGCCGCAGTGAGCGGCCGTCCAGAAGCCGGCGACTGATCTGCCTCGCCCGGGAAGAGCGCAATGATGGTGCCAACTTGGGCCAGTGAAGCAACGTCCTCCACAACTAGACTGAACAAAATGACAGCAACTTGTCTGTTCCCCTTCCCCGATTCCCCAAAGCTGTTTCGCTCCCCCAATTCCCCAATAAAATCTTTAAAAAAAAAAAAAAGAATTACATTTTTACTTCTCACATTTAGTTTTAAACACAAACTTTTCTCAAGGTACAAGGGGGCTAAGATTCTGTAGCTTTTAACTTGTCCATTCTTCAGGGCCTTAGCTTTTCTTCTAAAAATCTCCAGCTTCCAAAATAAGAGGAAAAGGGAGTATGTTCAATAAGGACACTGAGGAAAACAAAGAGAAAAAATCTTATGCAATCTATATTTATTTGAGATTCCATTTGAAAGGCCTTGGCAAGAATTCAAATTACTTCTTTACGTTCAAATTTCTCTACAAATTTCTGTAGTAATGGGACCCCACTGCTACACAGGAGACACAGAGCCTAGCTTATTTCCTTAAATACAATATTCACAGCCAATGCCACAGTATCAACGACAATGAAAGCTTTAACTGTACACTGTGTAATACAGCTTAAAAGGCACTTGCACAAATGACAAACTAGGAAAACAATAACTGCAACACATATTACAAGAAGTTACCTTTCTTTATTAACAGAGTACATACAAACAGAGAACAAAAAAAAGTCAACTCACTTAAAAATGGGCAAAATGTAAAAACTGAAAATTACCAGGGGAAAGGAGGAGAATAAGGCAAAGGTCTAATAAGCATGTGATATTACATCCGTGCAACCTCACGCTAAATTAAAGAAAATGCAAATCGAAATAACAATTTTTCCCTTCTCAAATAGGCAAAACTCAGAAAGGCAGGATACCCAATGTTTACAGGGATAAGGAAAAAGAGCCTGCTTATAATACTGTTGGTAGAAGTATAAATTGGAAAAGCTTTTCTAGAGGCAACTTGGCACTATCCACAAAAATGCACATACCTACAACCTAGCAGTCCCAGTGCCATTAACTTATCATAGATACATCCCCCAGAGTCTGCCAAAATACCTGTAAGTATGAGCAATATGGGCCGGCCGAGTGGCGCGATGGTTAAGAACTGGCTTGGGACGCCACAGAGCCCTGGTTCGGATCCCACATATGAGGGCCAGTGACACTGCCCTCCACAGCTAAGATGCTGAACAACAGCTCAACCTGGAGCTGGGTTGCCATGAGTCACTGGTGACGGCGTAGGCTGCAGCCCCTGTGGCAGTGGGTTGCCATGGACTACCGTATGTAGCCAGCAGCCAGCGTGAGCGGCCGTCCAAAGCCCGCAACTGATCTGCCTCGCCTGGGAAG
>NW_017731588.1:1147357-1153655 GCF_001890085.2 Hipposideros armiger
ATGATATGAAGCCATCTGCCAGCTATAATGTCAAGTAACAAAAGGCATGGTGTAGAGGCATATGTATGATATTATGCTTTTAATGTAAACAAACAGACCATAAATATAGACAGGTCCACTATAGCATATACATAAAATGATGATTCCTTAAAAGAAACTGTCCAAGTAGTTCCTTTAAATGAGAGGAACAGAGCACGAAAATTTGACTTTTCATTTTTTACCTTTCTGTATTGTTAGAATTTTCTAACCTTAAGAATGTACTTCCAGGGGCCAGCCGAGTGACTCAGTTAGTTAAGAGCACGAGCTCTGAGCCAACGGGCTCGCCAGTTTGATTCCCACATGGGCCAGTGACACTACGCCCAAGCTGAGCGGCCACTGAGCTGCCAACAGGTGGCAGGATGGCTCAGCTGGTGAGAGCACGTGCTCCTGACAAGCTTGCCAGTTTGACTCCCGCATGGGATGGTGGGCTACCCTCACCGGCAACTAAGATTGAACACGGCACCTTGAGCTAAGTGGCAGCAAGCTGCCCACGGGCGGCCGGATGGCAACTGGACTTGGAGCTCAGTTAGCTGCGCCCTCCACAACTAAGACTGAAGGACAGCAACTTGGCTGTTCCCCTTCCCCAATTCCCCAACACTGTTCCCCTTCCCCAACTCCCCAATTCCCCAGTTAAAAAATAAAAATAATAAAGAATGTACTTCCAGGGATTATCTAGTTGGTAAGATTTTAATTTTTTATTATTTCTTTATATTTTTTAAAACATTATTTAAATATGTAAATTTTAGTGTTTAGTGTTATGCTCTGCTAGTACTAGTTGGACAAACTCTTTCTGTTCAGTAACAAAAATCGTGACTTAGATGGGACTCAGCCCTGAGTGGGCTTTCTGCCTGTGGTTCAACAACCCCTGGCTGGGGCAGTCTTTCCAGGTTCTGTCCAGGCAGCTGCCTGAATTGATTGTTCCAGGGACAGACCTGCAGTGCTTGTGGCTGACCAGGCATGGCTGACGTACGAAGCTTTCATTTTCGAGTAACAGAAACTGGGTTCTGGGCTTAGAAGATGTCGACTGGACATAACTGAAAACTGGTTTTATTATCAAGGCTTTGACTGGATGGTCATGTTTGAGAGAAAAGCATAGACTTGAATATAACCAGAAAGTTTTAAAGAATTAAGATTGACTTTGGAAGCCAATAAATGCCCCTTCGGATAACAGCCTGGTACCTTGCTTACATGGCTCACAGCAGAGTACAGGTATCATTACCTGCTACTATCTACTAGTGTTGCTACGGTCTCTGATTATAAAGTGAACACCCAGAATGTCCCCTCTAAGGCTCTTGGAGACCATCACAGAAAAGGCAGGTGCATGACATTGTAAGAGCTAGATAGGAGGAGCACAGTGGGCAGACAAATCTGACTCCATCTTGAAGCTAATCATCTTTCTTAATTGAACCCAGACCAGCTGCCCTATTTCCCTCAAGACTGAGGAATGAACAGCAAAAAGGGGAGATTTGTAACCCACAGAACAACTCAAAATGGTCCTATCCTGTTTAAAAAGATACTGAGTTGCTTTTCAGAGACAACAGACCAAAACTGTAAGTCATGAGGCTGAAGCATGTATAGAGGAGAGAACTTTGACCTTCAGCTGAACCCAGAACCAAAGTCTTGTCCCCCCCACCCCACAAAACCAAAGGACGAGTACATAATCAGAACTTGAACACTGGAACCCTTTCAGAGGTAAAGGGTCCACTGTCCAGGAAGATCGGTGCTGAAGCCCCTTACCATAAATGGCCAAGCTCCAAGGTCCTCCAATTAAAACTGCTCCACCAGTGCTTCCACATACCTATTCCCTCTAACCCCTTAAAAACATGCCCCCACACCCTGGATCAGAGAGTTTGAGTTTTTGGGCCATAGCTTTCCCTTTTTCTTTGCATACCGCTTTGCAAATAAAGCAACCCCAATTTCTCCACTGCAGTCACCAGTGTTTAGTGTTAGGCTCTGCAAGTGCTGAGTTGATGAACTCTTTCTGTTTAGTAACAACTGCAGAATTACCGTATTTACAATAGCCAAGATATTGAAACAACCTAAGTGTTTGTCTATGGGTATATGGATAAAGAAGGCACACAACGGAATATTATTCAGGCATAAGGATATCCTGCCATTTGTGACAATGTGGATGGACCTTGAGGGCATTATGCCTAGGGATATAAGTCAGAGAAAGACAAATAGCATTTGATATCACACATGGAATCTAAAAAGGCCAAACTCATTCAAACAGATAATAAAATGTTTTCCAGGAGTTGGGGGCTGAGGGAAATGAAGTGATTTCCGTCAAAGGGTGCAAACTTTCAGTTATGAGTAAGTTCTAGAGACTTAACGTATAGCATGGTGATTATTGTTAATAATACTGTATTATATACTTGAAAGTTGCTAAGAAGATTTTAAATGTTCTTATTACATCTGGGTAGTAAACACACAATGTGATATATAGATGATGTATTACAGAATTGTACTCCTGAAACCTATGTAACTTTACTAACAATTGTCACCCCAATAAACTTAAATGAAAAAAAAAATGTTCTCATTACAAAAAAGAAATGGTAATTATGTGACATAATGGAGGTGTAAGCTAACACTGCAGTGATAATCATTTTCCAGTATACAAGTGTATCAAATCATCACGTATTGTAAATCTTAAACTTACACAATGTTATACATCAATTATACCTCAATAAAAATTTAAATATAAATAAATACATAAGTCTTATAGTATCTTACGGGAACTTCACAACCACCAAATGATTAGGACTAAATGTGATGTCCTATCGTAAAGACAGGGGAACTGAGGTGCAGAAGGAAACCAACGTACAGAAGGGCCAGCAGCTCTCAAGGTCCTCCAAGGCAGTAGACATCCCTCTTAACATAGGTAACAGGGTTTTCCCAGCGGTAAACAAACCACTTCTCAAAGGCCCTTCCTCTTTCCTCTACCAAAGTCGTTTCTATGCTTATATTAGTGCCTTTAGATATAAACATAATTTGAATACAAGTTTAATCAACTAGATGCTTTTCAAATGTTGTGTCAGAATTACCACACCATTATATAATAGAAATATTTAATTTTTCAGAAAGGACAAAACCTAAGACTGATCCTGCTGTGGGGAAACTAGAACACTTGAACCACTCCCTGGGGCCCTGACTTTGGCCATCTTTTTATACTTCAATCTGGAAGCAAGGAACAAGCTGTAAAACTGCTTATACACTTGGACTCAGTAATTTCAATCTGCAAAATACGGCTCAGGATAAAAATAAATCATTTGCAAAATCGAGGAAAAAGCAATGGCTCTTTACCTACAATTCTGGGGAAAATAGATATAATTCCTATGTTTAAGAACAAGAAACATGTAAGCAAAACCTAATGTAGTAGGACTACATTATAAGCTCTACTAGGGAAACAAATGACTGGTGTTCAAAAGATGCCTAATAAACGAAATTAAGAAAGCTACCAAGCTACGAAAATGATGAGGGTGCGAATTAACCTTACCAAAAAATCAGGTATAAAACACCCTTATGCAGACTAACAAGACCTACATTAAAAAATGTATAATTATAATAGCTAACTCTACACATACTGTCATGTAATCCTTACAACCACCACAGAGGTAAATGCTATTATTAATCCTCATTGTAAAGATGAGAAAACAAAGGAACAAAGAAAAATTAGGGACACCCTAAGACACCCATATCATAAGAGGCTGAGCGAGGATTTGAATCTAGGGCCATGCAGCTCCAGATTCTTAACCACTACCACGTTTGTTTACCAGCTACATCTTCGAGTTCTCTTTCCTAACTTATCAAATGAAGATTAATGGCCCCTATCTTAATATAAGGATTAGTTGAGAAAAGATCTGCAAAGCCCCTATTTGTCTAGAAAAAGAGGTACTCAAAAAACGGCAGGAGAATTTTCTGAATTCATAATACATTTGCAGTTAATGATATACTGATAAGGACTCTGGGTTTTCTTTTTGAGAGAGGTAAAAAAAAAAAAAAAGTACTGTAGCCATGGTAACTGGAGGTCCTACCCTCAGCAACCCCATTGTGCTCTGAGAGAAGGGACTGAGGGCTCAAAGTAACAAAGCATTAAAGTGATAGATGGGTATGGAACAAGACATTTCAATTAGTCAGCGCTGAGACAGGGTTGGGGGAAATAAGCTCTGGCACGCTCAAGGAAAGAATGTCAATCACCAGAAATTACAGAGCAGGCTTTGGGATAAGCTAATGGTACTTACCACCAGGACTGCGTTCAACCTCCTCCATTAAAGGCTGATGGTGCTTTTTAAATTTAATGCAACCCCCTTTCAATTGAGGGACAGTGCAAGTTAAAGACCTGCTTAAATCTTTTTTTTTTAATATTTTATTTTACTGGGTTTTGTTTTTGTTTTTGTTTTTTAGAAATTTAATGGGAACAATGTGTTTTCCAGGACCCATCAGCTCCAAGCCAAGTAATGTCTTCAATCTAGTTGTAGAGGGCGCAGCTCACTGGTCCATGCTGGAATTGAACCGGCAACCTAGGTGTTATGAGCCTGCGCTCTCACCACCTGAGCTAACTGGCCATCCCTGCTTAAATTAAATCTTCAGGCCTCCTTCATTCAATAGTTACTGAGTGCCAGCTATGTGCTACAGATAGATAGATACCTGACAAGATAGATACTAAAGACAAGGCAACCCCGACCCTGTTCTCTTGTAGGGAAGGCAGGCAAAAACAAGATAAACACATAGGCAAGAAGATAATTTCTGGCAGACTAAGTACTGTGGCTAAAAACCCAACAAAATAAAGCAATGTGAACTAGTGATACGGGAGGACCATTTTAGATAAGGCAGTTAGAAAGGACGCTGAGGAACTGAGGTCTGAGCAGAGATCTAAATGACAAGGAGACACCCATGTGAAGATCTAAAAGAGAATTCCATTTAGGCAGAGGCCAAGACCTGGAGTCCACGCGCCTCAGATGGGAGTGAGCTCCCTTTCCCACCAGGGCCCTGAGCCTAGGAGCTGGAGACTCTCCCTGCTGTCCCAGAAAAGCATCAACAATATTAGTAGACCCAGTGACACACAGGTCTCACAGGAGGAAGCTTTCAAGCGGACTCTGCCAAAGTTCTGTCTTGGAGGAAGGCCAGGGAGTGCGTAGGGATGGGAGCACCGACAGGTTTTAGATTCAATTCTGGCCGATCCTGGGCGGCTGAGTGAAGATGAGAAAAATCACTGGGCCTCCCTGTTTGCCCATCTATAAAATGGGATTAATAACTCCTACCTCCTGGGGTTATTGTGAGGAATAAGGGAGTTAATGGAAGTCAAGTGCTTAGCACAATAAGCACTAACTACTCAGTATTGGTAATAAAATGGTTGTGTAATAGTAGTAGTACTAGTAAAAAGGACATCAGACACAAGGATTACAGTCAATATTATTATGAAATACTAACAAATAGTATCCAACATATTAGAGAACATAAAGAGCACAAGTTTAGTCCTAAGGAAGTGACAAGTTGATTCAATTAGGTGGAAGGGCCTCTCCACCACCACCATCAAGTTTCAAGGACACAGAAGGAAGACCGGGTCTAAAGCAAAGGCCATTTCCATTCCTTCAGGCCCTTTCCTAGGTCACACTAAAAGAGCTGAATGAGCCTTTTTTACTTGAGGGGCTAAGGAAAGAAGCAAAGTGAAGGGGAGAGCCAGGGAAGGAGAAAGAGAGGAAAGAAACAGGCCAAAAAAATTCCCTTACCCTGTTCCCGGATCCTTGAATTGCTTTCTCCAAGACCCTAGCTTTTCCTCCCACAATTAAAATTCAGACAGACAGCAAACACAGGTTGAATTTACTCATTTCAAAGTACTGAGAATGAGTTAGTTAAGTCAGTGGATCTTCCCAGAGGCAGTGCACAGGCCTGGCTCCAAAATATATTTGCTGAATGACCTTTGGCACATTACTCAACCTCACTGAGCTAATCATCTCACCCTCACAAGTTTCTTCTTGTTTTCTCCCCATCACAGTTTAAGGCCCTAAGACTGGCCCAATGTGCCAAGCTAGAAACATGGGCATCACCCTTGCTTCCCACTCTCAGTCACCATTTTGTAACACCTACTTCTCCCATTGCTGAGTGGTTGCCCAGTTCAGGGCCTCCATCAGTTCTAATTACTGCAACAGCTCTCATGGAGCTCAAAGCCTCCAGACACACCCTCCCCAGTTCCAAATCAAAACTCTTTTAAGGGCCGGCCAGGTGGTTCAGTTGATTAGAGCAGTGCTCTTAACAACAA
>NW_017731588.1:1155133-1159049 GCF_001890085.2 Hipposideros armiger
ACATGGGCCAGTGAAGCAACGTCCTCCACAACTAGACTGAAGAACAAAAGGACAGCAACTTGTCTGTTCCCCTCCCCCAATTCCCCAATAAAAATTTTAGAAAAGCAAACAGTTCAGTAGTTTCCCTACAGAACAGAGTTCAAGCTACTCAGTGTAGCAGCAAGGCTGTCAATGAGTTAGCCATTATGACCAGACCAAACTCAAGCTTAAATGGAGGGATGCAGACAGGCTTAGCAGAGGGGCAGTGGCTCTCAGTGGTTATAACCAGAACTCTGGAGTGAGCCTGCCTGGTTTGGGGTCCCAGCTTCACCATTCCCCAGGTAACCTTGCACAAGTCATTTCTTTTGGGAGCCTCAGGCTCATCTGTAAGAGAGACAGTACCAGTACCTACTTTATACCTTCATATAGGTATTGTGAAGATAAAAAATTACTTAGCACAGAGCCTAGCACACAATAAGCTCCCAGGGTTATTACTGCTGTTAGAGCCCACACACCCAGACTCCTTGCAGTTCCAACCTCCAGATCTTTGCTCAAACAAGCTGCTTCCTCTGCCTGTCCTTCAGGGTTGGGCCCAACCAGGGCTTCCTGGGCCAGGGGCTCATTTCAGTAGTCTCACCCGGCAGCCTGGCTTTCCCTCTGGGCCACAGCATGCAGCACTCTACACTGAAATTGCCTGTTTCTGAGCCACTCTCTCCCTAGGCACTGAACTCCTTACAGACACCTCCAGCATCTAACAAGCAGGGCCATTACAGGGCAGTCAGATGCTTGTTAGAGATAACCTCAGCTTCCTCACTGGCAAAAAGGGAATAAAAACAGGAGAGACCAATACCACCCCCTGAAGGAATGTAGGGATTTAAGGAGACAATCCTGTGGAAGCTCTCTGAAAAGTGCTATCCACAGGTAAATGTAGGAACTGTTTCTACTCCTTGGGGGCAGGGGGAGGAAGGCAAAGCACAGGGAATGAGGCACCTGAAGACAGCACAATTTTGCCCCTGGGGCCAAAGAAAAGCTGTTTTCAGTTGTGTGGGGAGGCTACCATCTATGAATGTCAGCAGCTCTGGAGTAGGTTTGTGTGGGTTCCTTTTAAGGGAGGGTGTCTTTTTTTAAACATACCTGACTAAGCTGTTCATACAGGATTCTTTAATTGAGGTATCACTATATTACAAAGGAAAACAATTTGGAGATGTAGTCATTACTCCACAGGGCCTCCAAAGGCATTTTCCTGAATTACAACCCTTTCACTCCATATGGGGTTTTAAAGATAAACAAATTATGTAATAGTCAATGAATTAATTACCTTATTCTTAAATATTAATTTTTATTTCTGGCCTTTATTATTAATACCAGGAAACGACTAACATTTACTGAGTCTTCGTCAAGGCAAAATCCTTGACAAATATCTCATTCTCAAGACAGCAGAGAAGTTGGCAGAAGTTCCCACTTTACAGAGGGGGGAAAAGGAGGCTTAGAGCAAATATTGCCCATGGTCATGGTTTACGTGGAAGAGCTAGGATTTCAGAAGCAGAACCTCTCCCAAAACCCACTATACTTACACTGCCTTTAAAAATAACACCCTGGGCCAGCCGAGTGGCGCGATGGTTAAGAACTCGCTTGGGATGCCAGAGGGCCCCGGTTCGGATCCCACATATGTCTTGGAGGAAGGCCAGGGAGTGCGTAGGGATNTTTTTTTTTTAAAGTACTGAAAAAGTAGTTTATTTGAAGAGATAGTGCATTTCAAAGAAGTAGAAGCAGGCCCCAGCAGTAGAGAGTGGCTGAAGGGTCCATTATTAGAAAAGAAATTACATTCCAAAGAGTTTGGAGCAGTCCACGTGCAAAGGCCAGGCTCAAAAGGCTCAAAAAAGGGAGGAAGTGGTCAAAAAGAGCAGTGGAAGTAATTTTTAAATGGTGCTTGCACTTAGGATACACTTTCAAGTTTCAGATAGGGAGTTTAAGCACCTTTAAAATCCAGGAAGAAGTACCAATAGCTGATTCCCCACAGATTATGGGAGACCTTGGGAGTAGAGGGCTAAAAGCATTACGTCTCCCTTTCCCCAACTCCAGCCAAAGGCAAACTATCTGCTTCACTTTTTGGGGGGGTTTTCTCCCAAAGATTTAATTGGGGAATTGGGGGGAGGAGAACAGCGTTGGGAAATCAGGGAAGGGGAACAGACAGGTAGACAAATTGCTGTTTTTGTTTTTCAGTCTAGTTGTGGAGGACGTCGCTTCACTGGCTCATGTTAGTATGATCATTGTGCTCTTCCCGGGTGAGGCAATCGGTCACCAGTCATTGGTTGGTCACTCACAGTGGCTCCCGGCAGCTCACACTGGCTGCCGGCCGCTCACGCTGGCTGCCAGCCACTCACATATCTCACGGCAGCCCACTGCAGCCCGGCTGCAGCCTACACTGTCGCCGGCGACTCACAGCAGCCCAGCTCCAGGTCAAGCTGTTGTTCATCATCTTAGCTGTAGAGGGCAAGCATAACTGGCCTTCAATGTGGGATCCGAACCGCAGCCCTGCTGCTCAGAGCTGGTGTTCCCAAGTGAACTCTTAACCAGCTGAGCCACTCGGCCGGCCCTCTGCTTCACTTTTTTTTTTTTTTTTAAGATTTTTTTATTGGGGGGATGGGAACAGTGGTGGGGAATTGGGAGAAGGGGAACAGACAAGTTGCTGTTGTTTTGTTCTTCAGTCTAGTTGTGGAGGACGTTGCTTCACTGGCCCAATTTGGCACCATCATTGCGCTCTNCCCTCCACAACTAAGATTGAAGGACAACAACTTGACTTGGAGCTGATGGTTACTGGAAAAAACACAATGTTCCCTTCCCCAATTCCCCAATAAAATCTTCAAAAAAAACCAAAACTGTCTTTTAAGCGTATATCTTCTGACTGCCTATTTTAAAATAGACTATTCTATGTACCGTATTTTGCTGTGTATAATGCTCGCACACCCACATATTTTACCCAAACTTTCAGAGAAAACATCTTTCATTTTAATTTAATTCAAGTTTTTATTTGTTTACATTTAGGTACTTGTTTTTTGTATTATAAAGGAATTCTAGCATTTATTTTTTAACATATGGTACAAGAAATTTTATGTAACAAATAATTATAAAACACAAGAACAGATACAAGGTACAAGAAATTTTATGTACTGGTAACAAATTGACAATATTTATGCATCATAGAAGGCCAAGAACTCTTCATCGTTGCAAGTTTGTCATAAGTTCAACAAAACCGATCAGTGTATTCCAGGGTATTATTTTGCATATGGATATCGTCATTCATTTCTAGAGTTACACTTTTAACTCATAAGCATAACTAGAAGAATTAAAAACATTTATATAGATGCGGAATTAGTACTACTCATGTATAATGTGCAGCCTTATTTTTCCCTCACTAATTTGGGCAAAAAAGTGTGCATTATACTCGGCAAAATACAGTACCTCATATATACATCATCTAGTGTCTACCTCATAGGTTCGTAATGAGGGTTATTATTCCTATTTTACAGATGGAAAACAGGTTCAGAAAGTAAGCTGCCCAAATGACAGAGCTAGAAAGTACTGGGGCAAAGAATTAAAGCCAAGTAGTCTGACTCCAGTCAACTACTACTGTTGCTAATCTTCCTCACTGCTACTTCAGTGATATTTCTACAACACAAATCTGATTACAAGACGCCTCTGTTTAAAACAGTTCAGGTTATATGTCAATGATATCTCAATTATAAAAATAAATAAATAAATAAATAAATAAATAATAAAAAAACCAGGGCCGGCCGAGTGGCTCATTGGTTAAGAGCTGGCTTCAGAACACGAGCTCTGAGCAGCAGGGCTGCAGGTTCGGATCCCACATGGGCCAGTGACACTGCGCCCTCTACAGCTAAGATGGTGAACAACAGCTCAACCTGGAGCTGGGCTG
>NW_017731588.1:1160999-1163887 GCF_001890085.2 Hipposideros armiger
CATCCAGAAGCCGGAGACTGATCTGCCTCACCCGGGAAGAGCGCAATGATGGTGCCAACTTGGGCCAGTGAAGCAACATCCTCCACAACTAGACCGAAGAACAAAAGGACAGCAACTTGTCTGTTCCCCTTCCCCTAATTCCCCAGCACTGTTCCCATTCCCCAATTCAAAAAACACCTTTGGGATATCTAAACACTAATGAAATGAAGAGTACTGATAAGTGTGAAAATGAGGGGAAATTTAAGTGTCTTTCTCTTTTACAGATAATAGCGATGTACAATAGTTATGGATGAAATACAAGCTAACAAACAAGGTCCATGAGGGGATTTTAAAAACAGTTCGTGAGAGGAATAAAACAAAAATAATGGTAACATATACTCAGCTCTTCACAGTTCACCAAGTTTTGCTAACCTTATAATTAGGTTTTCTTATTCCCATTTTACAGATTAGGAAATGTAGGAAGTGTAACATTTACTGATACTTCCAATGACCAATGGGAGGCAGTTATGATACTTGATTGAGTGTGGAAACAAAGGTCCAGACAGGTTAAGTAATTTGCCATGCTGCATGTCTGCCTCCAGTGTCCACACCACAGTGAGAGGCCCAGGAAGTTTAAGCCACATTGCCCAAGTTACCTGGAGCCCAAGAGTGGCAGATGCTAGAATTCAAACTCAGGCATTCTGCCTCTAAATCCTGGTTCTTACCACCACATACCACGCAGCCTGAACACAAAAGTCGCCTTTTTATCTTGCCTTTCTTAACTGCAGATGTATAATTCTCGTAGAGGTCATAGCATGACCAATTTCCTACTCATCAAAGCACATTGGAAAGCATTCACTACTCCATGGGACCAAGGGACAGTCAAGCAGCTCAAACCATCCATTCCCAAGTGACTCAAGAAAGGGAGAAAGGCAGCCTGAGCTGGGAAAGTGGAGCTTCTACAATTAAAGGATGTTTGCATGGTCAGGAATGAAATCTGGGGTGAGAGCAAGGCCACCCCTTCTCTCAGCAGTGCTGGGTTCCAGGCTTCCACCTGTTTGATATTGTGATTAAAGTGACTTATTCAAACCTGGGGGTGGGGGGAGGGGGTGGAGATTAAGGCAGCTGTAGAGTGAAGAAGATTTAAGAGAACCAGGATTGCAGACAAAGAAACCTGGACTCTATTAGCCATATGACCTTGGACAAGCTACTTAATCTCATTATCTCATCTATTAGATGAGGATAATAAATTGTAAAGATTCGATAAGATCCAACAGAGTGCTCAAAAAAATGCTTGGTGGGGCCGGCAGAGTGGCTCAGTTGGTTAAGAGCATGAGCTCTGAGCAACAGGTTCGCCAGTTTGATTCCCACATGGGCCAGTGAACTGCGCCCAAGCTGAGCTGCCGCTGAGCTGCCAACAGGTGACAGGATGGCATGTGCTCCTAGCAACAAGGTTTCCAGTTCAACTCCCACATGGGATGGTGGGCAACACCCACCCGCAACTAAGATTGAACAAGGCACCTTGAGCTGAGCGGCCCTGAGCTGCCGACAGGCGGCAGATGGCGAATGGACTTGGAGCTGAGCTAGCTGCACCCTCCACAACTAAGATTGAAGGTCAACTTGGCTATTCCCCTTCCTCAACACGGTTCCCCTTTCCCGATTCCCCAATAAAATCTTAAAAAAAAGAAAAATGCTTGGTGTAGTTATGATGATTGTAAAATGCCTACATTTCCAGGCCAGGTTTCCACAACCTAGAAATCCCAACATCTGTGCACCTGTAGAAGCAAGGAAGGCATGTCAATCCACCTATAACCATGTACCTTTTCCATGCAAAAAAGAGACCTCTTGAAAGTCACGTCTCTTACTAAAACAAAGAGAGCCTAAACAGTCATCTATGATGCCTGGGAGCCAGCCTTTTAAATCTTAGGATTATGTTCCTGACATGGGATAAGCTCTCATTGAATAAAACCATCGTTTTAAATCCTTCCCAACCCCCTTCCCTCCCTCTTTCCCCAAAGTCCACTGATGCAGGCACCACCCCCCTTTCATACAACTATACTGTTTACACTTGGTGACTCATACCAGGCTCCTAAAATTTTACGGGATTTCTGCAAGCTCATTGCTTCCATTTGGACAAAGAAAGCAAAGGACAGCTGGACGGATAGCTAGCCCAAGATCTAGCAAAGTTGTCACACCACTATGACAAACCCAGGTTTCAATTTTAAATAGGTTAACCCAAGGTTAGTCAGCCAACAATTTGAAAGGTCCAGTTGCTCAGAGAAATGAACACGGACAGTATCCTCCCTTTCCAAGTTCACAATCTTGGAAAGGAGGCTCTTTGTATACGTTTTGGTTTAAAGAATGTTTATCAAGAAAAATGTCAACTTCCCTCCATTACTTCCTAGAAGGATGAGGAAGGAAAGATGGAGGTTATAGATGAAGTGTTATCCAAAAATACGGTGAATGTTTAAATTTTTTTTTAAAAATTTATTACAGCAAAAGACACATTGCCATTAATCCCCCTCACTTTGAACACACCTATCCCATCGTTCTTGCCACTTTCTGAAGCAGTTCTGGAAGTCTTCTTTCATGTGTCTTTAGTTGTGCTGTCGTGGATGCCTCGATGTCCTGAATCGATTCAAAACGTCTACCTTTCACGGTCATTTTGACTTTGAGGAAGAGCCAAAAGTCGCATGGTACCAGATCCGGTAAATAAAGTGGATGAGGACACGCCGTAATGTTTTTATATAACAGAAATTGCCGTACCAGAAACAATGTGTGACACGGAGCATTGTCATGATGGAGGATGAAGACACTCACAAAACAGGACTTCCAGAACTGCTTCATAAAGTGGCAAGTAGACCAGCCGAGTGGCTCATTGGTTAAGAGTTGGCTTGGGAGCGTGAGCT
>NW_017731588.1:1165972-1176918 GCF_001890085.2 Hipposideros armiger
TCCAGGTTGAGCTGTTGTTCAGCATCTCAGCTGTGGAGGGCAGTGTCACTGGCCCTCATATGTGGGATCCGAACCGGGGCCCTCTGGAGTCCCAAGCCAGTTCTTAACCATTGCGCCACTCGGCCGGCCCCCTCTGCTTCACTTTTAAATTTCATTCTACCTACCCTAATTCAAAGTGAAAAAGAAAGCTGGGATGGGGAGGTGGGGAAACATTTTTTAAATACACATCAGATAAGAGAACTTACAAATAAACATGATGAATGTAAATACCGACTCCCTCTTAGTGAGAGGAGAGTAGCTAACATTGAATGGAGAATTCAAGGAAGACTTCTTTGATAAGTTGAGGCAGTTTTAAATGAAATAAAGAATGGAACTGGCAGAGGACATGGAGGCAGAAGAATGCTAAAGTTGGGTGTGAGGACAAGCTGGCTGTCCCGACTAGAAGAGACAGTGGCAGAAGTGACTCGGACAAGAGAATGACTGGCAGCCTGCCCAACAGAGCACATGAAGGAAATCAGATCTGCTACAACAAACTCCCAGACACTGGGTTTCTAAGCAAGGTTGACAAAGACTCAGAGCAGGGTAGACCTTGGAGATAATCAGCCCCTCACTTTACAAATGGGGAGAATGAGGCCCAGTAGCATTAAGTGACTTGCCTGAGGTCTCACAGTGAGTGGAAGAGCTGGGAGTCCAGCCAAATCGAGATCAAATCCGTTACTGAAGAGGATCTGACGTTCATGTGAGGGATGGGGGAGGGGAGAGGACCAAGACACAAAACAGTCTAGTCATTCAGGTTTGTCCTGATTAGGGCCCAGAATAGGATCATGCTGGAAAAAGGCCATGACAGGTGACAGCCAGGGAAATAGGTACAGATGACCTAAGACATTTAGAAAGGAAAAACCCACTAAGACTTAGATTAGAGATGTGGGTACAAAAGGAATGAGGGTATCATAAGGCATGACCCCCATCAAAGGTCATCTTCCCACCAGCATTCGCCTTTGTGACGCTCCCATGCAGAGATAAGCCAGCAGCTTCCACCCAAGACCCAGGCACCTGCCTTTCCCAGGCCTATTTCCAGAACCTGGAAAACCAAGAAGGATTCCTTGGAAATTCCAACACCTGTGACTCTGCTGTATCTCAGACTCCTTACCCACGGTAGGGTGACAGGTGAGGAACCAGCGAGACAAGCTAACGGATTATTGTATCAGCTATGAAGTATTTACTAGAATGATTCTACGTCAAGAATTATGTTCACATTTAAGCAAGAAATATGTAAGCATTTAAATTTGACAAAATACATAATCAAACTCCCGGAGAAGTTTCAGCCATCATTTTAAAAGCTAAATGCTAGAATAACTGAAATTAAGTAATAAACTGTCCTCAGAAGGGGACCATGCCTGGTACAAACTTTAAGGGACGTGTCTGGATAAAGAGAAAATGGAAAATAATACCCCCAGCATAAAGCTAACCAACCATCTTTCTATTTTCACCGAGAAATCTTTGGCTTTGTGTACAGACCTCACTACTCAAAGTATTGTTCAGCAACATTAGCATCACCTGGGAATTAGAAATGCAGATACTCAGGCCCCACCCTAAACCTACTGGATCAGAATCAGTATTTTAGCAAGACCACCCCCCCAAGTGATTTATATGCACATTCAAGTTTGAGAAGCAGCAGAGTAAAATACTTTAACAGTGCTCTGTACATAGCAGTGCAGATAAAGTACCAAGCAGGCAAATAAAGAGACAAAGTACCTGTTCACTTTCTGTATACCATAGTTTATGTACTGCTCAGACAGGCCTCCAATGTTTTTCAATGAATTTGGTACTTACTCATAATGACCAAATAATCTAAATGTGGGATCTATTTCACTTCCTGAAATAGCACAACTTAGTTCTAGGGCTTTCTTAAACATGAAATGTAAAACAGCTTAGTTATTCTGAAAATACAATAATGGTTCATTTTATTCAAGTTCCAACACTAAGTTCAGAACACTTCTCCACAAGCCCCATTATTTTCTACAGGTTCCTGGGAGTATCATTATATCCCCCAGCATCCCTAAGAAGCAGGTGCTTGGCAAACGTCCAATCTCCAAATAACATTCAGAAGGATGTGGTCCTAAAAATGCAGTATTTTCCTGCCTTGTCCTGCCAGTATAGCTTCTCAGGCCCAAACTCTCTCCTCCACTGGCCCTCATACAGCTGCACACTAAAGTACTTCCTAAAAAAGGAGAAAGGTCAGAGGCATCATTATCCCATAAGCACTTGGGAGTCCAGCTGTGGAGAAATGAATCTGGTTAGGGGCTCAGGCAGAGAAGCCCTGGAAAGGCAGAGGGAAAATACAAAAGAACTTACTGAGAGGCTCTTAACGAGAGAAGAGGGCCCAGATATTTGTAGATTTTAAGGTGAGGGTTGTGAGAAAGGCTTGGCAGATATGTGAAAGGATGACAGGGAGAGATAAGTCCATTCCCCACCTGTACCCCATGGACAAGAACAAACAGAGTGACTAAGAGGTTCCTCCCAATGACCTCTTTTATTGATAAAGGAAGGAAGAAAGCCCATATAGGGAGGAAGTTTATTAACTGAAACCAAGACTAAAAGAATTTCTTGAGGGAAATAAAGCAAAGATAACACAGTACCTATCAAGGCAAAATGGTAAAGGAAGCAAACCACCAGGAGGACTAAGAGTCCTGTAAATAACCAAAGAAATGAGAGGGGATTCATTTCCAGTTTAAATCCAGCGCTTGGGGCATCAGGCAGTCCTGGACTCGAGGCCACCTAGAGCGCCAGGGGAAGAAAGGGGAAAATCTCTACAGCCACCAGTAAGCAGAGCCGTGTCCAATGAGAGTTAGAAACCAGAAAAATGCCTGGGGATAGAGCAAGCCAAGAAAGAAGAGCGTTCCTGTTAGCAGAAAGCAGAAAAAGATAAAGTAGATATAAAAAAGAAAACATGCAGTCGCCCCTTTAGAAGGGGGATTCTCCCCTTAGGGGAGGGGAATTCAGGAGGTGTGACTATAGGAAGTGTGCTCAGAAAAAAAGGCCTTAGAAGCAGAGAAAGTGCTGTGCTAAAGATGCCCATTCATCAAAGGAAGAGGAAATGGGTGCACTGACCAGACAGGAAAAGCACCTAAATGGAAATGGGGTTCCAAAAAGGGAAGGAAATTGAGGAAAGAAAATGTCTTGGATGGCAGAAAAGCTCAAGAACCATGGACAATGGTTTGGTAATGATCGGACTCAGAAAAAAGGTGTGCCCTCCCAGATTTAAGAAGCATCAGGAAGGTTACTGCACCCTGAGAACTGTGCAACCAAAAGCGGTGCATTCTGTACATTTGGGGGTACAAATATACTTTTAGACATTAAAATAAGTCTCCCCCAGGAAATAAGGCAGTTTGATTTGGGGAACTCATGAAAAAGGGTACAAATCCAAAAACAGTGACCGCAAAGAGCAGCGAATTCCCTTATTTGTGTAATTGCAAATATGTACTCTTAAACTTCAGGATTTGGATTTTATTTTCGGTAGTGTCTAGAAATGAGGTGCACCCCAGATTTGCAAAAAGAAAGTGTCCCCTAAATTTAAGAAATTCTGGATAGCATGTTGCCATATTTGGAGCGTGGGAGAGAAATTTTTTCTTGGATTTCTGGAAACAGAAGTACCCCAAAACTTTGGTTACTGGACTCCAGATTTGAGAGACTCGTTAATGGGGCAAACTTCCAAATTTGAAAGGGAGCGCTTGCTCAGATTGAATGCTCGAAAAAGGAAGTGTCCTCCCAGTTTGTGGGGGCCTGGGGAAAGGGTTACATCCTGTTTGGGGGGCTTTGGAAATTGGGCTCGAGCTTCAAAAAGGGGGTACACCACCCACATTTTCAAAACTAGAGAAAGGAGACACTCCCCTAGTCGGGGGTTAAGAAAGAGGTGTGCTCCCCTAAATAGGATAAAACAGTCAATCTAAAAAAAAAAAAGCGCGTTCCCAAAGCACAAGAAAACAGCAGGGGCTGGTGGTGGAGCTCTCGGGAGCCTCACAGCTCAAGCTGTGGCCCTAGCGCTTATTCCCCACCCCCAACACGGCCCGCTCCGCGCCCCNAATAAATAAATAAATAAAATAAAATGTCCAGCAAGGGCCGGCCGAGTAGCTCAGTTCATTAAGAGCTCGCTCAAGAGTGTGAGCTCTGAGCAACAGTGGTTTGATGCCCGGCCCGAGCTGAACTGCCGCTGAGCTGCCAACAGGTGGCAGGATGGCTCATCTAAAAAAAAAAAAATAATAATAAAATAAATGTCCAGAAATTCTACTTCTGGGCATTTATCCAAAGAAAATGCAAATACTAACTCAAGAAGGTATATTCAGTCCTATGTTCACTGCAGCATTATTTACAATAGTCAAGATATGGAAACAACCTAAGTGTCCATTGATGGGTAAATGGATAAAGAAAATGTGGTATTATACACAATGGAATATTACTCAGCCATAAGAAAGAATGGAATCTTGCCATTTTAACAACATGGATGACCTTGAGGGCATTATGCCAAGTGGAATGTCAGACAGAGAAAGACAAATACCATATGATATCACTTATATGTAGAGTCTAAAAAAAACAACACAAAATAACCCAACAAAACCAAGGTCATAGGTACAGAGATCAGATTGGTGGTTGCCTGAGGCATGAGGTTGGGTTTTGTGAAATAGGTGAAGAGGGCAAAGGGTACAAACTTCAAGCTATAAAATAAGTACGTCATGAGAATGTAAAAAGTACAGCATGGAGACTATAATTAATAATACTGTATTACATATTCAAAAGTTGCTAAGAGAGTAAATCTATTACTTCCTCTATGTTTATGCTGTGGCCTCCTCCTCTATAAGTTATAGGACAGAATAATATTCTTGATAGTGGTGACGATTTAACTCAACGACTTTTTGCTGCAAATGACTTGAGAACAAAATGATGAAAGGAGAATTAATTTACACAGAAGGTCCACGAGCTAGACAGACCCAGAGAGGTTTTGCAAAGTGAATGAAAAGCATATAATGTTTTAAATATTTCCTTTGACATATAAAAAATACTTTTGTTTTAGACACTGAGTTTTCCAGCTGGTGGTTTTTAATTGAGTACTAATTTGCCAAATTCACTCTGATGGTCCTTGAACAGAAAACAATTTAAGGGATATTCAATCATCAAGTGACTTGGAGCTTAAAACCTTGCTCTTCCCAAATAAGAAGGCTAGAGTTTAAGATCAAATTCTGTGCTGTCATGTTCCCAAACAAACAAAATAATTAAGAAAGGGCCATCTTTACATTGTGATATTTGCACAATTAACAAGTCACAATACTGGAATTAAAGAGGGAAAGGGGAAGGCAACTGTTACCAGTAGCTTGTCTTTTCTGACATATTATGCTTTAATTGAGTATTCTGTGATGGTTTTCAATATTTAAAAAAATCAAAAAAGGATATGAATTTTCAGGAAAAGGAGCAAGGGAACATTACTAACTCTGCAAAATCCGTTAACCGTATAAAGGAAACAATGTGTGGAAAATTAACCCAAAATGGAAAGCCTCTTTATACCTACATTTCCTCCTAAATAATTTTGTTTAACAATAACAGAAGTTAACTTTTTTGATAATTAAATATCTGCCAGGCATTTTACGGACACTGTCTCATTTAATCCTCACTGTACTACTAGGCCTTCATTCATCCATTTATTAAGTGTCCATTTGTCTGGGCATTTGGCTAAGCACTGAGAATTCAGTAGTGAGCATTATAGGCCTTGGTCAGTCAATCTCAAGAAGCTTAGCCCAGTAATTACATTACCCTCTTCTTTATAGGAGAAAATGGAGGATAGGTTCTGGAAGGCTGCCTTACTTGTCCAAGGTCACAGTGTTGTAACAGCTACTTGAACCCAGGTATCTCATTTCAAATCTTTGTCCTCAATCATTAAGCTGTTAATAGACTTTTATAAGACTTTTCCTTGTAGGTCATCTTTCTAAATTTTTTCAAACATTTTTCTCTTGGAGGAAAAAAAGGTTTATAATCAATGATTTCTCTGCTCCCTTCTATTTCATGGTGACCAAAAGATAAGTGGTGACTTTATACTTTTAACTGCCAGGTATCTGGGAGACTTCAGGGGCAAGGAGCCACGTCCCAGGGGAATGGGGGGGGGTATTTTTGAAAAAACAATAGCAACCCTGACACAAGGCCAGACTACAGAGTGTGCCAAAAAATGTATACACATTTCAAGAAAGGAAAAAACTGTATTAAAATGTAATACTCAATATATACCCATAACAAAAATACAAGTCATGTATACATGTTTTTTGGCACACCTCCCCCCCCCCCATAAATTAAGGGGGCACGAAGCCAACGCACTGCCCAGGGAAGCAGTTTGGTTTTTCACCTCCTTGCCTTTCTGCATTACTTACAAAGGTGTTTTGAAGCTGGACAGTTGAAGCAGAGCCTAGTCCACTGGCTCCAAAAGGCTGGGACATCTAATTTTTATTCTACAGCCCTAGCTCTCTACCCCTGTAAGGTCTCTTCCGCATTCTCTCACATGCTTTTCACTTCCTCTTCACCCATGGCAGGTAATCTATATATGACCGTTTTCGTTTTATTCTATCGCCATATGGGCTACGTTGCCTTATGACGACCTTGACAGACATCCGAGAGGGACGCCCAGGGAATGGTGGGGGCGGTAGCTCTGAGGATAAAACCTTCAGATAGCAGTGAGGAGATGCCGCGAGGAGGTGGCGACAACCAACTTCCACTCAGCGTTGAGTTTTCCAAAAGATTGACAGGAAGTGTACCAACTGTCTTTGCCCTAGCAACATGCGCGGTCTCGCGAGATATGGACGCCTATTTAGAGGGAGGAGTCAAAGGTGCCTCTCTGAATGGGGGATGGGAATATCTGTGGCGCAATCATTGCGCGAGATTGGGCCATGGTCGCTGGGGCCATACTTCGATCTCGCGATATTTCGGCTACTCGGTCTGGAACTAGGGGCAGTTTCTCGCGAGAGCCCTTGCTGCGGGCTCTGTGAGGCCCCGTGTGTTTGTGTGTGTGTATGTGTGTTAGTGAATGTGAGTACGGGAAAGCAGAGGCCGCCATTTCAGGGAGTCTGCGGACGCTGTCGCAGGGTTGGATCCTGAGCTGCCGAACCCGCCGTCCTGCACTCCCGCGCGAGCTTCTCTAATCCCATTGTTTCTTTTAGATTCGCTCGGGCCTATCCGCCCTCGGAGCCCGAAATTGGGGCTGGGCGGTACCGCGGCCCGGGCCTAGCGGCTTAACAGTAGCAACAGCGGCGGCAGTAGCAGCAGCTGCACTCCTGTTTCCGAATACGAGTACCGCAGGGGCCCGGAAGCCTGCACAGGTAAGGAAGCGTCGCGGACCGATGTATTTTCAGAGCTTTTCTGAGGTTTGGTTCTTTTCTGGGATGAGGGGCACCCCTTAGGCTGTCTTTAATGACGGCGGTGGGGGTTGGTTCTCGAGAAATGGGCTCCATTTCGGCGACCGCACCCTTTTCCGGGCGGGTAGGTTTCAGGGTTCTTGGGTGACATGAACCCCAGAAAGGTCTCGGGCAGATGGCGATCGGTCCCTTCAAGGCCTAGGCCGGCCGCGACCTCCCAACATGGCGCCAGCCGACCGCTGCCATGGCACACAACCCCTCCCAACCGAGGGANATCTAATCATGTCACTGTCCTGCTTAAAACAATCTCTCCATCTGCATCCTCCACTCTTGTTCCTCTAGCCACACTGACTTTCTGACAGTTCCTATGGCTCTTTCCAAGCTCTCTCCAGCTGCCTGAATAGGCTGTTGGTTTTTGCAAAGCTGACTCTTCATCATGCAGGTCTGCTTGTCATCTCCTCAGTGAGATCCTCTCTGACTACATTATGTGGAAGTGCTTCCCTCGATCACATGCCTGTCCCATGGCAATTACTCTCTATCACTTCAATTTCAACAGAGCACTTAACAGGGTTTGTTATTATTTCATTTTGTCTGTTCTCTGGGTTGTATTTGTCTACTTCCTGAATTTGAGTCAGGGACTATCTTGTAACTAATGAATTGTCAGAACCTGACGAATAATAGATGCTTCATGTATATCTGTGGAAAGAATGAAAGAGAATAATATGGGGGGGGGGGGAAGGTACATTCTTCTTTATGACCTGAGTACATAGAAGAGGTGTTTTTCATATCAGGGATGGAGACTGAAGAGGGCATTACCTCAGCTCAAATTAAGACAGAGGGTAGTGCTTAGGAAGAGGTTTGGGGAAACCAGGGACAAAAGCTTCAGCTGTGCTTACTTTGGCAGCACATATACACAAATTAGAGAAGATTAGTGTGGCCCCAAGGATAACATTCAAATTAGTGAAGCATTCCATATTTAAAAAAAGAAAAAAACAACTGCAGGAATTTGAGGACCAGAACCACTTACATGAACTCAGCTAAGTGCTCAAAAACAGGAAGAAAGGGCCTTTGCAAGATCCTCTCAGTTTACATTTATTAACATGAAGTTGCTCAGATGTTAGTAGCTATTGTAGCCTATACAGAATTTTTTGCCCAACAACCACAGTAATGCCAAAAATCCCAGACTCCATAGCCCCAGAAAAACTCCAGGTTTTTTTCATTTATTCAACCTGCGCGTATTGAGACCCAGGGTTGAGCCGGGCACCAAAACACAGAGCAGAATGACATCTAGGTCCTGTTCTCAAAAAGCTCACAGCCTGGTAAAGAAATCGTCACAATTTGTAAGTTTAAAATTTTTTGGTCTGTTACAAGTACAGGCACTGACACTGCTGCAAGTACAAGCAAAAGAGAAATGTAATATAAGGATATTGGGGGTCCAGAGAATCAACAAGAGGCCAGGCTTGGAAAACAATCGGGTGCACAAGCAGCTGCAACAAGAAGCAAGAAGCAGCAGCTGCTGTAGCCAGCAGCACCACACACCACAGCTGGGATTCAATTCTAACATCCCTTTGTCTTTGAGTCACTCATTCAAGAGGCAAAGTCTTGTCCAAGAGCCGCTTTTGATTGGTCAATCTCAGGTCACATGGATTAGACCAGGCTGTCAGGGAAAGAAGAGAGGAACAACCTGCCACTAAGGATATTCCCCGAAATGGGAAAAACGAGGACAGGTGCTGGCCAGGCAAAAATAACTTGATACAGATAAATTCATAAAGTACCTTGGGAGTTAAGCTCTTTCTGATTAAAAAACCCACAAAAACCTGGCTTGGTAGCTTCTTCTAAACTGGACATTGACTGACTGCTAGCCACAAAACTCCAGTTAGCAAAGTTCTGGTCTAAAGACCAGGTCTTACCACTGCCTCCCTAGCAGCCTCCTCCTTTCTGCCTTAAGATCTTCCCCAGAATCTCACTAGTAGTTGGTCTCAACATCCCAATTCTTTCTTTGGTAAAGCCTTTCTTTGTACAGTATAGGCATTCAACTAATAGTTGTGATTGAGTGAATGAGTGAAAGAACAAATGAATGTATAGCAGCCTCAACTCCAAAGAGTAGAATCCCTCTTGCTAATCTGGAGTAGATTGTCTCTTGCTAAGTATCCAACAATTTCAGAACTGTAGTCCCAGCCCATAAAAAGATAGCTCCACAATGAAATCCTGCACACACACAAAGTATACAGCAGCACAAGAGGCATTCAGTACCTGCATGGGAGAATGCTTTCCCTCTCTAAGTGTCACTTTTCTTCCACTCTAAAATGGGATAGCTACCCTCACTCACATCATCGTCACATTTAAATTAAACAACATGTGAGAAAATGTATTGTACACTGCAAAGTTCTGTGTAAATGATTTTCTGATTGCTTTCGTGCTAGATTTGTCATGTAGAGTATTCAAAGTGTCCCTAGCTAAAGAGAAGCAGAACTAAAGACCTAACATGATGAGATTAGATATCAATTAGAAAAGTGATCTTTTTCAGCTTCTACCCAGCAAACCTCTATACTCTGTCCTTATGTAACCCTGAGGCATTTACAATGAGTCAAGGGAAAGGAGGAAAACTGAAACAGAAAAGCAAGCCTCTTAGCTGTGACCCACAGACTCCATGGACTCAGAGTATCATCAAGCTTCAGCATGTCAGTTTCCAAAGCAGGAACTGGAGGATGATATCTGCAGCACCAAACTGAGTATGAGAACTCAAGAAACCGGAAACCACAGTCACAGCAGCATCTGAGAAGTCCAAGAACCTCCACAAGGCACCAGGGGCCCATGGGAAGCGGGTTGAGTCTTGGCCCTGGCCTGAGGTCTTATAGTCTGGGCTTGATGGAAAGTTCCTGAGCTCTAAGCCTTAGCACTTTCCAAATGAGGGGGTGGAGAATTAAGTAGGAATTCTAATGTATTTCCAGCATTTTGCAAGATTATAAGGGGGGAGAAGAGGAGAAGAGAGAAAAACATGTTTTGATTCTCCTAGCAACTAAAAACGGTGATAAAATCTATGTGGACCATTTCGAGGGCAGGGACTATGTTCTGTCTTGGATTATGTCCTGTCTCCTTTGTCCCTTAAGAGCCCCACTACCTAGCACTGTTCCCTGTAATTTAAGCATACTTAATACATGTTTCTTGTGGGTTAAAACTTATGCAAGCCCAGAGATAAAAAGAAAGGGTGAGGAGTTTAGCCCCAGGGACTAAGGGAACAAGGTTATAAAGAAGTTGATTAAATAAACAGTCTCTAAAGCTGCTGGGACTCCACTCCCTAAACTTCTTGTAATTTAATTTTAAATAGTTAATGCTGTCACAGAGTTCAAATGCCAGGAACTATATAAATGGCACACAACACAAAGTCTCCCTCAAATTCTTGTCCCTCATTGGCTCTGTTTCCATTGGTAACCACTACTGTTACTTTCTTATGAATCCTTTCAGGCTATCTTTTTGCATATACAAGGAAATTTGAACACAAGTTTAAATATATTTTGACCCTTTTCCAAAAAGGAAGCATTTATATATGTAGTTCTC
>NW_017731588.1:1178548-1181764 GCF_001890085.2 Hipposideros armiger
AAAAAAAAATTCCCCTTACTGATGGCCATTCACAACGTTTCCGATTGCTATAAAAATGCTTCAATGAACAGTCTTGTACATGCAAAAAAGAAAAAAGGGAGAAAAAGTGGTCTGTGTCTGACTTGATGGAAATTGTGGGCCAAGAAACAAATGTGTGATTGAATGTATCAATGTAATTATGTGCATTTGAGGTTTTAAAAAAAGTGTGGATGGTGGTGGTAAAGAACTTTGATAATTGATGTTATGTAGTCCAAACCCCACCGGATTCCTTCTTGCCTGCTTACTGACTCCCTAAGTCCCAAAACTTCACTCCCCCCTTCTCTATTGCTCCATGCTTGGTTTGAAAACTCACCTCCTTGAATTCACCCTATCCGGCCCAACCCACAGTTTCCTTGGGCCTAAAACAGCATCTGAAGTCCAATCTAGATTTGGAATCCCATGTTCTAAACAGCACCACCAAAGGAACTCAGTTCATGACAGTTATGGAGAAACCAGTAGTTACAGGTATTCTCACACCCAATTCCACTTTCCCTGTTTCCCTTGCCTATATCATTGTCTTTTTATTTTCTTACTACTTCATAAGCACTTTTCAGGCCTTTATGCCTTTCAAAGACTTATTTATCCTAGTTGCTACATCATCACCCCCTCCTCCCACTCATCGCCCTCGGTTTTCAAGGGAGCATTTTTATTGCAGGAAGTAAAATAGACACAGAAACCTCTGCATACCTGGCTAAAGTAGAGATTAAAGGTGCTATAAAAACCCAAATGATGAAATCAAAGGAATGCTTGAATACATGAGAGAGCTAGATACTACCCACATTTAACTCTCCCTGCCCTGGAGGGCTTCTGTCCTCCTACCACATGCCTTAAGGGTCAGACCCCTGACTTTTCAGAGGCAAGATGGCGGGGAGGGGGGGTGTTACATATTCCCTGTGGATTTTACAAATTTTCCTTTTATCCCTACACATTCACCTTTGCCTGTCACCCCTTCCTATTCTACATCAAAATTTATCCCTTTTGGGGGAAAAAAATGATAATATATATTGAACATCCACTGTTTGCCAGGCACTGTGCTAAGCACTTTAAATGAATTACTTCATTTAATATTCACAATAACCCTTGAAGAGAGGTTGTATTTATTATCATTTTGTGGCAGAAGATATGGAGGTCCAGAGAAGTCAAGTTGCTTGTCTGAGGTCACATTACTAAGAATAATTTAAGCACAGTTTTACTCCAGATTTCATGCTTATTTATTTATTTACTTATTTATTTTTAGCTGAGCCATCCTGCCACCTCTTGGCAGCTCAGCCGCAGCTCAGCTCAGGCCGGGAATCGAACTGGTGACTCTGTTGCTCAGAGCTCGCACTCTTGAGCAAGCTCTTCACCAACTGAGCGACTCGGCCAGCCCTCATGCTTATTAACTCTAAACTAAACAAATTCTCAGTGGAGCATCCCCTATTTCTTCTGCCCTCAATCTCTCTCTAATCCGGCTTATTTGCCAAACTATTCAAGTTACCGTGCTAACATAATAGTAATCGTAAACCAAGTAATCCTTCTCAAATATATCAGATCATCTACTCCTCTGCACAAAACCCTCTAATGTTTCCTCTCTCAGTAAAAGCAAATCCAAATCTTTACTTATAAGCCCTTTTTGATCTGCCTCTTGTGTTCCCTCACTCTCTGACCTCAAATTCTATTCTCTTTGCTCTGCTCACTCCAGCTACACTGGATTGCTTGCTTTTCCTTGAACACGCTTCTATCTAGGGTTTTGTACTTGCTGTTCCCTCTGCCTGGAAAGATCTACCCCTAGATACCCACAAAACTGACCACTTCATCTCCTTCTGGTCTTTTTTCAAGTGTCATTTTATCACAGGGGCTCTCCCTGCCACCCTAAGTAAAAGTGTCTTGTCCTTCTCTATCTCCTTTATCCTCATTTATTTTTCTTCAGAGCACTTATCACAACTTGGTGTATTAAATATTTTTCTGTTAATAATCTGTTTCATATCCTTAGAATTTAAAATTCTTAAGGAGCAAGGATTTTGTTTTCTTTACTGCTATATCCTCAGCATGTGGAATGATGTCTAGCGTAAAATAGGACCTTAATATTTCACATGAATGATAATAGCACACAATATTTTTGGAGTGCTTCTATTATAAAATTATGCCAGGCACTCTAAGTACTTTACATATTTATTTTCTCATTTGATCTTTATAACAATCTTATGAGAGTTAACAACCCTTTTAATGTGATACCCAACATTTTTCAGTTGGCCTAGGAACAACTGGCTCTCTAAGAAAAAAGAACAGGTTGATTGGTAACATTTGCAGATATCTGTGGCGTAAATACTCACTCTGTGGCTGATTTCAAACAACCAATGTGAGATCAATGGGCTCACAAAATTCCTGGACATCTAATAAGTGTTTCAGGAGCTAGTATGGGCACACTCCAGCCCACCACTGCTACTGTTCTTAGCAGAGCCTAGAAAACATTTCACAAATTGGCCCTTATCTATTTTTCCAATTAACTCTCCAACTCACCTACACAGCCCACTTTCAAATCATAGAGAATTCCTGTCTGAGAATATGCCCTGCTTGGTTATACTTCATTGTCATTGGGCAATGTGCTCTATTTCTGAGAAGTTCTTTCATCCTTCTTTAGTCTGCCTCTGACCCACCTCCAAAGCAACCCCAACCAATTCAACAAAGAGTTGTTAAACAACCAGCACATTCCAGGCAGCATGCTAGGAGCTGGGGGGATAGAGATAAAGGAGAAGCAGTCAGTGTTCTCAGAGTAGCTCACAATCATTGAAGGCAAATGTGTAAGAAATGCAGTTGAATTATGATCTAACAAAAGCAATAATGAGGGATTGGTTGAGTCTAACAAGGATGGGCTGGATTAAGGATGACTTCCCAGAGGAAGTAAAACAGAAATATCTTTAAGGACAGACATTTCCTAGGCAAGATCATAACAGACAATTTGAGACTTTTGAAATAGATTAAGAAACTGGGATGAGGAAATGAATAAAATGTCCTTCAATAGATGATTGGATAAAGAAGTTGTGGTAGGGGCCGGCCGCGTGGCGTGATGGTTAGGAACTGGTTTGGGATGCCAGAGGGCCCCGGTTCGGATCCCACATATGAGGGCCAGTGACACTGCCCTCTTCAGCTAAGATGCTGAACAACAGCTCAACCTGGAGTTGGGCTGCTGTGAGTCGC
>NW_017731588.1:1190249-1209348 GCF_001890085.2 Hipposideros armiger
GCCCTATATATCATTATTATTTTTTAAGATTTTTATTGGGGAATTGGGGGAAGGGGAACAGACAAGTTGTTCTTTTGTTCTTCAGTCTAGTTGTGGAGGCTGTTGCTTCACTGGCCCAAGTTGGCACCATCATTGTTGCCAGCTTCTGGACGGCCGCTCATGGAGGCTGCTGGCCGCTCATGCTGGCTGCTGGCTACACACGGTTGCCCCTGGCAACCCACTGCAGCAGGGGCTGCAGCCTACGCTGTCGCCGGCGACTCACTGCAGCCCAGCTCCAGGTTGAGCTGTTATTCAGCATCTTAACTGTAGAGGGCAGTGTCACTGGCCCTCATATGTGGGATCCGAACCGGCGCCCTCTGGTGTCCCAAGCCAGCTCTTAACCAATGCGCCACTCAGCCGGCCCTAAATTATATTTTAAATTACAGTGTCCTGAATTTTTTCATTTTTATTTTTATTCTAAAATAGTGTTTTGGGCAATACTTTTGCCCATGGGATGAATAGATGACTTATATTATTATTTTATTCATGAGTATCCCTTAATTTTCTTGATTGTCTTAACTATGGGAAGTTCAAACATTCTACTTTTTTGACCAAAAGTTAAGCTCTGGCAAAAACATCAATCATCACTTCCTTATCTAGTTCACATAGGCTCTTAAAAAACTGTATATTGAGTTTGAGGAACAGGATTCTTTGATGGTGATCCCAAGCAAGTTATTATGAGAGTTGCAGCCCATGGTATCAACCTCAAATAAGTGGCTAGTGATGTACCCCGAAACATCTCTTCTTTTAAGGACTAACCTTCACAAATTTATGCAAATTCCTTTGGGATATGTCACTACAATGTCCTTGATATGCTGGCCTGTAGACAGACAAGTATTTGCAACAAATGCCAAATTCAATCAGTAAGTAGACTGAGTAGATAACCAAGTACTAATGTGGGGAATGATAATTTCATCCACCCAAATCAGGCAAAAGTCATATGGATGGCAAAATTAATTTCATCTGTATGAAATGGGCTTGAGTTTCTCCTTGTCAAAGTGGCTTAGAAAAAAAAAAAAGGCTCATTTTGCCCATCAGTAACTCAAGAAGAATGTTGAAGTCTATAGCAGACCATGCAACCATAGTCTTTCATGTAGGTCAAAAACTCTGGCCAATAACAAACCTTGGTCCTCTGAGATCGTGTCTGAATTCTCTTGGGATGTTAATCTCAAGTATTTTGAGATAATAAAATCCTTCTTTTATGGGTGTCTATCCAGGGGAGATTTAAATTTAAGTATACAAATGAAATCTTAAAACTTTCATATTAAGTTTAGGAATACTTTATGTATATTTGTATTTAAGTTGTAATGTTTAAGAGAACTTGGCATATTAGGGATTCCAATTTAAAATGCTCAGCAAGGGGGCTGGCCGAGTGGTGTGTTCGTTAAGAGCTGGCTTGGACGCCAGAGGGCCCCGGTTCGGATCCCACATATGAGGGCCAGTGACACTGCCCTCTACAGATAATATGCTGAACAACAGCTCAACCTGGAGCTGGGCTGCTGTGAGTCGCCGGCAAGGTGTAGGCTGCAGCGGGTTGCCATGGGCTACCGTGTGTAGCCAGCAGCCAGCATGAGCGGCCAGCAGCTGCAGTGAGCGGCCATCCAGAAGCCGGCGACTGATCTGCCTCGCCCAGGAAGAGCANTTTTTTTTTAGAATGAAGCTAGAACTGTCAGCTGTCAAATGACATAGCAATAACATAGATGCGAATGACTCTAGTACTTCCAAAAATGAACTAGTATCATCTGTTGCAAACATGCATCATGACTTTTCCGACAGCCCAATAATATAAATTCTATATGAATTTTTTGAATATCCTGAAAATAGGGACTGAAGCCACGACATGAGAAGAGATATGTATTAGAAAGCAGGAATTTGAAGACTTCTCATTTCATCTTGCTTTGGATTCTGGAGGTCGTTAGGAGACTCCTTGTTTCTTTCTTTTTTTTATTGAGGTAAAATTCACATAACACAAAATAAAATTATCCATAAACATGCTAAAGTGTACAATTTGGGGCATGTACTACATTTACAATATTGTGCAACCATCACTAATTCCAGAACATTTTCATCACCCCAAAAGGAAATCTTATACCCATTAAGTAGTCACCTCCCCCCACCCTCTGGCAACCACTAGTCTGCTTTCTGTCTCTATGGGTTTATCTCTTCTGAATGTTTCATATAAATAAATAGAATTAGGGGCAGCTGGTTAGCTCAGTTGGTTAGAGCACAGTGCTCATAACACCAAGGTTGCTGGTTCGATCCCCACATGGGCCACTGAGATGCACCCTCCAAAACTAGATTGAAACAATTAATTGACTTGGAGCTGGTGGGTCCTGGAAAAACACACTGTTCCCAAACTAAAAAAAAAAAAATTTTTTATTAAAAAAAAAACTTAAACAAAATAGAATTATACAATATACAACCTTTTGTGTCTGTGGTTTTTATTTAGCATAATGTTTTCAAAGTTCATCTACTTTGTAGCATGTATCAGTACTTCCTTCCTTTTTATGGCTGATCATATCCATTGTATGGATTTACCACATTTAGTTTCCTCATTCATCGATTGATAGGTATTTGGGTAGTGTCCATTTTTTGCTATTTTGAATAGTGCTGCTATGAATATTCATGTACAAGTATTAGAAACATATTTGCAATTCTTTTGTCTATACCTAGGAATGGAATTGCTGGGTCATGTGGTAATTCTATATTTAACTTTTTGAGGAACTGCCAAACTGTTTGCAAAGCAGTTGCACCATTTTATATTCAATAGCAATGTCTGAGGCTTCCACTTTCTCCACATTCTTGCCAACATCTCGTTTATTTTACACCACTGCATACAAATCATGTTCATGCTGCACATATTCTAATTCCAACTCTGATGCTTCATTTATATATTGACGTAGGACTTGGTTATTTAGATATGTTTGCACAAGTCATATCTCTTTGGGTCTCTTCTCCAGAAAATGATTGTTAAAGACCTTTTTTTTTTTTTCCCCAGCTCCAAAAAAGACTATGTCTATTAGCTATATCCTTTCAGAGATCCTGTCTTTCTGGGCTATTCATTGTACAGGGTCATTCACTCATGTCATGAATCACATACTTTACATTCAAAATCACTGTAGGTTGATGCTCCTTTTGTTTTTCAACCATCATTTTCAAGGTATGTCTTAATCTTGTAATGCCTTGTCAGCAGGATCTTTCTCTCTATGGCAAGATTTGCTTAAATCCCAAATCTTTTGCAATGTTATGCTTGATTGCGTTTCTTTTTGCTTCCGTTACCAGATGTTTTTAAACAATACTCTGCCTCCTAATTTGCAATGTTTTATTCATTTCTCTGGTTGTCAAATCAGGATATTTTGGAATAAAATATGTTGCTTTCATTAGCCCCCTCTAGGCCAGCTTCTGCCGTGCTTTAACTTTAAATAAAATTAATATTACCCAATTTGTATGCATTTGTCAAAACACATCAATGGGTACAATTAACAATTGTGCATTTCATTATACATAAAATTTGCCTCATAAAAGAATTTCAACTCTAAGAATATACAATGAAGTGTTTAGAGATTAAGTGTACTAGTGTCCATAACTTACTTTGAAAAGCATTAAAAAATTAAACGTCATGCATGGGTAGGCAACATAGATATGTGATAAATCAAATATTGTAAAATGTTAAATATGAACTAGGTGGTAGGTATATGTATTATTCTCTCAACTCTCTGTTTGATAATTTTTATAATAAAATGTTGAAAAAATGCTCCTTAACTGCTCTGATGACATATCAATCAGCTGCTTCCAAACGAATATTCTGTGACCACTTTCTTCATAGTCTGATCACATCAATTTATTTCATTCAAGTAAATGAATATAGATTTATAGAAAAAAATCGGATAAGGTTAAACAAAATGGTTTGTAAACTGTGAAGTGCTATATGCTGTTATTAATACTATAATGTTCAAGGCATGGAGTTCATGCAAAATCTTAATACAATACAAAATACTATTTTGAACATGGCTTTTATTCCTTCAGGTGTTCTCTAACTAAACTGGAAACTCCTGAAGGAAAAAGGCTGTGCTTTTTATTTATTTTGTACCCACAAATTGTCCTGCAGAATGCTAAAAATTCTGAAGACTTATTGAATGAATCAGTAAATGGCACATTTCACTGATTAAACTGAAAAGTGTTCNGCCACTCGGCCGGCCCAGGTTGAAATTATTAAAACACAGAAACTTAGAGGAGGGGCAAACAGAGCTGAAATTCAGACTTCTGAAAAGGAGGTGTTACTTGGCAGATGCTTGGGTCTCTGAACTCAGAGGAAGGGCCCCATGGGTTTGGGACTGGGGTGAGTAGGGGTACTGGGAAGTTTGGCGCTGGTGTCTCTGAAGGGGTAATGAGAAGGGTTCTGTAAGTGTTGGGAAACTGCAAACTGACTGAGCTGCTGTAATGGGAAGAAACTGCCACTGCCAGAATTATGATTTGCTGGGATACCAGCGATAGGAACAGGAAGCAAAGAGGAAAGAGGCTTCTATCTTTCCTCCTCCATCCTTGCAGTATCCCTCTAGTAGTCTCTGTTGGGAGAGCTTAACAGAGCTAGTGTGCAAAGGAGAAATGCTGTTTGCAGAGTCCCAGCTTCAAAATCATAAAGTACAAGGGTGGATTTGGAACTGAGAAAATACCTAATAACTGACTCACCTTACCTGGTTTAAAGGCTCTGCACGGTCTGGCTCTTCATAAGCTTCTTTACTCTAGCCACGTTGCCTTCTGGCAGGTCCTTAAAGACACCATGCTTCCTCCTGTTCCTAGGCCTTTTGAATATTCTTTGGCTGGGATGTTCTTCACCTGTTAAATACTCTTCCTCACATCAAATCTCCCTTTTATATGCTTTCATAACACCACTAACATCTCTTGTGGCATTTGTCAACATTGTACATTTTCATTTATTGATACGGTTTTTTGATTAATACCTGTCTCCTCCAAATAGATTGTAAGCTCCAGGAGGGCAAGGGCCATGACTGTTTTTGTTGTGGTGTTTTTTAAAGATTTTATTGGGGAATTGGGGAAGGGGAACAGCCAAGTTGTTGTCCTTCAATCTTACTTGTGGAGGGCGCAGCTAGCTCAGCTCCAAGTCCAGTGTCCATCCAGCCACCTGTCGTCTGCAGCTCACCGCCACTCAGCTCAAGGTGCCATGTTCATTCATAGTTGTGGGTGGGCACAGCCCGCCATCCCATGCAGGAGTCCAACCAGCAACCTTGTTATTAGGGGGCACACGCTTTCACCAGCTGAGCCATCCTGCCACCTGTCCCATATGGGAATTGAACCGGCAAGCCTGTTGCTCAGAGCTCGTACTCTTAACCAACTGAGCCACTCGGCCAGCCCTGCCATGACTGTTTTTATACTCTATTGTTTGCTTTCCCAGGGCCTAGTTTCGTGGCTGCCACATGTTGGGTTGTCGGAAAAGTCATAACGTATTTTGTCTATGTTTTTCAAAGGTAATTTATTTATATAAAGAACAAAGATCAATCAACGATATAGTGCCCATTTTGTGCGATAACCTTTTGACATCTTTCAGTGAGCTTCATAATTCTTCGTTCATAGAAGGACCTGTCTTAATTAGCAAAAAACTGAACAAGGTGCTGATTTACAGCCTCATCTGAATTGAATGTTATACCACGCAAGAAGTTTTGAAGAGGTCCGGCCGAGTGGCGTGTTGGTTAAGAACTGGCTTGGGATGCCAGAGGGCCCCTGTTTGGATCCCACATATGAGGGCCAGTGATACTGCCCTCTACCGCTAAGATGTTGAACAACAGTTCGACCTGGAACTGGGCTGCCGTGGGGCGGTGACGGCGAGGGCTGCAGNATCTACCCCTAGATAAGGCTATCTTTTTGCATATACAAGGAAATTTGAACACAAGTTTAAATATATTTTGACCCTTTTCCAAAAAGGAAGCATTTATATATGTAGTTCTCCACCTTACTTTTTTCACTAAACAATACATTTTGGACACCATATAATACATTTTGTACAATGGTATAAAAATAACTTCCTCATTATCTTGTTATAGTTTACTGCGGCATAGTGTTCCTTGTGTGGATGTACTATAACTGGTTTAATCAGTTCCCTATTGAATGACATTTGGATTTTTTCCAATCTTTTGCAATAAAAAAAAAAGCTCCATTTACAAATAGTACAGCACATATGTGCAGACATGTGCAGATAGAACTGTAGTCTCAATTTCTAGAAAGGGGAGATGTGAGCCACAAGGGAACATGCACTTACAATTTTGTTAGAAATTATAAGTGTCCTCTATAGATTCCCCAAAGATGTAACTCCACAGTTGCAAAATGTATCGCAAGTAATGTTACTTGTGACAATTAAAATCCAGCCATTTATTTATAGTTTAAGAAATAGAAGTGGTTTCAAGATTATTCTCATTATGTTGTTCTCACTTACTTGAATTCCTGATAGGGAGAGAAATGAGTAATGCTCCATTTTTCCAGCAAGGCACATGTATAACCCATGGCACAGCTATGTATGTCACACATGGCATTGTAATCATTATGTGTCTTTAAAAGAGATATATTGGAAATTTTGTTGATGATCTTGACATAGGGGAAAATATCCTTAAGATACGAAAAGGACCGGCCGAGTGGCGCGTTGGTTAAGAGTTGGCTTGGGAGCACCAGCTCTGTGCAGCAGGGCCCCGGTTTGGATCCCACATTAGGGCCAGTGACACTGCGCCCTCTACAGCTAAGATGATGAACAACAGCTCGACCTGGAGCTGGGCTGCCATGAGTTGCTGACGACAGCGTGGGCTCCCTGTAAGCTACCGTGAGTGTCTACCAGCCAGCGTGAGCTGCCAAGAGCCTCCATTAGCAGCCGTCCAGTGGCCAGCGACCGATTGCCTCACCCGGGAAGAACGCAATAATATCAACATGGGACAGTGAAGCGACGTCCTCCATAACTAGACTGAAGAACAAAAGGACAGCAACTTGTCTGTTCCCCTTCCCCAATTTCCCAATGCTGTACCCCTCCCCCAATCCCCCAATAAAATATTTTNCTTTTGCTCGAGGCTTACAGCTTCTGTTTTTGGAGTTCATTTCAGGTTTTTTAAAGTCGAACCTTTATTTTGGTGTGCTCGGTCTTAGAAGCATATCAGCTTTAATTGTCAAACCTGGTAAAGAGAGTCGTGCCATTTTAGCCATTCTAGGGCTTTTGAAGGATTTTTTTGAAGTTTCGAAGTATTCGGCTAAGAAAGAAATTGAGCAAAACCGAAAAGTATGTACTCATAGAATTACTTTTCTTATTGTTTTTATAGGCGTTTAGAGAAAATGGCAGACGATATTGATATTGAAGCAATGCTTGAGGCTCCTTACAAGAAGGTGAGAAAAACATGTCGGTGAGGTTTATATATTTCTTAATTTAGCATTATTCACGAAACTACTGCTGAAATGTAAACTAACCTCCCCGGAGCCCTCTTGATTTATCTTATCAGAGATGCATTACGTATAACTTACAAAAGTAAATATATGCTATTGATGTAATAATATTGTGCAGTAGTTTCACTTCAGCGTGATGAATAAATGCCCATCTATCTCTCTTTGTAGACTTGCCTAACGATATCTCACCTCTACTCCCATGAATTCACCTTTGATTCCAGTGTGAACTGTCAATCATAAGGTAGTAATTGAGTGACTTATCGCTGTACCGTGGTCCCCTAGGTAAAATGACTCAACTAAGAATTACCAGCTCCAGTTTGGTATAGCAAAAAGGTGAATGTAGTGGTTTGGGAAAATAGCAGGGGTCCAAGAATAACAAAGCATAACCAGTCTGTGGCAAGCAAATCTTTAAAGTCTTACAAGAAGAAATGGGTGAGATTTAAATTTTTCTCTCTCTCTCTCTCTCTATATATATATACACGAAAGACTGGTGATAGTAAAATATTAAAACAGGCAGGTGACGATCTGCTCAGTTAAAAATTAATAAAATTCTTGGATCCCTGAACAGAAAATTTTAAACAACAGAGGCAGTATCACAACTTAAAAGTCACTTGATGACTGTTTTACTGTTCTCCATATTGTTTTATTTTTAATTAGTCCCTGGCATATTTCACACTAAAAACTACAAAGGAATTATTTTGGCTAATATAGTCTGACCCATTTCAGTATCACAGTAAAAGTAAAGTGTCTTTTCATTCTTTCACCAGTTGGTGGTGAAAATAGCAGTATGCATGCATTATCACTGGTGTCACAAACTGTAAGCTTTGTAAGTTAGCAGTTAATGCTCCTATAACTGATGTGATCAAGCTTTAAAATAAACATTGCGCTAAACCTTTTAAAAATAATACATTTGTTTTGGAGTATGTAGCACGACCATGTGGTACCAATTTGGATGAATTCTTTATAGCTTTAAATAGTGTACGTAGTTTGTAATGCTTAGACTCTTGAAGACTTCTTTCTATTTTAATGTTAAGATTCTTGTGTCTTAGTTAAACATGGATGTAATTCCATGTAAACAGGTATGGAAGTAGGAATTGTTTAGGTTGGACTGGTGGATTATTAATTGACTTTCTTGGGTTCTTGGGAGTCAACATTACTAAAGCAGTGTGAATCCCTGTTTGCTTCAGGGCGAGATGTGTGACAGAGGTGGCATCAAGCTCTTACAGTCCCAACCCTCCAACGGAAATGGGCGAAGATCTCAGGAATGGCATCGGTCACAGGAAATCGATAGTGGCTGGCTGCTAGCATGGCCACTTGGGGCTTAGGCAGAAATAGAACCATGGTACTGACCAAAGGGACCATAGCACATGGACTAAAACTCAAAACAGGACTTCATTCATGTTTTAAAGAAATTCTATTTAACCACTTCAACACTGTAAATCTGGATAACTTACTATCTAACTATGTAAAAAAGTATAATTTAACATGTTAATATGCATTTTTATTTTTGTATTTTGATGACTTAATTGTAAGCAACAAAGTGGTTAAACACATGCCCATCTAAATTTTTTTATAGCCTTCCATGTTAAACTATAAATAAGTAATTAGTTTTAAAATTGTTTTGTATTTTCTTATTCCTGTTCCCTTTACCCTTTGACAACTTGAAATGTTACCACTTCGCCCTCATGATGTTCTTCTATCAACCCTGCTTAGGATGAGAACAAGTTGAGCAGTGCTAATGGCCATGAAGAACGTAGCAAAAAGTAAGTTTTAAGAAGGGACCTGGGGTGGGGGGAGCTTTGTGATTAAGTTTATTATATAATTATTGTCAAAGTTGTGTTCTTGTGGCTAAAGCATCAAACTAAGGTTCTCTTCTGAAGCTTTCCTTGCCTCTTTTAGAAAAGTGGTTCTTTACCTTTTGGGACGAGAAACTATTTGAGGATACAAAGCTATGGACTCTTTCCCTAGATTTCAACATGGTTTCAGGGACCTTTTGGAAACCTTCCCTTCCAAGTCCATCCATAACAATCTGGATACGAGTTCTTGTGTCTCAAAAGAGCTTGTCTTTTAAGTTTATTAACTTTGGCTTAATATTTAGTGTTCTTATCAATTAAACTCTTACATCCACTAAAGATGAGTTAGGAAGAAGAAAAAGTAATAAACAACCAGGCCGTGGAAAATATTGTTTGTTCTAAATCACTGAAGCAGTCAGAGCTGTGAATTATAGCTCCTTGCTGCTTAAAGACCTTTTTTTCATAATGCTATGGGATTCTTAAGTACTTTTGATGTTCATCTAATATGGCTTTTGTCTTAAGCTTTTAAACTCTAATTGATTTAATAGTGAGAATGGAGTTTTTAAAAAATGTGTATTGATACAAGTTATTTGAGTTAAATGAGTAACCCAAAATAGGAGCTCAATGCTACAGACTAGTACAGAATCCAGCATACAAAAATCTAAGTAACAGTGTGAATCAGATCAACTTTACAAGGTTGGATCCTATTACTTTTTGGAGTTTTCCTTTCAGCTCCAAAATATTCTCAATATCATGTGATCATATTATATGCATTAAATTATATTAGGTTTATGATTTCATATTAAAACATTTTTGTCATGTTCATGACCCCCATAATACATAATGAAAAGTGATGGTTAAACAGCTACTTACTTGGTTCTTCTGGCTCTTCCTCCTAAGAGCGCAGAAGTGCTTCATAACACTAACTCAACATCCTCACAACTTTGTTAGATAGGTAGATATAATTTCATAAAAAGATGAGAAAATTGTCAGATTGGATTATTCAGGCTTTGCTATGCTAACATTTTTTATTCTTGTTAATTCCCTGAAAGTGTAGCAGTAATGGATTAAAAATGACATAATTTGTAAAAATATCCTACATTTTTTTTCTGGTACAAGCTTGGGTGGGACTGTTACAGTTCCTCACTAATGACAAGAGGTTATGGGTTTAGTCGTGAATTGTTGGGGTGAGGGAATTAGCCAATCATTGCATGGTTTAATGTCATCTGGTTTTACACTTTTACCAAAGTAACTGCTTCCTCATTAATGGTTCTAATTTGCAGTTCTGTAATCCAAAGAAAATCTAGGAAGGTATTCATATAAAATGACTGAAATGATCCATTCTAGGTATGAGGCCTAGTGGGTGAGTAAAGATCTCACCCTAAGTGCCAAAAGGGTGAGGATACACACTGTTGGGCACAGACTCTTGTGCCATCTTCAGATATCACTCCTTGCTAACACCAGTTTATACTTGTTTCTGTCCTGTAGCTCATTAAGGCTACCAATCTTTTACAAGGAAATTTAGCATCAAGCTCTCAATGACTGGTACTTAGTGGCCTTTATTTACCTAATACAGAGTCTTAACAGGATTAAATAGAATGGACAATTTTCTTTAATTGATCATACGATTCTTTGTTTAAGGGAAGGACTTTTCAAACACTTCCACCTACTATCTAGAATCTTTTTATTGTTTTATTTTTTTTTAAGATGAGCCATCCTGCCACCTGTTGGCAGCTTAGCAGCAGTTCAGCTCAGGCCGGGAATCGAACCTGCGACCCTGTTGCTCAGAGCTTGCACTCTTGAATGAACTCTTAACCAACTGAGCCACTCAGCCGGCCCTAGAATCGTTTTAAATGTACAAATTATTTATTTCTCTGTCAGACTTCTCACCCTCAATTAGAGCTGATTGAATAAAGGGTTCCCTTGTTCACTCAGGAACTTTCACCCATTTTTCTGAAGGGAATTAATCTTTTAAATTAATTTCAATCTTATCTAGAAAGTTTTTGTGTTTAGGGATAGATATGATATAAAATAAGTAAAATGTTTTGCGTTTTAGTCTTTTGTGTAAATTACTTAATTTATACAAATTAAGTAGTAAACAAAGGAAAGGTGCCATGTTGCATTTTTTCATCTTAAAACTTCGTTAATCTTAAAAACCACTGAGTGTTGGGATATATGTAGTTTAAAGGTCGTAAGAAAGGACACATTCAGAGAAATTGAGTGACTAGTAATTGTTTCCTTTTAAAAAAGTAATTTTGATCCTCAATATATAACAATTGTATTTTGTAGTAAAAGGAACTATAATATAACACAAACTACTTTCAAAAGAGCTATATACCCCTGAGTTTGGCAAGACATCAGAGTATGCCTTTTAGGTACCTGGGCTTGCCTTCTTGGGAATGTTTGTTAGTTTAACCAGTTTTGCCAAATCTAAACCATCCATTTAGTTAAGCTCTTCAGGAATTACTCAAAAAAGGATAACAAAATGACACAGTTGAAATATATTGGCTACTGTGGTGTGGATTATCTATAAATTTTGGAATAAATGACTTTTCTATTTTTTTTCTTATTTTCCAGAGTACTTTGCATTTAAAATTTAGATCTTCTTACATGGAAGAGGTCAAATCCAGTTATAGCAAAACACCTTTACAGCAGAGGCCATATAACCAAAAAGTCCAAAGGCCCAGCCCAGTGGACCATTTACTTCAATGATGTTCAGTACAAATTCCACTGCCACTAAAGACTTTGGAAAGTCCCTTTTAAGTTGTAACAGGATTTGACTATTAGTATGGATTTTGATAACCTTTCTTTAGTTAACTAAATAAATGTTCTTTGAAGCTGCAATTTATTATAGAGAAATATACTGATTTCTTGCACCCTTAAATTTTGGGGCTTTTATGCAGAGGATTGTATATTCTGGAATGTGTTAGTATGTTGCTTTCTTTGCCTGTCGGGTTGCCTTCAGATGTGGGTGGGGACTCATTTATAAAAAGTCGTAGGAAGACCTTAAGTTGAAATTAGCTTTCCAATTTTCGAGTCCTTTCCTTTGGCGAAATAAGTTTTGGTCCTAAAAAGAGGTAAATAGGGAGGTTGGCTTCCTCTCTGCTCTGGACCATCTATGAGCAGAGCAGAACTTTGTCATTTTTGTGGGAGATGGAGTTACTTTTTACATTGTCCCCTAATTGAATATATTTAGGACTTCTGATTATAGCTACCACACGGAATTCTTTAAGAGAGAGTGTCAGGTATTTCAGGCAACAAATTTGGAATGTTAACCTGTTGCCCTTCTGGGCATTGCTTTGATGACTTCTATATAAATGAGTGTAGCCTAATTTTCTGTCATGTGCTACTTAGCATATACATTTCTGACAGTCAGGTGGATTATCTTGAAATTTTAGACAAAAGTTTCTGCCTCCTTGGAAAGCTCTACATCTCCTTGTGATTGGAGTGTGGGTTTCAAGATTCCAGAAGGTGGGTGTCTTCATTTTCTATTTTCAATGCACTCTAAGATGACCTGCTTACAGGTTCTTTGAGGCAGACTTCAGTTGCTCTTGTGCTAACTTTGCTTTGATAAGGACTAAACAGTTAATTAAGATTCCAAATGATGTAGAGTTGTCAAAATGTTTAATCTTTTAGCCATTACAGATGGACATTTTGGTGGAATAAGTTTATTTGAAATGTCTTTCAATTTATATTGAAATATCTGAAGGCACCTCTAAAATTTGGGTGATGACGTAGAGGTACACACTGTAAGATTTATTATGAAATGAGTGGCTAATATACTGTGAAGAATATAGAAATTAACGATATGACTGACTGGCTTTTTTACCTTTCAGAGTTTGAGATTTTATAAAGATTATTATGTAGATGTTGATTCTTGTTTTTGTTTGCCCCCCACAGGCTTGTATAAATGCATAAAAAATGGCATACTCCCATTTTCTGGTGTACTCATTACAACTAAACAAAGTAACTGAAGTAATCACAGTAAAATCTAGGAGTGTCAGAATGCACTTTACTGCATTAGTTTTACTGTCCTTTGTCATTATAATTTTGCCCATGAAAACCAAAATATTGGTGTTTGTATGGCCCTTTGAAAGTATAAAATATTTACATGTATAAATTGGGTCAAAATTGGCTTAAGAGAATTAGTATATTTAATGAAAAGATGTATGATCCAGCAGTAATACTTAAATGTTAACATAGTCTGTTATATAACTTTAATTTTATTACTATATCTTACGGATTACAGTAGTACTTGTTTGCCAGTTATATGATGGTCAAACTTTACTTAAAAGTTCAAGTTGTGAATTATACCTACCAACAAGTCCTTTCCTTGTTAAAAGTGTAGCTGACTCTCAGGAGATCATTGTAGTCCCACTTTCAAATGATTCTTTGTCAACGGACTGCTGAATTTCAATAGTAGAAGGCAACGGTTGGGTGGTTTACCTTACCTAGGAATTATTTTTCCATAAGTATGGTTAAGTATCATTGTATGGTAGTAAAACTAGCAAAATAAATATACAAAAAGATAAAATTTCTGACCATAAAAGGAAGTATATTTTGGCAGATACTTAAACCAGAAAGATAATGGTGATTTTTTTTTTTTTTCCTTCTCAGGAGGAAAAAAAGCAAGAGCAGAAGTCGTAGTCATGAACGAAAAAGAAGTAAAAGTAAGGAACGGAAGCGAAGCAGAGATAGAGAAAGGAAAAAGAGCAAAAGCCGTGAAAGGAAGCGAAGTAGAAGCAAAGAAAGGAGACGGAGCCGCTCAAGAAGTCGAGATCGCAGATTCAGAGGCCGCTACAGAAGTCCTTAGTATGTAACTATAATGATGATGATTTTGGTTTGAGAGTCATTCTCTGGGTATTCAGATAGCAGTTTTACCTGAGTGATTTGAACTGTGAAATTTTATTTTTCAGTATGATTAGTTAAAAAAGTATTGAGGATACTGGCATTGAAAAGACTAGTAAAGTGGAAAACTGGACAAATACATAACTTGTTTTACTAGGCATACAGGTTTTCTGATATTCCATCTAAAAAAAATAGTATGCCAGTTGAAACTAGACTAAAGCAATAGAATGCTTTAGAAAGAAGAAAAAAAGACGATATGTATGTAGTGCCAAATACTGGAAAGTTTTTTTTTTATTATTATTATTTTTTATTTTTATTTTTATTTTTTAGCTGAGCCATCCTGCTACCTGTTGGTAGCTCAGTGGCTCCTCAGCTCGGGCTGGACTTGAACCGCTGTTGCTCAGAGCTCAAACTCTTGAGCGAGCTCTTAACCAACTGAGCCACTCAGCCGGCCCTAAATACTGGAAAGTTTAAAGATGTGTGAACTAATATTTACTGAACATAAATTTAAAATTTTAAAGCTCCGATGAGTACAAGTTACTGATATGTACATTTAGTCACATATGTAATTAGCTAATCTTGTCTGTGTGGCTGTTTTCAGCTGAAATGACAGACCCTTTGTGAATTTGGTGGTGTATACTCCTGGATAATGATCATTTCGGGGGCTCATCATGCATCACTTGTATTTAAGGCACTAACCATGTTTTGAAGGTTAAATCAGTGGAAAGTTGGATGCGGTTGTTTAAGTTAGAAACAAGTTTCATTATGGTCATTTAAAAAAACTCAGCTATATTAATAACTAGTAAGAGGAGAGTCTTCCTACAACTCTTCTTAAGGATTGAATCAAGCAATCCTTAGTACTTTTTATCATGTTCTTTCCTCTTAACATACTGTCAAACTATGGAATATATTAAAATTAACACTTCTAACTTTAAAACTTGAATGGTTGAAGATAAGAATTCAAAGACAAACAGCTAAATCAGAGCTTTGGCTCTTTCACTTGGGCAAGTTAACCCTTTGAGCTTTGTTTTCTCAAGTTTTAAGGAGGTGACAATTGACAGATAAACTATTTAATGAGCATTGAGTGAGAAAAGAATGTAAATAAAGCACCCACCATAACTATTCATGAAATGTTTTGATATTTGGAGCCATTAAAATTAAATTTAGTATCACTTTGAGTTGATTCTGACTCTTAAATCTTTAAAATGAAAGGAATTGAACTTGTTTTGTAAGTTCCTCCTAGCTGTTATTTCACAAACTTTTTAACAGCTCAAAGGGACCACAATGTTCTTTTAATTCTGAATGCTCTGTTAGAAAATACTTTGCTTTTTGTCCAATTTATCAAAATTTACTGCATTCTTTTTTACCAGAATGAACTAAAGAGGAAAAAATACTAACTTAATAAATTCTGAATACAGTTTTCTCTGTTGAGTGACAATTGAAGTCAGCCTGTGATCCGGGTCTGACTTTAAAATGATTTTGTTCTCACATTTGGTTTTAGGTTATTTTTAACTATGGAGTCAAAAACTGAGATGTAAATAAGGGGAAAGAAACTGTTCGTACATTCTTATTTGAACTTTATCTGGTAAATGTACATTCTTATATCACTATTAGTTTGAATTGCTAAGGACCCATTTAATACAAAATATTTGGAACTGCTTTGATGTTGTAGGTACATGTGGAGTTCATGAAAATGAATCCAAATGTGGGTCACAGACCATATTTAGATAGATATTTATTTCATGTTGCTACCCTTCTGGGAAAGAATAACAGGATGAGCACTAAGGGCCATCTGGCTGTCCCTTTAAGTTAGTTTGGTGTTTCAAAATAAAAGGCCCAGTAGTTTTGGGGATTTTTTTTTTTTTAGAATACAGAATAAAGCTATTTCTGAATAGTTGCCTTTTAGATCTTTTAAAAAAACACTCCTTTAATATGTCCTCAAAAAGAATTTTCTGAAGAATTGATGAATTTCCTTTACATCTTTATTATGGAATATTTTGCCACAAGTATGATATGCTAAATGTGCTTATTATATAGCCCCTGAGACTTGCTGTTAAGTGGAAAAGTTGGAGTTTCATGGTTATATAAAGAATTAGTTCCATTTTTAAACTTAAGTCCCTTAAACAAGAAAACATGAATATTGTATACATACAGATGTGTAAACACATGTATGTCCCTGAGAAAGGATGTGTAAAGATGCACACCATAGTTACTCCTGGTGTGTGAGAAGTTCGGGATGATTTCTTTTCACTTCTATGTGTTTTTTTAAACCTCAGGAATATATTCATAAATGTATAATTTTTTTAAAACCATAAACTAAAAGTAAGAGCATTATTCGAATTTAAAAAATTTTGAGGCTGCTTGGCACCTCTCTGATCCAGGAAGGATAACTGTAAGAGCAGTTTGCCTGGGAAAGAGTTAAGAGAAAAAGCCTGTTTCCTCTTCATAATTGAGGTGGAAAAGAAACAGCCTAAACAATGTTAACTTGCTGGAGAACACATGAAAGTGATCTTAGCAAGACCCTAAACCTGTAACTAGTGTAATTTTGTGTTTCCTTTTTAGCTCCGGACCAAAATTTAACAGTGCCATCCGAGGAAAGATTGGGTTGCCTCATAGCATCAAATTAAGGTTTTTAAACATACTTCTGAATTGTTTAAATTGTTTTTCAAGGAACTAATATGTTGTACTTGTTTCGGTAACTTCTGAAACTTTTTAACTTTGCAGCAGACGACGCTCCCGAAGCAAAAGTCCATTCAGAAAAGACAAGAGCCCCGTGAGGTAGCTGTTGTCCGTATTTCTTTCTTTAGAGCTTTTAGCTTTTATCCTATAGCTAAATTTAGTGATATTGAGTCATTTGGACCATTAAGTCTTGTTTCCTTTTGTAGTACTAGTACTGTTAAATCAGTGTGTACTTCTAAATTTTCAATAGCTTTCATTTTAATTTTATATTAACAGAGTGGCGTACTAATTAGCCATTTAAATGTGCAATACTACGTGTAATCTTATTTCCCTTTTATAATGAAAAGTTTTAATGGTAGTTACAGAAATTTTAAAATAGATTTCATTGACCTTTGGAATTAGTAAATTTGAGTTACTGAAATGGCCTCGTGTGGAAAAGTAGTTAGAACAATCATGAGTTTTATTGTTTTGCTCTCTTTCCTTAGTAAAAGTGTTTAATTTCCAGTCTTAACCAAATTGACTGGTTTTTGATATTTGATCCAAATACGTTCTTAAATGTTTTATTTTCCTCTTAAATAAACGTAAGACTTTAATCTGTCTAATCTACCATCTTGGTTCAAGCAACATTTTGTCATATGGTAGCATTGTTCTTTTTTTTTTTTTTNAAAAAAAAAAGAAATTGTGGTACATATATACACAATGGAATATTATTCTGCCATCAGAAAAGATGAAATAGTGCCATTTGTGACAACATGGATGGATCTTGAGATTATCATGCTAAGTAAAATAAGTCAGACAGAAAAAGTCAAGAACTGTATGATTTCACTAATATGTGGTATATAAAACTGAAAACAACAAAGGAACAAGACAAACAAATGAAGAAACAAAAACTCATAGACACAGACAATAGTTTAATGGTTACCAGAGGAGAGGGGGAGAAGGGGGCGGTAGATGAGGGTAAAAGGGATCAAATATATGGCAATGAAAGGAGAACTGACTCTGGGTGGTGAACACACAATGTGATATATAGATGATGTATTACAGAATTGTACACCTGAAACATATGCAATTCTACTAACAATTGTCACCCCAATAAACTTTATTAAAAAAAAAAGAAAGTGGGGTAAGACAGATAAAAAGGCTCCCTGGACTACTCTGTGTTCCCCAAACCCTCTGTTGCACTGAATTATAACAGAATCTCCAACGACCAAGTGGTCAAAATCAGTGAATAGATGACGAAAACGGGGAAATACAATAATCAGTCAACATCTTGAGAAATGTTTGTCAAAATTTTATACCTGTTGGTTATCAGCAAATCATGACCACCAGCAAACTAGGTATTGTGTTGATTGATTAAAGAATGCTACAGAACTTGATAGACCTGTTTCAATCAGCACAAACATTGGAAAATATTGTAAAAGTTATTGGAAATGACAAAGCAATGTTGGTGAGATGTGGAGAAAAGTATACTTGGTAAGTATATAAATAAAAATAAAATTAACACTATGTGTCAGCCACTGACTTATGTGCTTTAGTTGTATTAACTCATTTAACTTTGCCACAATTTTATAAATTTAGTTCTATTATTATCTCACAGATATTTCACAGATGAGAAAACTGAGACTGAAGACAGGTTAAATAACTCACTCAATGTCACATAGAGTGGGGTGCTGGAGCCAGCTTGTACTGGCTTGCAAGAGCTGGTTATTAAATATTTAGTTAGTATTTTCAAATAGACCATAGTGGGAGTGGTTATACTATGGATATTGGCAAACACTACATATCAGACCTCTTTTTTTTTTTAAAGCAAGTTTATCAGCACACCATCGATAGTCTTAGATATTATTCTAGGCTCTAGGGATATAATAATGGTGGGAAATGAACGAATAAATCAAATATATGGTATTTCAGGTGATAAGTGCTATTGAGAAAAATAAAGTACAAAAGGGAAGTGAAGGAGCTTCAGTGTAATTGTGGACATATGGGTGTGATTTCACATATGATTATGAACACAAAAACTTATAGGCCTTAAGAATTAACTGGAGGAATAATTATGACTGAGGGTAATGGGAAAAAACAGACATAGAAGAGTAAATCTTATATCCTTATATATCAGTCAAAGTCTTGTAAGGAGGCAGAAACCACATGTTATTTGAAGAATTTAATATAATGGATTATTAATTACATAACTGAGGAGGTAAAAAGAGAAATTGAAGATATGGAAGTCCTAATTGTAGGAACAGCTACCACCCCTAGGGCTGAAGGAACAAAGGGAAAAGGTTGAAATTATTTTTTTTATTATTATT
>NW_017731588.1:1211538-1220602 GCF_001890085.2 Hipposideros armiger
CGAACCGGGGCCCTGTGGCGTCCCAAGCCAGTTCTTAACCATTGCGCCACTCGGCCGGCCCAAGTAGCCTTCTTCTTTACTGATGTTCTTTCTGGCTTCCCTTAAAGGGCACCTTTAACTTTGAGTCTCTCCTGTTATTTGGTATATTCTGATTCTATGAATTAGTAAAAGCCTTGATGATTTTAAAAGCTCTCTTTGTAACAGATACTGAGGTTTTTACTCTTTAATATTTAGTTTTCTCTCATAAGAAAAACCCCTTTTAGTTCTCATTGTCTGGATCTAGTCCAGCTTTATACCTCTGTTTTACAGTAGTATGTTTAAAATCACTTGTTGATTTCTCAAGGGGATGTACCAGAGTTTTGTAGATGGAGTATTTCAGAAGTACTTCCTGAGAATGTCCAGAACGTGGATAAGAGCATGTTTATGCTTATATCTTTAAGGATTCACTTAGAACCCTAACCTTAGTAATATTTTATAATAGGTAATGTTAATATACACTTTCATTTTCCTCAAAACTTATGCAGTTAAATTTCATCTATTGTGCTCTTGTACTTTTCTCCCTTATTTGGGCACTTTAGTTCCTTCTATAAATTTAGAAGTATAAGGCTATTTGAATAAATTGGATCCCACGATATGTCTAGATAATTTCCTGCTTTTTATTTTTTATTTGCTTATGGATACTGCCTCTGTATTCTGTATCCATTAAAAAACATTTCTTTGGGTAATTTGCAGTCTTAGTAAAAAACTGTTCTAATAAACAACCAGCTCACTGTTCCATATATCTCAATTTGTTAAATAAAACAAAATTCTTAGAATCAAATAGTTTTTGTCATTTGGTGTTTTACTTTCAAGTTTATCATTTGTGATTATCAAACTTAATTTCACTTTATGGTTTTGTTGTGGGAAGTCATCCTTTCTAATAACTTTGGACTAGTCCAATTTGTGGCTTATCAGGGGTTATATCCTGTTACTATTATTAAACTCTCAGGCTTCTGATTGGCCCTTTATTATCCTGGAGAAATTAGCATTTGTAAGATTGAGAGGCCAGTGGACTTTTGTCCTGATACCATGTAAAATATCAGAAGAAACATTTAGTAAACATCATCCTGTTCAAGGAATTGAGTCACATTGAATTACTTCGTGGACGTTTTGTATAAATTTGGCTTTTGGGAATACTGACAAACTAATTTTGATACACTTTATTCTGTTTACTGAAAATGTACTTTAAAAAGTAAGTTACAAATTTTATATTTTTTACTCCTGTTAGGGAACCTATTGATAATCTAACTCCTGAGGAAAGAGATGCAAGGACGGTTTTCTGCATGCAGCTGGCAGCAAGAATTCGGCCAAGGGATCTGGAAGAGTTTTTCTCTACAGTAGGAAAGGTAATCTTAGCCTATTTAGGGAGATAAAATAAGTGGAAATTGCAAACAACATTTTAATAATGGTTAGTACAGCAGGTAGAATGCGAAGACATCTGACCACCAGATCTTGTAGAATTTAGTTAGGGACTTTATTTTTGGTAACATTTGTTTTGCGTCATTTGGAAGTTTAATAGTGTTGAAGTTGATAACTGTTACCATGTATTCATCTAAAGATAGAAGTCAGTCTACACATTGACTTATTTAACCCTCTGTCTGGTACAACTGATCTCACAGATTGTTTTGAATTTCTGTTGATTTTTATACTGAATTTATGTAATAAACATTGTTTTTACTTTGTGGCAAATTAAAATTACATTCTGAATAAATAATAAGCATGTTTACACGTTATTTTCATTCATTTTCAATTTAAATAAATGTCATATGTGCATCTAGTAGATGCATTGTGCCCGATGGAGGGTTAAAAATAAAATAGTGCTGCATCAATACTGTGCCTCTTGTCTCTTTTTGAAATTATTATCTATAATGGTTTATACTGGATGATTGCACAGACAACCTTGTGATAAGTGTTTTCTTTTTAGGTTCGAGATGTGAGGATGATATCTGATAGAAATTCAAGACGTTCCAAGGGAATCGCTTATGTGGAGTTTGTCGATGTTAGCTCAGTGCCTCTAGCAATAGGATTAACTGGCCAACGTGTTTTAGGAGTGCCAATCATAGTACAGGCATCACAGGTAATATTTTTGTTAAGAATTTGCTCACCCGTAGTACTGGAAACCTGTTGCTTTGTGTTGTGCCGTAGTGCCTCGTGCCTTACATAATTACCACTAACTACTGTAAGTCAGATGTTCTCAGGATAGCTTTCTTTTTTTAACTTTGCCTTGATTACTTTGATAATAGTGTATTCTCAATCCCATTCTGTTCCATTTTAATATATGTTGTAAATATCTATTTCACAAAAAAGACTTGAGAATTTGGTCTGGAATTTTACTGATTTGTGATGATTTCTTAGATGGAGATAGAAGCATCCAAGGTCATGTTTTCCCTTTCAAATGGAATGATTTTCTCATTGTTAATTTAATATTTTCACAAGGTATTATACAATGTTAAGAGTAGTTTGAATAGCTATCAATTCTAGCATTTCTTGAAAATAAGATATTTCAAACTAATTTTGAGAATATCTTCTATTTAAGATAACTGCAATTGTGATTTAATTTCTCTTAGCTGATACTCTGCAGAATTGGCATTAATATTTTAGTTCATTTAGATGTGGAGAAATTGGGATGTATCAATGTATTGAGTATATAATATGAAAGTACATGTTTGTAGGATTCATCATCAGCACCTGAATAGTCACATTGGTTGCTTTTCAAACCATTGACATAAACACCGCATAATTCCTAAATAATCTGGTTACTTCATCAAACTTTAACATAATAGTATAAATTTATGCATAAGCTTTGTAACAGATCTGACTTGAAGTTGCAGTTTCACTGCTAATAAGCTTACATAATGATCAAATTACTCACTAGCTCTTATCACCTCTAAAAGGTGATAACAGGTCCTATTTTGGGAGTATTTAACTGGGTATCACTATTGTTTGTAAACAATAGGAAAATAATTGTTAGAAAATGGGGGGAAGTCATTGCTCAGTTCATTTCCTATGATGGAGGGGAGGACAAACCTAATAGTGTGTAGATTGACTTGACAGAGGGCTGGGTAGCATCAAATTATGTTTTGAATTCATTTAACCTGTTGAGATGTACTACTCAAGGTAGCCAGTCTGTTGTAAGAAAAGGAGCTTGTGTTAGCATGTAAAGTAAAAACTATTGATTTTGAGAAGTACTTGCTTTGGAATAAATTGACAGTGAATGGTTTGATTTGATTGATATTGACATAAGCTCCTTTATGACAGTCAGTTGGTGTACTGTACTTTGAGTAACTGATCTGAGAGTACATTAATGAATAATAAATGTATTTAACGATTCCAAGAAACAATGTTATGTTATACATTAGCATGTTGATACCAGGATGCATCAGATGGCATAATGTAGTTTTATGATTATTTTATGTATGAAATGCATGCACGATTGCTCTATATATGACTTTTACATATGTCTTAAAACTTTATCTAAAAATTCTGTGGGAAAAAACCATTAAGTAAAACAATTCATATTAAAAAATTTGGCATTTTAATCATTTACGGATATAATTCAGTGCCATTAATCACAGTAACAGTAAGTGGAATTACACAATGTTTGTCCTTTTGTTTATGACTATTACACTTAGCATAATATCATCACTAACCTTGGACATGAGTCATTAAGCATCCTAAAGTGTGAATGGGATTTATTACTCTGTTTAAAATTATTTGTTTCAGTGCTGTGATGTGCATTTTGTTTTATCTGTAGGCAGAAAAAAACAGAGCTGCAGCAATGGCGAACAATCTACAAAAGGGAAGTGCTGGACCTATGAGGCTTTATGTGGGCTCTTTACACTTTAACATAACTGAAGATATGCTTCGGGGGATCTTTGAGCCTTTTGGAAGGGTAAGTCCCAATTTCTTTCATGGATCCTTGATAGGTTCTTCATCCAAATATAACTGCATACTAATTTTTGTATATCTGCTTTGTCATGTTTTTAAGATTAACATTCAGATGGGGGCGAGTAAAGGGCTGGCCAAGTGGCTCAGTTGGTTAAGAGCTCACTCAAGAGTGCGAGCTCTGAGCAACAAGGTTGCCGGTTCGATTCCTAGCCCAAGCTGAGCTGCTGCTGAGCTGCCGACAGGTGGCAGGATGGCTCAGCTAAAAAAAAAAAAAATGGGGGAGAGTGTTTCTGTAAGGTTTTTGTGACAACTTAGATTTCTAAGATATTTCCCTGAAAGAAGATATTATCTGAAGATACAATGCTACAGTGAAATGCATAAGTGCTAGAATCGCTTGTTTTTAAAAAATCAACATGAATGATAAAAGTGTGTACTGTGCATTTGGAGCAAGAGATTTTTCTTCCCTTGGTGGGTTTTGTGGGGGGTTTTTTTTTTTTCTATGCTTATTGAAAATTGAGGGGTACGTAGCGAGAGGCTTCTCTACTAAATTAAGGAATAATTAGACTGTTTTTGTTTCTGTCTAGTAAGTCTTCATTTTAGAATAGACATTTTGTTTTAAAATAAATGTTAATAGCAGGCTGTGCTCTGGTTTAAAAGATTCATGACATGGCCATGAATAAAAATCGGGGTTCTTGCTGTATCGTGTTCACTGATGTTTGTTGCCATTGGATATACTTTTGATTTTTATTGGGGAATTGGGGATGGGAACAGCACTGGGGAACTGGGGGAAGGGGAACAGACAAGTTGCTGTCCTTTTGTTCTTCAGTCTAGTTGTGGAGGATGTTGCTTCACTGGCCAAAGTTGGCACCATCATTGAGCTCTTCCCGGGTGAGGCAGATTAGTTGCCGGCTTCTGGACGGTCGCTCACACTGGCTGCTGGCTACACACGGTAGCCCATGGCAACCCACTGCAGCAGGGGCTGCAGCTTACGCCATCACCGGCAACTCATGGCAGCATAGTTCCAGGTTGAGCTGTTGTTCAGCATCTTAGCTGTAGAGGGCAGTGTCATTGGCCCTCATGTGGGATCCGAACCAGGGCCCTCTGGCGTCCTAAGCCAGCTCTTACCCTACGCGCCACTCAGCTGGCCCGGATGTACTTTTTATTGCTTTCTTTCACTACCCCACTGAGCCCCTTTGTTAAACTGTTTTAAGTGTCAATAATAAATGTAAGGGTGTTGAGATTGTGGGTATTTTATTTATTGGAAATATACACATACTGATAGTGCACGAATCATAATTGCAAGGGTTGATCGGTCATTACAAAATGAATACATTTCTGGGCTGGCTGAGTGGAGCGATGGTTAAGAACTGGCTTAGGACGCCAGAGGGCCCCAGTTCAGATCCCACATATGAGGGCCACTGACACTGCCCTCCACAGCTAAGATGCTGAACAACAGCTCAACCTGGAGCTGGGTTGCCATGAGTCGCCGGTGACAGTTGGTTGTCATGGGCTACTGTGTGTAGCCAGCAGCCAGCGTGAGCGGCCAGCAGCCGCAGTACGCGGCCGTCCAGAAGCCGGCGACTGATCTGCCTTGCCCAGGAAGAGTGCAATGATGGTGCCAACTTAGGCCAGTGAAGCAACGTCCTCCATAACTAGACTGAAGAACAAAGCGACAGCAATTTGTTCCCCTTCCCCCAATTCCCCAATAAAAATCTTTATAAAAAAAAATAATAAATTTCTAAAACGACCAGAACATGAAGAAATACGATACATGGGTGCTGTATTTTAATTTTTCATGCTTGCTTTATATGGACAGCTCTATTGGGATAATGTAATGTAATTCACAAACCATACAATTCACCCATTTAAAGTTAACAGTTAACTGCTTTTTATTATATTCACAAAAGTTGTGCAATCATTAGCCACACCCAGTGTTGAATATTCCAATATTTGGGGCAATTTATCATGTCCAGCATTGAGAATTGATTTTCAATGCTAGCATAATGGAAAGGAAACAACGATGTTGATTTTGTTTCTTAACTCTTAAAATGCTAATTGCATTTCACGAAGGATTTTTGGCTTTTGCAATTTGTTTTTGAACCAAAAGTCTTAAGTGTTGAAATTTCTTCCATTTCTCAAGTTTATGACTCCTTGTTTGGGAAGTTTCTAGACCTCTAGAAGATTTTTGAGGTCATGAGGGATTGTGGTATGTTTTCAATGATTTTTTAGGGTGACAGGAGATTTTTTAAACATGTTTCGAGGAATAAAAGCTTGCCCCATCCTTTTCACTTACAATATATTTTTTAAAATTTTTAGATTGAAAGTATCCAGCTCATGATGGATAGTGAAACAGGTCGATCCAAAGGATACGGATTTATTACGGTAATGAAATACTATGACTGTGACATTATGACTTAAAAGTATTTGATCTAAGCAGCATAGTAAAACTTCATTAGTTATTGGTAACAAGGAAGGGAGGTATGCTTAATACTTAAATTAGCTTGCCGTTAATAGCCATTTCTTTGTAGCACTAAGTGTTCCCCAAATGTGAAAGTTTATTGAACCAATTTACTATTAGCCTGTATGTGGCCAATTTGCTTAGCCAACTCTGTATAATTGAAGTCTCTGACTTCTTTATGATTTCATCATTTTCTGACTCTTTTATGACAGTGTTGTCAGTTGAATGAAGGTCTCGTAATTCCCTTTTACCTAAAACCCTTTCTATATGTGTGCAACTTAACCACAATGACCAGGAATGCTTTATTAAAAGTGCTTCTGGTTAACTCTTGCAGCCCAGTCCCTGATTAGGGTATGAAGTGGCAGCTGGAATAATTGTGAATGGAGGTGCCCTGTTAACAGTAAACTCATTGTCTATTACTTCTTGTTACAATCCAATTACATGATAGCAATTTTTCACATGTATTATCTTACAACATTGGAAGATCCTGGAAACATTTTTACTTTAAAATACAGATATGTCCCAATTTTAATCAAGAATTTATAATTGTCTTAATATCCAAAGTTCCATAAAATTTAAACTTGTTCTGTAGTGGTAGAGAATCTATTTTATTGGTCATAGGGATTTTATCTACCTAATATGTGCTGGTGCAAGGAGAAAACTTATAAAGCTGTAAACTCACCAACATTTTATTTTGTTTCTAGTAACTATGTGGTTGTTTTTTCTCTCCCCCAATAAAAAATGATGTGGGGTTTTTTAAAAAGGGATTTTACAATAAATGTAACATTAAATTGAGTATTTCATCCTACTTATTACCTAAAGTATTTAGTGTGATACTCTGGTTTCTCTTCAGATCGTATAAATCTTTCGCCTTTTACTAAAGTATTTAGTGTTTTATGAGGTTTAGTGCTTGAATGTTTCGTCACTGTAATACTATTGTCATATTAACAATGAAAGCATATTTTTTTATTCTTTAACATTAACTAAGTTTTAATTATTTACTGTGACTTAGTGATCTGTATACAAAGCTAGAGTATGTAAATATATGATGGTGTGTGTGTGTATGTAAATGTTTTTTGTTTTGTAACTATAAACATAGAAACAAAGAAAGATTAAGCTGTGGAATTGATGGGAATATGTTCCCTTCTTCCATTAAATTAAAACCTGAATTAAGAGTTTTATTGTGTCTGCATCCTGGAATTAAGAATTTTCATGATTTCATTGGCAAGAAAACATGGCCCAGAATTTTGTATTAAAAATAACATCTGAATAAATTAAATTTTTTTCTGAATAGTTTGCTTTTTATAAGGGGAACAAACCACTCTTTTAGTTTTATCCCAGCACAAGAAAGGGTTTTGATGTTTTATAAATTTTCACATTTTGTTACTAAGATTCCTTATTTCTAAAGATAGGTGGCATTACTTAATATCTTGTCATTTTAAACCACTACATCAATAAAGCTAATTTGCATGAGGTTATGGTCTGATGACATTGGTTATATTAATAGCTTGAAATTTCTACTTTATTATCCACCCAGTTACAACAATTGAATGTACTAGACTTAAGTGTGCATTTCCTTACCTTAGTTACTTATGTAAACTAATGTATTGTACTTTTTTTAATTCCTCCCTCAATTATACAGTTTTCTGATTCAGAATGTGCCAAGAAGGCTTTGGAACAACTTAATGGATTTGAGCTAGCAGGAAGGCCAATGAAAGTTGGCCATGTTACTGAACGTACTGATGCTTCCAGTGCTAGCTCATTTTTGGACAGTGATGAACTGGAAAGGACTGGAATTGATTTGGGAACAACTGGTCGTCTCCAATTAATGGCAAGACTTGCGGAGGGTAAGTTTTTTAGTGTTGTGAATGATTTATTATGGGTTATGATAATGAGAAAGGTAATCATGTAGACTAATAAATAGTAAATGATTTCTTATTTTGGAGTAGACGTTATCCTTGGGCAGCACACATGTAGTTTCTAGATGGAAGAAGTTCTAGTGGAATCTATTTTATAGTGATGCACTTTGAGTACTATAGCATATGTTACAGGATTCCTTTTGCTTTCTGTAAAAATGATATCTTTGCAAAGAATAAATTTAATAGCAGTTCTTATACACTATTCTACTAGTATTTTCTTCTAGTGAAATGATTTTGGTAGTAAGCACTCAGAAAACTAGGTTTTTCTGCTCTTAACATAGTAAGGACTTTTTTTTTTTACAGGTACAGGTTTGCAGATCCCACCAGCAGCACAACAAGCTCTACAAATGAGTGGCTCTTTGGCATTTGGTGCTGTGGCAGGTAGGAATTGAATCTTTTCTAATTTGAAATCATTGTTTTTTCACCTAATTCGAAAATTTGCCAAATTTTTGTATTTAAAAGGACTTACAGAGAATTCAATTCATCAAGTACTTCTGGCCTATAAATTTCAAGAGTGTGTGTGAGGAAGTGGAGATATAGGACAGAATGATCCAGTAATTTTAACAAGCTGTCAGAGGATTACTACTAAACCCTGCACATCAATTTTTAGTTAAAATTGCTGTAAATTAAACCTTTTTAAAATACATCACTTTTTTTTTTTTTTTTGAGCCATCCCGCCACCTGTTGGCATAAAATACATCACTTTTAATTAAAGACCAAAAACTTGATAATTGCTTTAAAGAAAAAATGTTTCTTTGTA
>NW_017731588.1:1222135-1242779 GCF_001890085.2 Hipposideros armiger
TAGTGTTACTACCTATAGCCATTATTTCTCCTGTGATGCATGATACATGACTACAACTCCCTGGGCACATTCACTGTGTAGCTTGTTATTGTGATCAACTAAAATTCTAAATGTCCACATGGGTTGCTGAAAATAGACTTTTAATTATCTGTGTATTTGTTATATTTCCCTTTGTTAGTGTTCATTGACATGATTTAAAGTTTGATTTTCTTACACGTCCCATAAATTGTATTGCTGAATTAATAGTCACTCAATTTTTAGGTAAATATTTATGTAACTGGATATTTTTCTCCAGATAGTCATTATTAAAACTTCATACATTCCTTGTTGAAATTACACAAATTACTAAGTGTTAATGTGATTGAGGCTCTTGTCCCCTGAGTTTTTTAAAGCTATTTTTTTGAAATGAAGAACAGGTCATCACTATATCTACATTTTTATTAAGATCCTAAGATAGGATCTTTACTTTTATGAAACCCATGCTTTGTTTTCTAACTTTACAACTTTTGAGATTTTGGTAGGGATTTATATACACTTAGAACAGCATGGATTTCTGATATCTATACATTTTTCCCATTTTAGGAAAAAACAAATTTTGTTATAATTTAAAATTTATTGACAATCTTCCTATGGTGATATCTTCAAGTTCCTTCAGTATACACCAGTTACATTTCTTCAACTCCCTGAGATGCCAATTTTGAGCACCTAGGACCAAGGTATACTTATATCCCAATATAAGCTGGGCTGTAGATCCCTTTTCATTTTTGCCCATGTTTTATAATCATTTTCAGTACTCAGCAAGAAACCCAGATGGTAATAAAGTGTTGCATTTGAATCACATGCTAATGAAAATTAGGTACTGAATCTAAACAATTTCTATATTGTATATTTCTGTAAGTTTTGAACTTGCAGATAGCTTTTCAACACTGGCATTTTCTTTACTGTTCAGGCTTGCTGCCGTTTTCACTTACTAGCAGCTTTCATTTAACTTGCTTTGCAGTGTAGAAATGTTGATGATTATATGAAAAAAATACATTGGTACAAAACCCCATTCTGTTTATTTTTAATACTGACCAGATGCTTAAATTTTCTTCATAGATTATGGTAAACCTAATTAGATTTTTCCTGCCTCATTTAATTTCCAGATTGGCCATGAAACCAGACCCCAATAAAAACTGTCACCTTCTGGGCTGGACTTGACGATTTGAATCTTAAAGGAACTTAAAAAATGATATACTGTATACATATAGTTAGAATGGTGACTTACCCAGTAGTGATATTCCTACTACTGAACTTGGTAGATTAGTGAAAGTGTTTACAGCTGTTTGATGTGTACTATTGCAGGGATTACTGTTTTTTTTAATAAACTTTTGAAAGTTTAAAATGCTTATTGCCACTGATAGAAAAATAAATAGATTGAATATCCCAAGTACTTGGAATTGAATTCTCAAGATCAGGGTTTTCATGTATTTTCTGACCGGTGTGCTTCCCTTTCCCCATTTCCCATTATTCCCATGTGCAGAGTAGTATAGTGGAATACGTTTGAGATGTGAAAGAGTACTAGGAATAGGAAGGAGAGAGGCATAAGTAAGTTTCCTAGGATAGGAGGAAATAAGAAGGCCCCAAAGCCTTGTCAATGAGGAATGGGGAAGGAGGTTTGGCTGCCAGGTTTTACTATAAGTTCATTTTGATAAACCCTGCTACTGTAGTCCTCTTTTATTAAAGCTTTCCTGACATTTACCCTGTTAGTTGAGGCTCTTCATTGTTCCTGCACTGAGCTGTAGAATTCTCTTTTGTTATAGATTTGCAAACAAGACTTTCCCAACAGACTGAAGGTGAGTTGAGTTTTTTATTTGTCTTTGAAATAGATATAAGTGTAGCAAGACATAGTTGTTTATATTTATTACATTTATTGTAGTTTGTATTTTGGACCCAATTTTGGCAGAATCACATAGTGGTTATGTGTACAGTAAGCTATCTGGTAATGTATGTTTTAGAAGGCCTAATCTAAAATCTTAGAGTTGATAGATAAAACATTAAAATGTGTGCTTTATTTTGCTTTAGCTTAGAATTATTTTCAGCCTTGTATGCTTATTTTTGTGTTTTGATTGTAAGTTTTATATAGAAGTCAGAAATGAAATTTGTCATTTTAATAGACAAATCTTTCAGAACATAAGAGTCTGTGAACTTAATATAAGATTAGGAAAAACTGACTCTTAACTCCAGCAGTACCAAGAAATAAGAAAATTACCTAGCCTAAATTGCATGCAGATTTGAGAGATTGAAACAATTTATAGTGATTTTTTTTCTTGTTTTTAATTGCTATATAAATACCTGCCATTTGATAGAGCAATTTGCTATTGAACAAAATCAGTATCCATCTTTTATAGGGTATACTTAGTCATTGATTCTATATGAGAAAGGTCTTCATGTTACTTGAGAGTCAGGATTAAATGTGTGATTTTTCCAGCAAATGGGACAATTGTAGTCAATCTTTTTTTCCTAACATTTTAAAAAGAACTAGTGGATTTTCCTCTTAACTATATTTCTATGCTGAATTCATTGTGTTCTGCATTTATCTAGGTTGATCCGGAATATTTCTATAATACATATTTTAAATATTTTTCTGTATTCATAGTATATTATCATAGTTAATTTGAGAAAGTGGAAAAATAAAGTCAGTTGTTTTGTAATGACCTAGTTTTTTTTTCAAGCATACTTCCATATGTTTAAATAAAGGTACACAGTGGACTTCATTTTTTAATTGTAACAAGCACAGTTGCATCGTTAACTTTCCTCAATAAAATTTGACATCTTTTAGTTTAACTTTTTATTTTAATGTAAAGCTTTATGAAAGAAAACTATTGAAGTGAAAAATAAGCAAAAAGTATTTGTAATTCTGTCAGAAACAGTCATTTTTTATGTATTTCATGCATAGCCATAATTTTTATTCAGCAGATTATTTCTGATACTTCCTTGGGTGACCGTTTAATTACCATAATTTCTAATGCACTTTTATCCTTAGCTTTGTTTGTTGTTATGTATTGGAATGAAATTTGGTCAAATGTTTTGATTACGGTGAGTGAGTTGTAATAGCTACTGGTAATGTTTTGTAAATTACATAAAAACAACGGAGCAGCTGTATTGGAAAATGCTCACGTCAAGCTTAAAATCAACATGAGTTTTAAATGTTGCTCCTAAATATTAACACTGTTCAGTTTATTATTTTTAATAGTGAATAATTACATAGTCTATTCTTTTTAGTGTTTCTTATGCTAAAACAGACCTAATTTCTAAAATACTAATTTGATTTTGTAATAGGATTTATAATCCTAGGATATTAAATCTCAAATCCTTGGATGGTTTTATGCATCTTATTTTAAAAACTTAACCTTATTATAATGTTTATATATTTTTTTGAATAACTATATTCATGGGCAGAAACCTAGGAAATACAATAGGGTATAGAATTATTTTGCATTTTAAAGATGTATTTTCATCATCCCCTGCTTCTCATGGTATAAACTCCAGCAGCCCTACAAAATTATCCTTACATTTTATCCTTTGCCTTTCTGGATTGATTTGTATTGATATTTGTGTAATTGCATTTTAGTTGCATGTAAAATTTAATTACCCTTCTAAAAATAAAACTCCCAACTTTTCTCAAGATCAGCTATTTCAAATACGTTGCCTTGGTTTTCTGGCAACTATTATATAATAAAATGGGCTACCATTGCCTACTTTGATCACATTGTTAAATAAGATAAATTAGTGAAGTGGCTGACTTGACTACCCTAGTGAATTTCAGGCTTTGGGTTTACTGTTTTTTCTGTTTTATTCTAATGCCTTTTCCATGAAACTAATTTCTCTCTCTCTTTTTTAGCGTCAGCTTTAGCTGCAGCTGCCTCTGTTCAACCTCTTGCAACACAATGTTTTCAACTTTCTAACATGTTTAACCCTCAAACGTAAGTAATAGACTTTGGTGAAGTTCAAAAGGGTATATTGTCGGTTCAATGCCCGGCCCGAGCTGAGCTGCCAACAGGTGGCAGGATGATGGCTCAGCTAAAAAAAAAAAATGAAGGGTATATTGTGAAAGCTTTAATGTTTAACTTTACTAAACTAACACTAAAGGTGTTTCAATATATTTCATAGTTCAAACAATTTTGATCCTCTTATCCTTTGCCTTTCTGGATTGATTTGTATTGATATTTGTGTAGTTGAATTTGGGTTGCATGGAAAGTTTACCCTTCTAAAAATCAAACTCAACTTTTTCAAGATCAATTATTTCAAATATGTTGCCTCAGTTTTCTGGCAGCTAAAATGGGATACCTGATTCTCTTAGCACAATTTTAATGGACATTTCTATTTATTTCCTTTGGCTGTGTCTATAAGATGGGAGTTGAATGAAAAGCTATACATTTTTGTTTTCCATTTATATCCAAGTAGTTTTGTATGACGTTTCTATTAGTATTTATTTCAATCACCATTTTACTCTTTTACCAGTTCTTGGCTTTGAAATTTTAAGCTTATTTCTTCTAATAGAAGAAAAATATCTTCTCAGGTTTTCTTTTGATTAGTATTTGCTGTGAATTAGAAGTATTTCTTTTCTGCCTAGTCAGTGATTTTAGAATGCCATTCATTAATCAGTCCACATCTTGTTGGTTTTATAAATCATGCTTATAATATATTCTAATATAAGTATTGGGTTTTATAAATCGTGCTTATAATATATTCTAATATAAGTATTGGGTTTTTTGTTCAGGTAATTTGATAAATCAACCATTATAGTTGATGAAACATTTTTCATACAATAACTTTAATAATTTATAACATGCTGTTTGCATTTATTAGTTCATGGTTTACAATAGAAAGCCTTGTATTGTTAGCTTTGTCTATAAAATGGTGATAAACTGTTGGTATAAGTATCATTTGAAAGATGAATGTTAGTGCTAAAAAAAATTATAAGCTTGTTAGAAATTTTTTATATCTTAATTTTATTTGATTTCCTCCAGTGCCCTACTGATGAGTTTTTAAATGAAAAGAATGCGTATTTTAGAAAATTTTATACAAATGAGAATATACATAACATTTTGTAAGTTTCTGCAGTGTCTAATAATATTTATTAGACTGTCTTACTTACTGCTTTATACTGTCTTACAGAGAAGAAGAAGTTGGATGGGATACAGAGATTAAGGATGATGTGATTGAAGAATGTAATAAACATGGAGGAGTTATTCATATTTATGTTGACAAAAATTCAGCTCAGGTATTTTGATGTTTTTAATAAACAAAGATAGGATGTTGTCTTTTTGTCTTAATCTTCACAGATACTTGGGTCACATTATAATTACTTTCTTTCCTTAGATATTTTTTTTCCAAAAGAAGTTTTAACATACCAGCTAAATATATGCCTTGTAAAATAAAGATACTTTGAAAAATAACTAATATTACACCAGGCCATTAGCAGTGTTGCTGGTTAGTGTTATCTTGCCATGAAATCCTGGTATCTTGATTCGTTCTTCGGCAGTTTCCAAATTATAGAGAAAAAGTAGACCAGGGCAAGTCTTTGGGAGAATAAAACATTTTTAATAAAATTGTAGCTCTGCATATTAGCTAGTGAAACAATTCAATAGTGAGAGAAGTGAGTTTTTCTACAGGCGATGTTAATAAACCTATTTGAATCCATGTTATATATCACAATGTCCTTACATTTATTTTGTTGTATTTTAGGGCAATGTATATGTGAAATGCCCATCAATTGCTGCAGCCATTGCTGCTGTAAATGCATTGCATGGCAGGTGGTTTGCTGGTGAGTTTGATCTTTTTTTCTGAGTGATTATTATTAAGGGTCTAATTAATCTGAGTGGAGATGTTAAACTACACATATCTGTTTCTTTCAACAGGTAAAATGATAACAGCAGCATATGTACCTCTTCCAACTTATCACAACCTCTTTCCCGATTCTATGACAGCAACACAACTACTGGTTCCAAGTAGACGATGAAGGAAGATATAGCCCCTTATGTACATAGCTTTTTTTCTTTCTTGAGAATTCATCTTGAGTTATCTTTTATTTAGATAAAAATAAAGAGGCAAGGGTCTACTGTCATTTGTATACAATTCCTGTTACCTTGGAAAAATAAAAATGTTAACAGGAATGCAGTGTGCTCATTCTCCCTAACTAGCAAATCCCACTGTATACAAAGCTGTTCTCTTGTTCTGCCTTTTAAATATACATGTAGACAATTACATTACGGATCTATAGGAATAGCTCTAGGGGAACAAATGTGCATCTTAATGTAAAAAGGCAGACAGGGATGTAATGTTTTTAATGTTTCAGAAGCCTAACTTTTTACACAGCAGTTACATTTCACATTTCACTAATGTTGATATTTGGCTAATGGTGTAGCAGAGGTTTCTGGAATACACATTAGTGAATGGAAATTCAAGACAGCTGAAGGGCTGTTTGATTAACATCTCATCTTGCACTCTGATCAATTGGCAAGAAAATATTTCAAAATTACATTTCTGGATGGTATCTTTTGAATTAATGTATCTGTAAAAGTTTCTTTGTAAATATGTGTTCTAGTGTGTCTAAGATTCCAAACAAAATGATCCCTGCATTTCCTCAAGATGTTTAGTGAGTCTGGTGAGCAAAGCAGTCTGAGCAAGAACTAGGAAATGCAGAAATAGGTTTTGTCTGGTTGCATATAATCTTTGCTCTTTTTAAGCTCTGTGAGCTCTGAAATATATTTTTGGGTTACTTCAGTGTGTTTGACAAGACAGCTTGATATTTCTATCAAACAAATGACTTTCATATTGCAACAATCTTTGTAAGAACCACTCAAATAAAATTCTCTTAAAAAGGCCACAAGAAATCTTCATTTTTGAAATGTTTTAAAGTCATAGAAACTTGAAAGTAAGGTGGTAGGTAGTTCCTTTTGTAGCTATTTGGTGTTCGCCTCTTCATTCCATACAGAATCTGGATAAATTTGCCCTCAAGTTGTTCCTATACATTGCTGTATATCACTATATATCTTAGCACTATATTTAGGATGTTATCAAAACTGGGATTTACCAGTAAGAAAACTAAACAGATTTACCCAGCATTAAACCTGGGTATTCTCTCCTGTGTTGTCTGGACATCTTAGTGGCAAAATGCTTTACTATTTAAAAAGTAAATACCAAACAAAAAATGGTCTAAGTTCAGACTGGTTACCCAAATATTTAATTGGATTTATAACTTTATTATGGGATTTTGTTTTTAGCTTTAACTTGACTTGGGTACTTAGCCTTCACCATTTATACTCTGAACTCAGCTTCAAGTTCTGTCTAGGTTGAACCTTTGTATCGGAATGATTACCTTGAGATATTTGCTTACCTCTTATTTCTGTTTTATTATATTGGTTAGAATTGAGGCACAAGTTTTCTTTCCCAAGTATCGCCACAAATTTTTTTACTTTTTTTTTATTAGGGAACTGGGGAAGGGGAACAGTCCTGGGGAAAGGGAACAGCCGAGTTATTGTCCTTCAATCTTAGTTGTAGAGGGTGCTGCTAGCTCAGCTCCCAAGTCCAGTCGCCATCCAGCCGCCCATCGGCAGCTCACAACCACTCAGCCCAAGGTGCCATGTTCAATCTTAGTTGCTGGTGGGTGTAGCCCACCATCCCATTTGGGAGTCAACAGGCAACCTTGTTAGGAGTAGGTGCTCTCACCAGCTGAGCCATCCTGCCACCTGTGCAGCTCACTGGCCCATGTGGGAATCGAACCGGCGACCCTGTTGCTCAGAGTTCACCCTCTTAACCAACTGAGCCGCTTGGCCAGCCCTAAATTTTTCATTCTTGAATCAAGTCCTATCAGGTTATTTTCTTTTCCAGGGACCTGGGTCAGCAAAGGTGGCCATAGGTATTTAATCTTGTTTTAAATTTAGCTCACCACACCACTGAATAAAAAGTTTGGGTTGTAAATGATCAAAGTAAGTTTGTTAACTAATGTGAGGCATAGAAAATAGTTCAAATTGGCATTCTGAGTGAAATCCTTCAGGTAATCAGTTCTGTAACACGTTTTTTTTATTTTGGTAACTTAAGGGGCAATGCAGTTTATAGTAAAATCAAGGGCTCTGTGGGTCCTGACCAGGTGAGGGGCACTTGAGTCAGTACTAAACCTATTTTACCAAGCCAATTTTGTGGGAGATGTGAATCAGTTGATACAATTTACATCGTCATTAATGGCTGGTTAGAATGTCATCTAAGATTGACTCAGTTGAGAAGCTACAAGTGTCTGATGGCTTGGTTTTGTTTCACAGTGAATAATTTATCTGTTCAAGCCAGCAGCTATAGCTGGACAGTTTTCAGACGAACAACAGCATTGGAAATAAGACATGTTAATACCCACTTTTGCATTGTGATCTTGAGGCAATCGAGCTTCAGTTTTTCACCTTTAAAACAGTGATAATAGCATCAACATTAAAGGAATAAGGGTTTACTAGAATCTATGAAAAGTTATAGGCATGCAAAATTTTTTAACTGGATTTAACAGATTACAGACCTACTGAAATTGACAAACGTACTCAGCCCACTTCAGAAGATCTCTTAACCAAGCTGGATAATAGAGAAGAGAAAATAATGCCTCCACATTCAGACTACTCAAAGTCTTTATTACTGTACATGGGCTGAGATTGATGGGAGGGAGTAGATGTGGACAACCATTGCCCTGATTAGCATCGGATGCCCATCCCAATAGCCATGAATGTGCCAAAGGTGCCGCCACTCTGCATCATGGTTTTCCCGATGCCGCCCATCAGCTCCCGACCCCGCATTCCGATCCTGGGAGAAGAGGAAACCAAGATGGGGCCAATTGGGAACAAGAATACTGTAAAGGGAGATGCATTAAAAGGGCATTAACTGCCCCTTTTCAATGTATACTTCTAATAATGAATAAAGCACTCCAGAAATCTGGCGTGACATCATCCCTTCCCACTTGGGGTGCGTAATGACTAGTTGAAAAGGGACCAGAGGGATCCTCCTGATGAATGTCAAGTCAACTGCCTTCAGTTTGTTGGAGGAATCAAATGCAGTGTAAAGGTCATGGACAGTTAAACCAGTTTTTTGTTATGATTTTACCGCCAGGGTATATATGATCCAATGAAGACAGCTGTCTTAGACGGTTTCCTAGTGTCAAAGCAATCACGAGTCATTTTACAGTTTGTGTCAAGTATAAAATAAGGGTAACATTCACAGGATTGTTGTGCTAAAGCATTTAACAGTGATTACCACAGTAAGTGGTCAGTAAATGGTAATTTACAATCTGGAAAGGGGAATATTCCAGTTTACTACATGTGAAAATGACAGGGTGTAGAGTTTTATCTGCTTCATTTCTACATCCTGTTCCCAGTGCAGTGAAATTGCTCAACAAGTTAGTCCCACTGAGCGTAAATGTAAATACAGATAGCGACAGTAGTAGTATCCACTAACTGAGCACTTAACATGTGCCAAGTTCTGTGCTAAGCGTGCTCTGATTTGATCCTTGCAAGTCTGAGGTCCATGTTACTGACCTCATTCTACACCTGCGGAAACCCAGGCTCAATTTGCCTAAGGTTACAGAACGAGTAAGGCCAGAGAGGTTGAGTCAGCTCACATTCTCAAGCACCAAGGCTTCCAACCTGTCCTTCCAGACTGAAGGTGGTTAGGAAGTCTGTCTCGCTGCTTAAGAGGGCAGCGAGGGAATGTAACAAGGTAGTCTGTTCAGGATGCAGGCCGAATGCAATGGGCGGGAAGGCCCGGTAATTCGCCGAGGTCACCACCCGCGCCCCTCACCTGAGACAGGAAAAGGTGCCGAAGAGCGCCCCGGCCGCCATGCCCACGGCGCAACCCATCACAAAGCCCATCTTCACACGGTCGAAGCAGCTAGGCTGGGACTGTCCGTAGGGACCCACGGCCACCGGCATCTGCGGGGTTCGAGGGTTAGGGAAATGAAGGCCTAGCCGACAGCCCGAGAGCAAGGGGGTGGAACAGAGGAAGCGGGGTGGGGAGCGGGCCCAAGGGTTTGGGGCAGTACGGGAAGGAAAATCAGCGCGTAGTCCGACTCCATCACCCTCTTAGAGTTCCGACCCGCGAGCCCCCACCTCACCTCGCTCGCGGCCTCGGTCGCTCAGCTCTACGTCTCACACGGAACGCGAGGCGGGGCGCGCTCGTGGACCTAGGAATCTCTTCCGGGGCGCTGAGCAATACTTCCGGGAGTCTGCAGCTGAGGATTGCAGCTGCTTGGGGCGAGGGGCTGTGCCATCAGGACCATGCTACTGCGAACTACTTGGAGGCGGGTGGCCGCGGCAATGCCCGCCGCTCCCGGGCTGAGACCGGAGGCGCCCACTCGGGGTCTGCGCCTGCGCGGTACGCTCCGGTTCCCACTCACTGCCCCCCTATCTGGAAGCGCGGACCTTTCTCCTCCGCTGAGTATCTGAATATAACGGAGCCACCCTCTTCCGCCCGCTGCCCACACCCTCTGACCCTTTTTCCCTTGGCTGCACCTCTCAAATTTTCTCAGGTCGGCCTTCTGAACCGTTGACTTCGCCGCGCCCACCTTAGATCTTACCCCGCAGGCCTTCAGAGCCTTGGAGGCTCGGTCTTCAGACCTCTCCTGGCAGACTTTTAGAGATGCTAGTCGTCCAGCCAGTAACTTTTGAAGGAGATCTTCCTACTCTTTCTCCCCATTTCTTCTAAATGGCTTTGCCCATTCAGAGTCCTCCCCACTCTCAACGACGCGATTTGAATATTGTCCCAACATACATCCCCCTCCAAGAACCCCGTCTTTGTCCCTTACATCCTTTTACAATTTGCTCAAATCCTCTGATGTTATTTTTCCTTTTCCATTGAGATTCAACTCCAGCATGCCTTAACTTATCTCATCTGCATCCAGTTTTTACTTTCTGCTGTCTTGGATACCCTGTGTCCATAGTTGCATCTGCTCTCACTTGGCCACTCCCTTGCACTTTTTGTTTTGTCAGTTGCAGACCATGCTTCCCAGTCTGCTGTTTCCTCAGATACAGCCACTGCTCCGGAGGTGGAGTCAATGCTGCGACCTCTGTATATGGATGTGCAAGCTACAACTCCTTTGGTAAGGATGGAGGAGCAGCTTTTGCCGAGGCTATTTGTTTATAGGAATTATATCGTAAAAGTGACAATGTACAGAAATGGCTGTCAGAACAAGGCAATGTTGTAGATTACCTGGAGAGATAGTAGAATAGTCTGATTGAAGATGGATTGGGGTCTGACCGAGTGGCTCATTGGTTAGAAGTTGGCTTGGGACGCCAGCTCTGAGTATCAGGTTCCTGGTTCGGATCCCACATGAGGGCCAGTGACGCTGCGCCCTCTACAGCAAAGATGGTGAACAACAGCTCAACCTGGAGCTGGGCTGCCCCGAGACACCGTGAGCAGCCATCCAATGACTGGCAAGCAACTGCCTCACCCAGGAAGAGCGCAAGGATAGTACCAACGTGGACCAGTGAAGCGACATCCTCCATGACTAGACTGAAGAACAAAATGACTGCAACTTGTCTGGTCTCCTTCCCTGATTCCCCAATAAAATCTTAAAAAATAAAAATAAAAATAAAAGATGGATTGGGAGTGGAAGTATATTAGGCTTATATTTGATTAGTACCTGGGGTGCTGGAAGAATGTTTGAGGCCTAATCTAGGCAGTGTCTGAAAGGTTGGGAGTGTGTTGAGGCAGCTCTGAGGGGATGGAGTTGGGCCTGAGTTAACTATAGCTTAAGGAGACTGATCTATTTCTGTTATGCTCAGGACCCTCGGGTGCTTGATGCCATGCTCCCTTACCTAGTCAACTACTATGGGAACCCACACTCCCGGACACATGCTTATGGATGGGAGAGTGAGTCAGCCATGGAACATGCTCGCCAGGTTAGTACAGAGTTTATAGGTGCTGTGTCAGGGCCTGTGGGAGGCTTTTCCTTCTTGTTAGGTCTGGGTGGAGGTAGAAATGGTTTATGGCTCTTTCAGAAAGAGATTCAGAGAGCAGAACTTGGGAGTCCCTCTCAAGTCATTTAATTAGTCTCCATATTTCCTAGCTAAATGACCTTTGGCAAGTTATCTAATTTCTCTAAGCCTCAGTTTCCTCACATTGCAAATGACATGTAATAGTTCTGACTCCCAAGGATTATTATTGGGTGGATTAAACGAGACAATGTTAGCGATGTGTTTATTAACCCAACATCTATATACCAGGGGTACCAAAAAAATGTATACAAGTGGACACTTTGGTCAACGTTGCTCAAACAGTAGTTTGCCATCATCAGAAGTGTCTGGATGCTGATGGTAACCATTTTGAGCACCTCTTGTAATTGCAGAAGTCAAATGTGACTTGTATTCATCTTTTGTTATCGGTGTATATTGAGTATTACAATTTTAATACAGTTTTCCTTTCTGAAAATATGTATACGTTTTTTTGGCACCCTCTGTATGAAGAACTCAGTAGTGCTTTTTTAAAAACAACATTATTATTATTATTATTATTATTACTATTATTATTATTATTTTGTATTGGGCTGGAAAAAAGCCTGGGATCTGGGATGTAAGCTTTTTAGGCAGTTGATAGAATGCAGTGGAACTCTTCTTTCTCGTGAGCTCTGTCCTAGCTGTGTCCTGAAGCCCAGTACTTGCCTGGGGAACTGATGTTACTTATCTCTGTTTCTTGGCTTGCAGCAAGTAGCATCCCTCATTGGAGCTGATCCCCGTGAGATTGTTTTCACTAGTGGTGCTACTGAATCCAACAACATAGCAATTAAGGTAAGAGAAGGAACCAGAGGGTGTATCTGGGCTTTCCTGACTTGGGAGATAATGTCCTTCAATCATTTGGGCTCACATATGTATTTCGGAGCCCTATTGTGAAGAGAAGACACACACACACACTCTTTCTGATTTGTTGCTTCCTTCTCCCTTTGCAATCTACTCTAAAGTTTTTGTTCCTAATGAACTGAGTTCAGTAAGGTAGTTGGATAGGAAAGAAGGTGGCTCTTGGACCATTAAGCACTTGGTTTTTTGGACGGCAGCTACTTAAGAGATTGGATAATGGTGACTCAACCCTTTCTCCCATCCTTTTGATCTACTCATGATGAAGTCCAGAATGCACTTGTAATTGGGCATGTTTCTTAGCTCCACCCTTATGTATATAATTTCAGGGCTGCCCTCCTCTCAGCCTTGCCTTTTTTTTCTTTCAGATCTGTTTGCAACAAGTTCCTCCTGTTTCTTTAGATGTCCCATTTTCAAGTACTGGTCGCTGTGGTTACCTCTGCAGGCATCAGTTAGTCACCCATTCTGGATCAATCACAACGTCCTTGGGACATACAGATCTTTGGTACTTAAGAAATTCCACTCTCGTGTTGGTGTTTCATAGGACATAATCACCTTTGATTGGGCCTGGTTGCCAGGATCATTTGAGTAAATGCCCAGGCTCTGATAAATTGTGGGCTGCTGCAGATTCAGCTCTGGCTTCACCCCTTCTCAGTGTTATCTCTCAACTGTGTTGCCAGTATTGTTTTCTTCTGACCTTTGCCTGAGTGTAGGAGGCCTGACAGGCTCCAGAACCATCAGCAGTCTGCCTGATGCTGTTAACAGGAAAGCATCCCTCCTTTGGACTACAAAGACCACAGAGCCAGGGTGGAGGACCCTCCAAAGATGGGGATGATTTCAAAACTTTGAAAATGTTTGTTTTGAAAGTCTATACAGATCCCAAACCTAGAGGACAAGGATTGCTAAGAATAGTTGTGATTGGGCCAGCCGAGTGGCTCAGTTGGTTAAGAGCTCGCTCAAGAGTTTGAGCTCTGAGCAACAGCGGTTTGATGCCTGGCCTGAGCTGAGCTGCCACTGAGTTGCCAAAAGGTGGCAGGATGGCTCACCTAAATTAAAAAAAAAGAATAGTTGTGACGAAGCCCCCTTTAGTCTCCTGGATGGGTAGCGTAGATATCTATCTGCTGTTAGAGCATTTCACACTGTGGTAAATGAGATAGGAGAGGCAGGCAACTTTTAAATGCTTTACCTTTATGTTCCTTGTCCTTGAGAACATTCAGTTTTTATGTAATTATAATTTTGGCCAAATTAGTTTTATATTCTGCTTTTAAAGCAGTACTCTGTTATAAGCTCTGCTGGGATGGGGTTGCACATTTTATTTCTTTTAATTTTTAAAAAGTAATTAATGCATTTGTGTAAAGATTTTTTTTTTTTTTAAGATTTTATTGAGGAATTGGGGAAGGGGAACAGCTAGGTTGTCCTTTAATCTTAGTTGTGGAGGGTGCAGCTAGCTCAGCTCCAAGTCCAGTCGCCATCCAGCCGCCTGTGGGCAGCTCGCAGCTGTTCAGCTAAAGGTGCCGTGTTCAATCTTAGTGGGAATCGAACTGGCAGCCCTGTTGCTCAGAGCTTGTGCTCTTAACCGACTGAGCCACTCAACCAGCCCCAAGATTTTTTTTAACCATATAGAAAAGTTTAAAACAGAGCGTAAGTCTTCCTCTTCTTCCTCCACTATTCTGACCCTGAGTCCTGCTCTGCAAAGTTAATTCACACCGATTCTGTTCAGTATTGTTCCACAAAAAGAATTATGCAAACGTATGAATTTGATTTTCATATTTTCACAAATCGTAGCATGCCATATTTATTCTTCTGTAACCATTAATAGCATATCCTATGTACTTCCATCTCAAGCTCCATTATTTTTAATATAACTACATTCTGTTTTATGGAGTTGTGTTATCACAATATTCATTTTACTATTAATTTCTCTCGTTGGATGTGTTTAATCTTTCCATTTTTTAAAGGATTATAAATGTAACTATAGCATATTTTGTCTCTATAGTAGCTTCATCTAGCTTTTGAAATATTTCCCTAAGGTAAACTCCAAAGGAAGAATCACAGTTAAAGAATGTGAATACAGCTTTTAAGATTGTCTTTCTAAATAATTTTCTGAAGAGTTATAGCATAAACATGCCATTAGCAAGGAATAAGTGTCTGTTCACTTCTACACTGCCAGCTTTGGGTGTCAGTGTCACCATATTTGCATGTTTTGCTATTTAAATAGAAATAAAAGAGAGAGGCTTTTGCTTGGCATGCAAGGATAGGCATGTTCCCTTTTCCACCTATGAATATATTTGGTCTTTGTTCTTTGTTACGGGCACAGAACAGCTTCAGAGACCCTTGGAGTTCCCTGAATATTAAGATTGTCTTTTGTTATTCAAAACAAGCCCCTTTGGACCTTACCTGAGTTTATGGTAATGAGGTGATTCATGCTGGGCCCTTAGTTTCAAGGGACAGGCTAGTTACTCTAAAAAGATCAACCATGTGATTAGAGGATTGGAAGTTTCATCTCTACTCCTCTCTGGGGAAGAGAGTGGGGCTGGAGATTGAGTTCAGTCATGAGGCCAATGCCTATGTAATGAAACTCCATAAAAACTCTGCACAGCAAGGCTCGGAGGAGATTCCAAGTTGGTGAACTCATGGGTGTGCTGAGAAGGTGGTATGCCTAGATTCCAGGAGGAGAGGGCATGGAAGGAAGCTCTTGTGCCCCTCTCTACTCCAGCCCTCTCCCTGTGTATCTCTTCCATTTGGCTGTTCCTGAGTTGTATTCTTTATAATAAAACTCTAATCATAAGTATACATCGCTTTCAGTGAGTTCTGGAAGTTGTTCTGTTACTGGAGAGCAGGCTCTTCTCAGCAAGGTGTCCAGGTTCTTGGTGTTTCAAGCAAAAATTGAACGAGACACTGAAGTAAAGTAGTGAAAAAGCAGTTTATTAGAAAGGACAGTACACTCCAAAGAAATAGGAGTGGGCCCGAGCAGTAGAGAATGGCTCAAGGGCCATTATTAGAAAAGAAAGTACACGTCAAAGAGTTAGGAGCAGGCCGAACAAAGGAAGCTCAAAAGGCGCTGACTGTCTAGGACTTGGAGTTTTATCCCTTCTTTCTCTAGAATGGGCTGTTCTTTCTAGGTATAAGACCACTTGATTGGTACCTGTGATTGACAAGAGGCTATTACCTCATCTTTTTATTTTATTTTATTTTAAAGATTTTATTGGGGAATTGGGGGAGGGGAACAGCGCTGGGGAATTGGGGAAGGGGAACAGACAAGTTGCTGTCCTTTGTTCTTCAATCTGGTTGTGGAGGACTTTGCTTCACTAGCCCATGTTGGTATTATCATTGCGCTCTTCCTGGCTGAGGCAGATCGGTCGCTGGCCACTGGACAGCCGCTCACAGCGGCTCTTGGCAGCTCACACACCAGCTGCTGGCCGCTCATGCTGGCTTCCAGCCACACATGGTAGCTTATGGCAGCCCACTGCAGCAGGGGCTGCAGCCCAGCTCCAGGTCATACTGTTCACCATCTTAGCTGTAGAGGGCGCAGCGTCACTGGCCCTCATGTGGGATCCGAACCGGGGCCCTGCTGCTCAGCACTGGCGTCCCAAGCCAGCTCTTAACCAACGCGCCACTCGGCCAGCCCTGTTACCTCATCTTTTTAGACTGTGCATGTTTCTTCCCATTATTCAGTCTGTTACAATGATGTTAATGAACTTCTGGGCATATGTATGATATTGTAGTGACGGTATAATGAGGCCCAGGTGAAATGAAGGTCGTGGTGGCCCTTACTACGCAGGTGTGAGTGACTGGTTTAAGCTAGTTGGGTATTTTGTGCCCATTTGTTTCCTCATAGAAGCAGATAATTATAGTGAAAAAGGGGAGTTTTGGGTAAAGGGGGGAAGTCCTCTGGGCGGTTGTATTGTTGGACATGTAGGAATGTAGAGACCTGATGTCTATCTCTTAACTGCCTGCCTTGTTTTCCCCTTGAGAGACGTAATCCCCATAAGATCTCTGGGAAGTTGAGGGACAGGAGGTTTTTTTCTTCTGTATCTGCTTCCTGCTGAGCAGGGGCGTAGAGCTGTCCCTACCTATTGGGGGACTCATGAAACTCTTGCACTGCCTGATCTTAGATGAAAGGCGGGGGTCTCGAAATTTGCCTGGAAGACCGTGTTCCACCTGGGAGCTCACGCTGGAATCTTGTTGGGGTATTGTTTGTATCCCCAAGGATACAGTGAGGAAAAATATAGATTTTAAAAGTGTTTGGCTGAAAAAGCAGAGCTCAAAGCTATTGATATAAGGTGGCTACGTGATGGCTCTATGGAGCCTGTGGTCATTTAACCGGTTATTCAGGTGACCTTAATTGTCCAGGAGCTGGGCCCGCAGCGGGTTAGGAAAGAACATTAGGTTTCAATGATTACAATCAACAAGTATGAATCACAAATCTTACGGTAATTGTCTAGAGCAGGGGTAGGAACTTTCTATGATTTAGGTTAAAAACAGTCTATTATTTATGATTAACAAACTGATTAGATAACCAAAGGGCTACAATGCCAAAACATTAGGAAAAAGAAAACAGGATTTTTACAGTGAAAAAGCCCCTTTATTTGGCCCGTATGAGCCCTAGTGAATTACTGAACTTCAGGGGCCTGTGAGAAGCCCTGAATTTGTAGCCAGCTGGGCAGAAGTATGAGTTGGTGGCTTGTGACACCCAGGCCTTGCAGCTGGCATTTGAAGTGGGGGCAGTCTCGTGGGACTGAATCCCTTAATCTGTGGGATTTGCGCTAACTCTGGGTAGTTAGCATCCGAACTAAATTGATTTGTAGGACACCCAGTTGGTGTTGGAAGATTGATGTTGGAGCATAGCACCCTTGCCTACTTTACCTTTACAAGTGGGAGTGAAGTCATTGCTGTCTATCTGAGTATATTCTTCTTCCTTCCTCCACTACTAATTTCTAGGGGGTGGCCAGGTTCTATAGGTCACGGAAAAAGCACTTGATCACCACCCAGACAGAACACAAATGTGTCTTGGACTCTTGCCGTTCATTGGAAGCTGAGGGCTTTCAGGTCACCTACCTCCCAGTGAAGAAAAGTGGGATCATCGACCTGAAGGTAGGAGTGGCTCTTGGCAGGAGGGGAAAAAATTTGAGGAGCGTATCTTCAGGCTGTGAATCTATCTGTTCAGCCTCAGCTGGAGCTTGAAGGGGTGGGACTTAGAGAAATAGGCCTGGAAGAGAGATATCAAAAGTATGTTCCCACTGAGTGTGTGTCATCTTCCTTTTTATCTGGAGGCTGTTGTTGGTGCTTCCTGGTTTTTATGGGAGCCACTGGGCATATGTGCAGGATGCCAGGGGCTCATACTCACCATAGCAAAGCTCTGGCCTCCTCCCCTACACTGATGTCTCTCATGCCTCTAAAGAGGAGGTGTAGGTTTTTAGAAGAATATTTCCATTTTTGGCCCATATCCTTATATGTCCATTTTGGGTAGTGACTCCAAGCATTTTGTCCACCAGATTTTGGATACTCGCATCCCTAAACAAATCCTAAGATGCAATTTGTATACAGAACCCTGTCATGTGCAAATAGAGATAATTTTACTTCTTGCTTTCCAACCTGGAAGCCTTTTATTTCTTTTTATTGCTTAATTGTCCTGGCAAGAACTTCTAGTACAAAGTTGAATGAAAGTAGTGAGAGTTTTCATTTCCCTGAGATAAATGCCCAGGAGTATAACTACTGGATCATATGGTGATTTCATGTTGAGTTTGTCTCTGTAAGAACATCCAAACCTGTAGAGAATTTTTATGAGTTTATTTGAAGCCAAACTGACCACATATCGGGAAGCAAGATCTCAAATACTCTGGAGAAGGACAGTTTTTCAGTTTCTTTTATACATTTGGAATTAAGGAGGAAAGCATGGAAGATTACATGAAGGTAGGAGAAAGCAAGACACCTAAATCTCTATGATTGGATTACAGGATAGTTAAAAAGATTATGTGCTCCCTTGGGGTGGTAAGGCCTCCTGGGGTCTGAAAAAGGATTACTTTGGCTTTTCAAAGGTGTGATAACCTGGATACACAAGAACAGGACAGGGTTTGCTTAAGGGGAAGATAAACCTTTTACTTAAAAATGTTATAGGCCTGGGCATGACTAACCACCATGACCTGACCAGTTAGGAATTTATGATCAGATCACCCTGGGAGGTTACTTTTGGTCACTGATTTATTACAACACACTTTTTTTGTTCACGAATTTTATAAAGAACAAAAACTGCCAAAGTGTTCTCCAGCATGACTGTACCATTTTCCGTTCCCACAAGTAGTGTATGAATGATCCAGTTTGTTTGCAGCCCCACCAGCATTTTGTGTTGTCACTATTTTTATTTAAACCATTCTGATAGGTGTGTTGTGAAAGGCCCATTCTCAAGACTAAGCTTGCCTACATTCTATTGTAAGCTAGGGAGAACTTGGTGGTACTATGCAGTCTACTTACTCCTGATATTCTTAGGAACTAGAGGCTGCCATCCAACCCGATACCAGCCTGGTCTCAGTCATGACTGTGAACAATGAGATTGGAGTGAAGCAGCCCATTGAGGAAATAGGTGAGTATCATGGGTGGCCCCTGATGCTTGCCCAACCCTGAGATTCATCTGAGTAGGAGTAGACCAGGAACTGTAACACTTGATAGATAGACTACAGTAAGAGAATTCTGGGGAAAGAAGGCTTCAGTTCCTTCTTCAAGAACATATTGCAAGTGGCAGAGCCAGTATTTGCATCCAAGTCTAGTACCTTTTATGTTCTTTTTATTTTACTGTAGTAGGTGCAGTACACAAAATAGTAAACAAAACAGAAGGAACTTCTCTTTTTTTTCTCTCCCTCTTTGATTTTTTTCACTTTTTAGAACATCTCTTTGTTATGCTCCCTTAGAGCCAGACTCCTATAACCTCTTAGTTACATTAGCAAATGAATCTGGTACATTAGCAAATGAATCTGTTCATCTTTGCCTCTTTTAAATCAAAAGGGATCTAAAAGTTAACTTAATTCTTGAAAGGCCTGGTAAGAAGAGTCTTATGCATCTCAGTATCCAAGCGTGTTTGGATTTGGTGCTTTGAACTTCCTCTTTCTTGTTCTAGTCAAGGAAGCTAGAGCTGAGAGAGAGAAGTAATTTACTATGTGGCTAGAGGCTAATGTCAGATGCAGTTTGACCTTAGAGCTCATGGTACCCTGTGAGACCACTGCCAGGTGACTTCCCAACACTGTGCTATGGTTCTTTTCCTCTGTTGTTTCCTCAGGGCGGATCTGCAGTTCCAGAAAGGTTTATTTCCATACGGATGCAGCCCAGGCTGTTGGAAAAATCCCACTTGATGTCAACGACATGAAAATTGATCTCATGAGCATCAGTGGTCACAAAATCTATGGTCCCAAAGGTACCAACCCCTCCTAGAGTTCCTCCGCTCTGTATCTCCCAGTAAACCCTGTGACAGATGTTCTTTGGACTCATCTGGCACCACCATGGCCCTCAGAAGAAGTTGTAAATTCAGAGTGCCTTGCAGAATGCAAGTGTCAGTTTGCAATAGCCAAGGCCACTGGCCTATTTGTAGATCCTTGTAGTTACTATATAGCAGAACATTCTTCCCTGTTCTCTTTAGAAAATCCTTAGACAGCATGTTAGACATTAATTTGCTTGAGGAACAAGGGTAATTTTTTTTCATATCAAATTTAGCTAGCTAAGTCCAGCTACCCCTATGATATGATATACAGAGCAGTATTCTTTTTCTTCTTTTTTTTTTTTTTTTTTTTTTTTTT
>NW_017731588.1:1244634-1288005 GCF_001890085.2 Hipposideros armiger
TTTTTTTTTTATTAGTTTCAGGTTCACAAAACACCATAACGATTAGACATTTATACCCCTCACAGAGTGATAACCCCCCTCCCAGTCTTCTACCCCTCTAACATTGTATAAAGCTGTTACTATATCATTGACTATACTCCCTATGCTGTACTTTACATCCTATGACTATATATATATAAATATATATATAGTTGATCATAGTTGATATTCATTATTATTCTTCATCAGCTTCAGGTGTAACAGGTGTACAGTGCAGTGGTCAGGCATCAAAAATTATTTTAAGAGGACCGGCCGAGTGGCTCAGTTGGTTAAGAGCTTGCTCAAGAGTTTGAGCTCTGAGCAACAGCGGTTCGATTCCCGGCCTGAGCTGAGCAGCCGCTGAGCTGCCAACAGGTGGCAGATGGCTCAGCTAAAAAAACCCCAGAAAAATAAAAACTTATTATTAGGGTTCTTAATAATAAATTTGGGAACCACTGCCTTAGTTTTATAGTACCTACAGCCTCTGCCTCAATAGTTCTATGTGAGAAGATGAACTTCATCAAGCACCCACTCGTATTAAAAAATCCTTGACTACTTGGGGAATATCTTTGCACATTCATGCTCATATTTTGGTATGAAATTGCTGTATATAAGTTTGCTGAGTCACAAGTCATATTTTTAAGATTTTTTTAAAGATTTTATTGGGAAATTGGGGGAGGGGAACAGTGTTGGGGAATTGGGGAAGGGAACCAGCCAAGTTGTTGTTCAATATTCACTGTGGAGGGCGCCAGTCGCCACCTGGCTGCCAGTCAGCAGTTCATGGCCTCTAAGCTCAAGGTGCTGTGTTCAATATTAGTTGCAGGTGGGCATAGCCACCATCCCATGCGGGAGTCGAACCAGCAGCTTTGTTGTTAGGAGTGCACGATCTATCCACTGAGCCATCGGGGCCACAGCTCATCTCAAGGTGCTGAGTTCAGTCTTAGTTGTGGGTGGGCGTAGCCCACCATGAAACAGGCAATCTTGTTGTTACACCAGCTGAGCCTTCCTGCCACCTGTTGGCAGCTTAGCTTGGGCGCAGTCCACTGACCCATGTGGGAATCGAACCAGCGGCCCTGTTGCTCAGAGCTCGCCTTCTTAAGCCAACTCTTAACCAACTGAGCCACTCGGCTGGCCATATTTTTAAGTTTTGATAGACCTTGGGAGATTGTGTATTTTTTTTTACTTTCAATTTTATTCTATTTAGACAGGATAATATATTCACATGGTTCCAAATGCAAAACCTACAAAAACATACAGGGAAGAAAGTCTGTCTCCTCCATCTTCCAGCCATGTAGCTCCCCGCATCCCCACCTTTCCCTGGGGAGGCAGTTTTTTGAGTGTTTTTCTATAGTTATTCTTTGTATTTCCAAACACATATATACTTCCCTTCTTGCCCTGTGTTTTTTAACTCAAAAGATAGTATACTATACTCATTATTCTGTGCCTTGCTTTTTTTCACTTAACAATACGTCTTTTGTTTTTTAAACTAAAGTATAGACTTTATTAAGATTTCACCAGTTTTCTAACAATTTGTCGGGGAGATTTTACACTGGCAGTACAGAAGAAGCTTCCTCATTGTTTTATATACCTGCTTTGTATTTCATTGTATGGATGTACAGTAACTTATTTGCCCATTCCCTCCATGATGGATATCTGAGTTGTTTCCAAGTTTTTTGATATTATGAATAATGCCGCATTGCATGATGTTATTAACACATGCATAAAGGGCTACTTTAAACTTAAAATGACCAAAAGGTCGTTACTCCCTCTGGTAGTTGCCCTCTAGATGTTAAATAATTTTGATAAGTAGGTACGGTATTATGCTTTTCCTGCTCTTTCTTCTTTTCCTCCAACTTTTTTATTTTGAAAAATTTCAAGCTTACAGAATAATTGAAAGAATATTTTGACCCCTTTGGAAAGTGATATTTTGTTTCATCTGCTTTTTTCTTTTTTTTTTTTTGTAACCAACTTTGTTTCCTAGGGGTTGGTGCCATCTACATTCGTCGCAGGCCCCGTGTGCGTGTGGAGGCCCTGCAGAGTGGAGGGGGGCAGGAGCGGGGTATGCGGTCTGGGACAGTGCCCACACCCTTGGTGGTGGGGCTGGGGGCTGCGTGTGAGGTGGCACAGCAAGAGATGGAGGTATGGAGAGAACAGCTCCCTCCCACAACTTCCCCTGTGCTGGGTCTCGTATTAGAGCAGCGGTTCTCAACCTTCCTAATGTCGCGACCCCTTAATACAGTTCCTCATGTTGTGGTCACCCCCAACCATAAAATTATTTTAATTGCTACTCTATAACTGTAATTTTGCTACTGTTATGAATCATCATGTAAATATCTTTTTGTTTTCCGATGGTCTTAGGCGACCCCTGTGATGAAAGAGTCATTCGACTGCCAAAGGGGTCGTGACCCACAGGTTGAGAACCGCTGTTAGAGGCTTCTCAGCGTGACTAAGTCAGATCTCTGCCAGAAGAGGAGGTTTAAGAAAACCATCCTTGTCCCAGTGCTGCTAGCTTCTTGTTCTAAGGGAGGTGTTACAGGCTCTAAAATCCAGGCCCTTTCAGTAGATATCAGCCTATTTATTTGTGGGTGATGAGACCCGTGTGTCCAGTTATTGAGCACCTTTGCACGTCAGGCACGTGCTCAGTGCTGGGGGACACTGGTCTCCACGAGTAACACGGGACGATAGATGGGTCAGATGCACAGTCACTGTTGGACACAGGGAAGGGCTCCTCATCCTGTGTGTTTCTGACCAGTTGATGGCCACTATGCTTAGCTCTGCCTTGCCTGCTCCTTAGTATGACCACAAGCGAATATCCAAGTTAGCAGAGAGGTTGACACAGAAGATAATGTCGAGCCTTCCAGATGTGGTGATGAATGGGGACCAGGAGCATCATTACCCAGGTATGGACATGCCCTTTCTATCCCCATCCTGGAAGAGCCTGAGACTCGGAGACTCTTCTCACAGTGGCTCTCTCTTCCAGGCTGTATCAACCTCTCCTTTGCATATGTGGAAGGGGAGAGTCTGTTGATGGCACTCAAGGATGTTGCCTTATCTTCGGGGAGGTGAGTTGGACTGGATAGACAGGGACTGTGGCAGGACCGATTAGCCTGGCTTCTCAGTGTTATAACAGATTATAAAGCTCCCCAGTGTGGAGATGAGAGACACAAGAGCTCTTAGTTAAGAGTAAAGCTCATTTTGTAAGGGCCTATTATTTTAGGTGGTTAGGCACAGGCTGCAGTTTTGCACCCTAGGAGGGCTTCCTGGGGTAGAATTTTGTGCTTTTTGCGGTCCAGGAGATGCCTATATCTTTTCTATTATATTAGCATTTCTGTTGCAGGCCTCTAGAATGGAGGTCTGCTTTAAAGGCCACCAAGGGTTTAGCTGCCATCTTGACTGGTACAAGATGGTGTATTAGGTCATAGAGGAGTGAACACATGTTCTACTGCCTCTTGTCAGACCAGCTCATGTGGCGTCCTGGTTTGGCAGTGTCCTTGCTCAGAGAGTTTATCCTCCATGGAACCCAGAAGATCTAGATTTACATCCCAAAAAATGCAGGCAGCATCAGGTCCTTTACTTTAGCTCTGCCAGATTAGAATGTCTTTTGTCTCCATGGTATGATTCCAGGGACCTGAGGGGTAGTAGCAAGCCTTGGGGTTTGGAGATAAAAGCAGATGTTGATGATGAACTGAGCAAGGCTCTGTGTCTTTCTCCTCAGTGCCTGCACCTCCGCATCCCTGGAGCCCTCTTACGTCCTTCGAGCAATTGGCACCGATGAGGATTTAGCTCACTCTTCTATCAGGTCAATCAGTTCAGCTGCAATATTTATGAAGGGCACCCCCTTTTGGATTTTTCATCTCTTATTACAGTATTCCTCAATCAAGTTTTCCTTATCCCTTCTTAATTCTTCATGAAAGTTCCTAGAGCAGTGGTTCTCAGACTTCACTGACTATCACCTGGGAAGTTTGTGCAAGATGAAGATTTCTGAGTCGCACACTCAGAGATTCTGATTCGCTAGGAAACTTCTCAGGTGATTCTGATGTGACTGGTCCACAAACCACATTCTGAGAAACTCTGACCTAGAGTGGAAGGACCATGTTCTCTCCCTGTCTTGTGTGGAGTAGGTCCCCCTGGAGTATTTGCTGAATGAATGTACCCCGGTGCTAACGCTATGATGCAGAGCTCGTCTGTGCCTTTTTCAGGTTTGGCATTGGCCGTTTCACTACAGAGGAGGAGGTGGACTACACGGTGGAGAAGTGCATTTACCACGTGAAGCGTCTTCGAGAAATGAGGTATGTACTGTGGTCCCAGAGACCCTTCGGAAGGAATTGCAGTGCTGGCTCCTCTCTTGTCCTCAGGCTCTGTGTTCACACAGCCAGAAACCAAAGTTTGAGAATACTTGGATGTTAGGATTTGGAGTTTCCACAAAGCAAGAAGGTGGATCTCCCTGGCTACTTGTTTTTCAGAATATGAAAAAGTGTTTTTTAAAACAAAACAACTACAGGGCCGGCCGAGTGGCGTGATGGTTAAGAACTGGCTTGGGACGCCAGAGGGCCCCGGTTCGGATCCCACATATGAGGGCCAGTGACACTGCCCTCTACAGCTAAGATGCTGAACAACAGCTCAACCTGGAGCTGGGCTGCCCTGAGTTGCCGGTGACGGCGGCGTGGGCTGCAGCCCCTGTGGCAGTGGGTTGCCATGGGCTACTGTATGTAGCCAGCAGCCAGCATGAACGGCCAGCAGCCGCAGTGAGCGGCTGTCCAGAAGCCGGTGACTGATGTACCTCGCCTGGGAAGAGCGCAATGATGGTGCCAACTTGGGCCAGTGAAGCAACATCCTCCACAACTAGACTGAAGAACAAAAGGACAGCAACTTGTCTGTTCTCCTTCCCCCAATTCCCCACCACTGTTCCCATCCCCCCAAATCCCCAATAAAAAAAAATCTTTAAAAAAAAAGAAAACAACTACATAAATTCAGATGTTTTTCATTATTGGTATTGATAGTATTGACAGTTGTCACTGCAGCAATATCAATACAAAATTAGTAATTTGTAGATTAAGTATAGGAAAACTCCCTTGAAGATAGGATTCTTGGGGGCGGCCGGTTAGCTCAGTTGGTTAGAACGCAGTGCTTATAAGACCAAGGTTGCCGGTTCGAGTCCCATGTGGGCCACTGAGATGCGCCCTCCACGACTAGATTGAAACAACTACTTGACTTGGAGCTGATGGGAAAAAAAAGACAAAAAAAAAGACAGGATTCTTGGCCTAGGAGCCAATGTTGGCTGCTTCCTATCTCAGCCCTCACTCATCCGATACTTCTTTTCTTTGACAGCCCTCTCTGGGAGATGGTGCAGGATGGCGTTGACCTTAAGAGCATCAAGTGGACCCAACACTAGAAGAGTGGGCCTCTGACTTTGTTCTGGCCTGGCTGCTTCTCCCTCATCTGCTCATGCACAGCCGGGGACCTTGTTATACCCAGTGGGTGCTCCATGTTCAAACCAGAATTGGTATAACCCAGTTGATTTCAGCATCAGCCCACCTCCAAGACAGAAACACAAGAAAACTATGTTTCCCTGGCTTCACCTCCTTTGGTGGGGAACACTTCCCATTTCTCTCCAGAAAACTGTCTCAGATTTTAGAGTGAGTAGATGTCTCACCCTGAAACTGGAGGGACATTTGTTATGATATAGCTGCTGGACATGTCTGTATCCTTGGTGGGGAGATCCAAAGGAACTAAAAGAAGGCTCTTTGCTCAGGGAACCCAATGCTGTACATGGACATTTGAGTTGACGCTTACTGCTGCTCAGCAAGACTGACTCCTTCAGGCACAAGCATAATCAACTATGATTTAATCTTTTTTTGTGGCTCTAAAGACCACCTTTTCATATTGACTGTAGACTGAACAGAAACTTTTTAGAAGGCTTATCTCCTTTCTGTTCTTGTCCTCCTTCCTTTCTTTTGACCTAGCGAGAAATATCTATATGACTCTACCCATTATTCTAATAATTTATGTTTCTTTTTAAAAACTTGTTAATTTGCATAGTAGAGAAATAAAATCACCTTCCTCTATGTACTCTGTGACTTTATGAGCGGCTCAGGGAAAATTCCAAGCTGGGCTTGGGAATTGTGGAGTAGACTACTGCTCTGCTTGATTTCCATAGATGACTCAGTCGGCCTGCACATCTCTTCATTCAACAGTTGAGTGCCTGTTGGGAGCCTGACATTGTTCTGGGTATTGGGGATACGCTGGTTAATAGTACCAAAAAGGACCCTGCCATTATTGAGCTTTCATTCTTGTGGAGACACCAAAAAGTTAACAAGTAAACACATAAGGCTATTCTAGATTGTGATGAGTACTATGAAAGAAATAGAGTGGTAACAGGAAGTAGGGGGAAAACCTACTATGGTGGGTATACTAGGAAAGCTTTTTTGAGGAGGTGTTATTTAAGCAAAAACGTTATTTCAAGCCATGGAAAGACCTAAAGATGTGAGAGGGATGAGAAGGAACAGCAAAAGCAAAGGGCCTGATGTATGAAAAATCATGGTGTGTTTGAAAAACCAGTCGAAGGCCAGTGCAACTAGAGCAGAGTTTTTCCACTTGTAGGTCTGAAACCATAGGCAGGTAATTATCAGCACACACACACACACACAAAAATAAGAGTACATCACACATGCTTATTTTATTTTGATTATATATTTTGTCGACTGAAAAATAGCATCGACTAGGTGTTTCATCACCAAAAAGGATTCATTTGGGGAAAAAGAAAGGGTTGCAACCCAGTGTATGCAGACATGGCAAGCCACATGCATACTTTGGCCTGCCTGCCAAGATGGAGGGGTATTTATATAATAGAATGGAAAAGGAAGTTAATGGAAGGGGACATTAGAACCACAGAACCATAGAGTTCCTCCTGTAGGGCTTTCTCATCTAGGGTTCTTATGATTACATAGAGCAGAATAACTTCCATAAGCCCTAGCTCCTCCCATAGACCCTCCTGACTGATTATGTTTGCTTAAGGTTCCAGTTCATCTTTCTCAATTTGAATGTGTATAACAAGTTGCAAATGTATTTCTTATGTGGATCATGGTCAAAAAAGTTTGAAAGCCACTAGGCTATAAAGTTTGGTGAACGCAGATGAACAGGGGAAGGAGGAGATGAAATTATAGAAGTTTTTAAAATAAATTTTATTTTGAATAATTTTAGATTTAGAAAAAGGTTACAAAGAGTACAGAGTTATATATCCATTTTCCTCTGATTTTAACATCTTATATAAAACTATGGTACATTTGTCAAAACTAAAATATTAATGTGTGTACATTAGTATTAACTAGATTTTATTCAGATTTCACCAGTTTTCCCATTAATGTCCTTTTTCTGTTCCAGGATCCAATCCTGGATACATTGCATTTAGTAGGTTTTGTTTATGCACTATAATGTACTATATTATACCTACAAAGTGTATATTTAATAAAATATAGGTTTGGTTTAAAAGTGTGGCCTGGTTTTTTAATTTGTTGGTTTTGGCACATTGGGCCACACAGATCTTCCCCAAAGCTTGTTAGAGTTGTGGAAATTTAGTCCCTAATTTTGTTGATTGACTCCTGACTTTCTGATTAGGAAGATTAGTTCAATTATGGTGACATTCAAAATACAGAGTATAGGCAGGGGCAGTGGAGTCAGGAGGCTTGGACCAAAGTAGCATCGGAATGATTTTTCTATAATAAAATAATACTGATGTGCAGCTGTGGATGGGGTTAATGAAGACTGGTGGATAAGGCTCCCTGGATTGAAATTTTTAATGGGAAAAAGAATCTGGTTTTGGTTCTTCTGTCGGGGAATCATGAATACAACTAGGCACCACTTTATGGCCCTTTTAATCCTCAAACCAATTATGTGAAGTAGGTACTATTTCCCTCCTTTCGTAAAGGCTTGAAGAAGTGAAGCGTTTTGCACAAAGTGCCGCAGTAAGGGGCCGAACCAGATACAGTGCATCCCACCGAGCAGCGTCACTCCCCTAAGGCGGGGATAGTGTGCAAATAACGCACACACGGACTCAGAACCCCCCTTGCCACAAACACCGGCAATTTCCGGGAGATTGCTCGAAAACCTCAGTGCGCTTGCGCCGTCCCGTCCGTGACGTCAACCGCTCCGTCCCGCCCCTTCTGGAACCTGGAGCCGCTGAGCGGGCTGGCGGCCATTTTGTGAAACAGCGAAGGAGGTGGCGGCTGCTGTAGGCTCCGGAAAGCCGTTCGCGCAGGGGCTGTCGGCCGCGGGGCGGAGGCACTCGCGCGGGGGGTAACTCGGGTCTGGGTTCGGGTGCCGCGCAGCTCTCCCCGGTAAGACTCCCGCAGCCCCGGAACGGGCGGGGCTGTGCGGGGCTCGAGCCGCCCCTTGGTGGCCCGGGGCGGGGCCTTCGGAGGCCTCCGAGCCCGCCGCAGCGAGCGCCCCACACAAAAGGGTCCGGGGCAAGGCTGCAGGGGGGCCTGGGGCGCCACTTGCGCCTCTGAGGCCTGAGAGTGTGTAAGAAGGACGCAAGAGAGGATGAGCCTGCATACCGAAGTGGGGACGAGGCTATAGTGAGGACGCCCCCGTGATCTGAGAGGGAGGAGGCCAGAGCTGGGAGGCCAGAGCTGGGTGACCAGCGGCCTGCGAACTAACGGGGACTGCAGTGAAAACACACCTACATCCCGAGTGAGCAAGATTTTCTGTGCCCCCAAATGGGACAGAGATTATAACTACTACTCTGTGCCCCGAAGTGAGGAGATAATTGTAGTGAGGACACTCCCTCCACCCGAAGTGGAAAGGAGACCCTACCAGAAGAAGGGACTATAATTAGGACACACCTGTGGGGAGGAAGCTATAGTCGGTACACTCCTGTGAGTAGGAAGGAAGTTTCAGAACTGGCTGCTCTCGTGGCCTGAAGGTGGAGGGGTTTGCGGTGAAATGCTTACAAGGCCCGACGTTGGGGCGGGGCTTACCCTTCTAGGGTATCCCTTGGGAGACAGCCTTCCGCACTGAAGGAGGAGGAGGTTCAATGGGATGTGGATTTGGGGTGCGTTTGATGGAGAGTGAATTCAGTTGCTCTGCTGAAGGCCGGTGGTGCTAGTTTTCAGCCACGTGAAATGGGTGGGAGGAGCTTTGAGGATCTACAGGTTACTGACGGGGATGGACACTAGTGCCGAGGCTTAGCTGCTAGACTGGCAAGTATATGTTATGTTTGCCACCAATGTGTGCTTTATAGTAGAAAATCTGAGGGTCTCGGGTGAGGGTTTTTTGGGTTATTCAGCGCTAAACGTATGCTGGGAATTGTATACATACTGAGAGTTGAAGGCTCCGTAGGAGAGATTTCTGGACCCTAAAATTCCCCCTTGACTCCTGGATTCCCAGAGATGACCTGATGTAAATTGGGGTAGTTGGCAAGAACCATTCTGTATGTGTTATTCAAATTTAGGGTGATGCCAGTCAGTGTAACCTGAAAAAACGTGATTTGCAACTGAAGGTTTGTTGTTGTAGACGTGACTGGAGTATTTCTCTTAGAGCTTCTTTCTGGAATGGTTTAAAATGGTGTCGTTTTTGTAAAATGCAGAATTAGCTACAAGAATTGTCTTGGACCTTGTTTTCTAGTTTCTGTTGTTAATGCATTTCAGAGCATTTACAGTTGAAAAGAATTTACAGGTTTGGACATATAGGTCGATCTTGTTTTCGTTTTGTTTTTTAATTATAGAAATATAATACAAGACTGGTTTTATTTATTTTTGAAATTTGGTAGCTTTGATAGAATGGAGGATTTCTGGACTTTGTTGAAAGTAATTGTGTTCAGGCATTTTCCAAGAATACTAAAAAGTTGGGAAGAACTTTTACAGGTGGTTAAAATAATTCTATGGTAATTTTTGAAAGAAATGTTTGGTGTGTTTATATCAAAGTTGAGGATGTGCTTAGTATTAATGAAATGGAATGCATTTTTATATCACCTTTATATGCTCGATCATATATTTGATGATTTTGTTTGGATTATAATGCATAATTTCAATTTTTCTTATGTTCATATCTGTTAGGTGAAAAATGTGAAGTTTTAGAAATCATTGTAGTAGTTATTTGGAACATTGTTATGTGCTAATACCAGTGTACTAAGGGCTTCTTGCACTTTCTTTTACATACCAAATGTTTTGATTGTTGCATATTGAGATTTCGGGGGTTATTGGTACAATTTTTAGATGTGAAACTTGATTTTGTGGGCCAGTGTGTTCTAGGTGCTGGAATCCAGTGACACTTTCATAGTTTCATTCCATTTTGTAGAGAACCACTCCATCAGTCAGTTTAGATGAATATTTTCTTCTGTAGATGTTATAGGAAGAACTAAGTGTAATTGGTTGCACAAAAGATGCTTTTAGCTTTCCCTCCCCAAAATGCAGGGACTGTCGTCCATTTCTAGATCTTCTGCCTAGCCCACAAGTGTTTAATAAATGTTCATGAAATAAATGAATATTGTTAAAGTTTTAAGTCAACTAAGCAGAAAAATAACTTCACCGAATTTACAGTTTTCTCAGATTTTACTACCACCCCCCCCCCATATACTTTTTGGTTTGCATAGTTTAGTTCATTAAGTTTAAAGCCAGCTTTTTTAGGTCTTAAGAGGATGAGTGTGGTCAGCTAACTTAGAAGTAGTATTGTTACTTTGAAGTTTAAATCAAGTAAGATAATGAACATTTTTGTTGGCATTTGTGGGGGGATTGAAAAATAATTTACTATTATAATCTTTTTTTCAGGAAGAATAACTACCTTATTTAGAATTGTCTTTTGATTTGCTGCCTTTGAGTACTGACTAGAGGTTAATGAGAAAGTTGAGTAATGTGCTGTCAAAGGGACACATCTCCCCACAGTGTCAGAATGGTTATCATTAAGAGTGATTCCAGAATCTGAAATGTGATCCATTTGGGGATTGGGGCAAAATCAAGTGGATGAAGCTGTGGGTTTTTTGTAATGCCTAACATAATGTAATTCTGCTGCTTCTTGTGTTGTGCTCATTGTGATTGGTTCTCTGTTGCTCATCTGTGACGCGAACATTTGAGGAGTTGATGGTTTTTGTTTCTTTTGAATCTGAAGAACTTAGCTCTGCTGTACCCTGGTTCTTATTGCTGAAAGACTGATAACTGAAGAAAATTAAAATTCACTTTTGGATGTTTATTACTTGAAGAGTGGAATCGGTCAAGTTCTTCTGGTTTGTGCCTTGGCTTCCTGATAAAAGAGGACTGTTGTCAGACATTTTATTCTGAAATTCCAAGTGATTGGAAAGGCTAGTAAATAAGAAAATCTCTCTTGTCATAATAATATGCTAAATTTTTGTAACAGATAATTGTAATTTGCACATGTATGTATGTATGTATGTGGTATTTGTAAACCTGAAGCAAGACCACTGTTAGGACTAAGTCCTAACATAAAGTGGAAAAATATACTAAAGCAAGCTTCTTCAGATCTTAATGAAATATGTCAGTGGACTTAATGGCAAATCAGGTTCATTTTCTCCTTCCCCACCCTTATGCTCTATGTATAAGGTAAAACATGTATTTTAGATGTTTTGTTGCGTAGAATTGTTTCAGTCTTATCCTTCTAAAATTCACCAAAGTTTTAGGTGACTGGAGTGGATTTTTCATTTTGGTATTCTGCATTCAGTTGCTAGCTGACATTTGTAACACAGGAATGAGTAGGTTTCATGGACTACAGTAATGCCTTTATTAAATTATTGTGTCCTTTACAAAGTGAGGTGTGGAAAACAAAAGTACTTCAGTTCTCAGATTCTGTTTATCCTGCCTTTTTGAAGGAAGAGGTATAACTGCAAGAGTTGTGAAGTTCTGGCTTCCAGCCTGAATTTCTGTACACTTTTCTTTGGTATGGGGTAAGATGGTGCTTCCCCTTTGCTGAAACAGAAATTCACAAATTTATGTCTAGATTGATTTTGTACTTTAAATTGAACATGTAAACCCTGAATGGCGCATTTGCCAAATTCAGCTGGGCCTTTCAACTTTTCCTTGTGGAATGAGACGTTTCCTCCTTGTTACAGTTATTTCTGGCAATCCTGTAGAAATTTCTGAGAGTCGACCTAGTATATTCCCTTTTGGCTTAATAGGCTGAACCTGAACTTGTTCCTCTCCAGATGGACATAGGTGCCTTCTTGGGTCTAGAAGGGAAGAGGCTAAGGAACCTGTTTCCCTTACCTTTAGGACACATAGTCCTGTCCCCACACCAGAACTTTTGAATTGGAATCTCCAGTAGGGGAACATCTGCTTATCACAAGTACTTAAACTAGAAAACTACCCTGGTTTTTTTTTTTTTTTTTTTTCATAGAGTCAAACCTGTACATTTAGAAATATTGTAAAAATTCATGCTCTTCCTCATTGAGCATAGCCGTTACTTAAAGCAAGCTTTTTTCTGTTTCTTATTTTGCTTTGTGACCCATTTAAAACTACTAGATGTGGCATTTAAATGAAGAGTTTGAAAATTCTTTAAACTTTATTAGGATCGATTTTTACAAAATGAAAGATGAATACAATGCTCTGGGCTTTTGAAAGTGTTGTTTATGACATATTTGCATAGCTGTTTGTGGCAAAACAATCTCACTGTTTTTGAGTAATTTGAGTAGTGGTCTAGAAGATGTTTCGCTTGTCCTTTAGAAAAGTTTGGAGTAAAACTAAAATTTTTAATGTTTTACTTTTTGGTGATGATATTAAACTAAATGCTCTGATGGTGTCTTGATCTTGAAAGATAGTTAAAAATGATCATCATTCTAATAGTATCCCATTGGTAATCTTAATACCTAACAGTGACAATTCTAATCTGTTTCTCTGAATAAAAAAATGACTATAGTTGAGTATAGTTGTCTAGTTTGGTCATTATATATTGCTTGTGAATTGTTTATAACCTCACCATTTTGGGGGAAATTGCAGTGAAAAAGATAAGTGACCTGTTGTGACTTTGGGAAGTACCCTTAATATGTCAGGCGTTTTTAGGGATTTTTGAAAAAAATAAATTTCTTGGCACTGTTATGGTGTAAAATAAAAAACACTTTTCTGTAATGTTTTGAATCTCAATGGTTTTAACTAGGAATTAGTCCTTATAGCTAGAACTTTCTATTCATTTATGTTTTTTAATGTTTGATGGTATTTTGGTGCAAAGGAAAATATACTGAAAGTAATTGCAATAATTTTGATGAGTACCCTTGAATTGATGACTTAATTTGTCAAGGAACTGTTATTGTGAGAACTTGTGCTTTTGCATCAAAAAATTTGGTGGGAACCTGAGGAAATAGGTCATAGTTGAACTTTTTGTTAATAGAATTTTTCTGGACTCCTTTAATCAAGTGAGAAAAGCAATTACCAGCTATAAAGCCAAGAGCTTTATGACTGTTTTCGTTTTCAATTGATTCATTCTTGGGCTAATTTATGACATGTTCTTAATGTATGTAAATACATCATGTTTTGAGGCGTACTCAAATTTGAAAGCAATGCCAAGTAATAAGCATGTGTGGGATTTTGGTACATTCTTTCTTTTTCTCCTTTTTTTGTTTTTTGTTTTGATATGCATTCTAATGAAATACTCCGATGGTTTCAGACTCGCCTTCGTAATGTACAGTTCAGTGTGGCCTGTGCGTGTTTTGTGTTTCCTGCATTGATTTTTGCCTCCGTTTATTCTCTATTGCAGTCTAAAAGTTGGTTTTAATTGGTTGCCCACAGGATTGACTTGGCCTCTACTTCTTGTTAAGAAAATACATCTCTTGTTTTATCAGGTAAGAGATTTTGAATAGATGGTTTGTTTTTATACAGAATCAAATGAGAAAGCTTATTAAGTAACATGAAAATATGTGTAGTAACTAAATTGTGGTTTTTTTTCTTTTTTTAACAAGCTTATCTGAGGGATGGGGGTGGGATGGACTGGGTACCATGATGGATGAACAGTTGTTGCTTCCTTTGGGAGTCACTTTTTTTTTTTTTTTTTAGCTGAGCCATCTGCCACCTGTTGGCAGCTCAGTGGCAGCTCAGCTTGGGCCAGGAATCGAACTGGCGACCCTGTTGCCCAGAGCTTGCAGTCTTGAGCTAGCTCTTAACCAACTGAGCCACTCTGCCGGCCTGGGAGTCACTTTTATATGAATGCATTTCTCCTGCTGAATTCCTGATACATTAGGCAATAAGTAGCTTCTTTGTTCCTCAGTAGCATTACAAATACAGGTGCTTGTTATCGGTATGGTTATTTAATATTCCTTAGACGTATAGGTATAGATAATGGGTCAAATGTTTTAGAATACAAATTTTGACTTCAATGGAATCTCAGTGATTGGAATCTAACCCTCTTGTTAAATAACTAAGGTAGGCTCAAGATAGCTTGAAATGATTTATTTGTCAGACAGGTACTTAGTAGTACAATAGCAGATCTTATTTCATATTTTTTCAGAACCTAAAAACTTTTCCTTTTTAGATGGCTTTATGAATAAATTTTTGCTCTACTTTGGTTTAATTTTTAGTCCTTTGTACCTGGTAATTGGGCAGATTTTCAGGATCATGTTTTCATGTGTACCTTGTACAGACTTTCACTAGATCCCTTCTCTCTTAGCAACAAATGGTTTGAAGACACTGTGTATGTCACTTCAGCCCTTTGTTTAATTTTTGTATTCTTGGGATCATATCAAGTTCTCAATTTTATTGTCCCAATGAAAACGAACATCTCGCTCAAGTTGTTCTGGGTACCTAGATTACCCATGTTTCTATGTAGTGATTAAATAAATGATTAAGCATCTTTTGTAGTTGAACTGGAATGCTATCTCGATTTTGTATATACCCAATATTCTAGAGTCAGTAAGGAATGAGAATTTGATTTAATGATTCGGAACCTTCTTGAACTTCCTGATAGACTGCTAAATAGTAAATAAGGAGAAAAGAGTCTGTTGGTGCGATTATGTTTTAGTACTAATTTTTCTTGTTGACTCTTGGAAACCAAATATAAAAACTTTCCCTCTCTGCCCAATTTCTAGTGTTTTATATTGGTCTCACAAAGAGCATTTTCTGTTTACCAGTCTACCTTTCAGGATTAAATTTAAAGGTGGTGCATGTGCGTGTGTGTGAGAACTGTCAAAGCCAAACATATATTCCTTTTTTGTATAGCAATCATAGCATTGAGCTATGATTACAGATTTTGTTGCATTGAATTTTTTTTTTTTTTTTAAGCTGAGCCATCCTGCCACCTGTTAGCAGCTCAGCTCGGGCTGGGAATCGAACCGCTGTTGCTCAGAGCTCAGACTCTTGAGTGAGCTCTTAACCAACTGAGCCACTCAGCCAGCCCTGCTTTGAATTCTTATTCACACAATATTTAACATTGAAAAACTGCTTTCATAGAGCAGTAGAATTCTTAGAGCTTGCAACAGGAAACTTTGCTTTTCTAATATTCTCATTTGAGAAAATAAAACCAAAGTCCAAATAATTTATAATTTCCTTAAGGTCATAGAGCCAGTTTAATAGGTTTATATTTAAAAGTTGATTTTTAAGATGGCTTGGGAAACACCCTGTGTTGTTGACTACATATAGTTCAAATTAATATTTTTTCCAATGCCAAGAATTTGTTTTGTATGGCTTTACAAAAGACTATCCTTGCATTATACTCTTAGAAGCTGTAAGAACTGAAATACTGAAATGTTACTTAAATTTAGGAGACACTTTTTTTTTTATTAGATCAAAATGGACATTGTCTAAGATCAGTGAGTACCCAGAAATTCCACAGGAGTTATGTTGGGCTGGATACTATAACGATCACTGAATAAAGTTCATACTCTAGTTCTTTTAAAACAAAAGCAAAAACCAAAAGGTACTTCTTTTTCATTATCAGCCCTTCCCTATAGGAAAAACAAGACCCCTTTTTTAATGGAGGGTTTGGGAATGCATCCTTGGACCTGAATTTTAATTAAAACAGTCATGGTGAATGACACTGTAACCAGGTTCTACTTTTGGGAATGATGAGTATAGGTAATTAAGATTTTGGCTATTTTGTTTAGTATTTGTGTTGGATTATTAATATGTATTAACCTTGTTTGTAATAAATAATTTTTATATATAGTTTTGTTTAATAAAGCTGTAAGGCAGATTAAAGAGTTTTAGGGTGAAATATGGAAACAGTTCTCATTTGAGACTTGAATCTAGTGTTAATTATTATTTGTAATTAATTTTCTGTTTCTGTTGGGGTTTTGAGATTGAGCCATATAAAATGACACTGATAATTTTATGAAGTTGTCAGATTTATAAGGAAAACGCTAAGCCAGTTTTAAATATTAACTTTGATGCATCCTTTGCATGTTTTCTCCCTATAGATTGTTAAACTTTGTTTCCTGTTTTGATTTATACATTTCTTTTAAATCTTACTGAATAGCAGTCTGAATGTTGTAATTGGTGATTTTACTGTCCTATGGTTGTTTTTTTCCTGAAACTTGAGTCTTGGGACTGAACTTCTAATTGTTTCCAGAATTAATTCCTTTTGGAAGTTGAAATTGTCTAGGTTTTACATTGTAAATGGCATGTGATACTCAGTTTTTAGAAGAGCCAAATTTAAAAAACAACATTGCTTGTGATAGTTTGAGGGGCTGTTTGAGGGCCTATTATGGTAGCTGGTCATTCTTGTAGCTAAAAACTTGGTGTGATAAACAGGAGTCTGACCTGGCCATTGCCTTTTCTCATCTGCAGGTGTGTGTGGTTTCAGCGCAGCATGGCTGTGGTCATCCGTTTGCAAGGTCTCCCAATTGTGGCGGGGACCATGGACATTCGCCACTTCTTCTCTGGATTGACCATTCCTGATGGGGGCGTGCATATTGTAGGGGGTGAACTGGGTGAGGCTTTCATCGTTTTTGCCACTGATGAAGATGCAAGGCTTGGTATGATGCGCACAGGTGGTACAATTAAAGGGTCTAAAGTAACACTATTGTTGAGTAGTAAAACGGAAATGCAGAATATGATTGAACTGAGTCGTAGGCGTTTTGAAACAGCCAACTTAGATATACCACCAGCAAATGCTAGTAGATCAGGACCACCACCTAGCTCGGGTATGAGTGGCAGGGTTAACTTGCCTACAACAGTACCCAACTTTAATAATCCTTCACCCAGTGTAGTTACTGCCGCTACTACTGTTCATGAAAGCAACAAAAACATTCAGACATTTTCCACAGCCAGCATAGGAACGGCTCCTCCAAATATGGGGACTTCCTTTGGGAGCCCAACGTTTAGCTCAACCATTTCAAGCACAGCCTCTCCAATGAACACAGTCCCACCACCACCAATTCCTCCAATCCCAGCAATGCCATCTTTGCCACCCATGCCGTCCATTCCCCCAATACCAGTTCCTCCTCCAGTACCTACATTGCCTCCTGTGCCTCCTGTGCCCCCAATACCTCCAGTCCCTTCTGTGCCACCCATGACTCCACTGCCACCCATGTCGGGCATGCCACCCTTGAACCCACCACCTGTGGCACCTCTACCTGCTGGAATGAATGGCTCTGGAGCACCTATGAATCTGAACAGTAACCTGAATCCTGTGTTTCTGGGTCCATTGAATCCTGTTAACCCTATCCAGATGAACTCGCAAAGTAGTGTGAAACCACTTCACATCAACCCTGATGATCTGTATGTCAGTGTGCATGGAATGCCCTTTTCTGCAGTGGAAAATGATGTCAGAGATTTTTTTCATGGGCTCCGTGTTGATGCAGTGCATTTGTTGAAAGATCATGTAGGTCGAAATAATGGGAATGGATTGGTTAAGTTTCTTTCCCCTCAAGATACGTTTGAAGCTTTGAAACGAAACAGAATGCTGATGATTCAACGCTATGTGGAAGTTAGTCCTGCGACAGAAAGACAGTGGGTAGCTGCTGGAGGCCATATCACTTTTAAGCAAAGTATAGGATCCTCTGGACAAACCCACCCCCCTTCTCAGACACTTCCCAGGTCAAAATCGCCCAGTGGGCAGAAAAGGTCAAGGTCAAGATCACCACATGAGCCTGGGTTTTGTGTTTACTTGAAAGGGCTACCATTTGAAGCCGAAAACAAACATGTCATTGATTTTTTTAAAAAGTTGGATATTGTGGAAGATAGTATTTATATCGCTTATGGACCCAATGGGAAAGCAACTGGTGAAGGCTTCGTAGAGTTCAGGAATGAGGCTGACTATAAGGCTGCTCTGTCTCGTCATAAACAATACATGGGCAATCGCTTTATTCAGGTTCATCCAATTACTAAGAAAGGTATGCTAGAAAAGATAGATATGATTAGAAAAAGACTGCAGAACTTCAGCTATGACCAGAGAGAAATGATGTTAAATCCAGAGGGGGATGTCAGCTCTACCAAAGTCTGTGCCCACATAACAAATATTCCATTCAGCATTACCAAGATGGATGTTCTTCAGTTCCTAGAAGGAATCCCAGTGGATGAAAATGCTGTACACGTTCTTGTTGATAACAATGGGCAAGGTTTAGGACAGGCATTGGTTCAGTTTAAAAATGAAGATGATGCACGTAAGTCTGAACGCTTACACCGTAAAAAACTTAATGGGAGAGAAGCTTTTGTTCATGTAGTTACTCTAGAAGATATGAGAGAGATTGAGAAAAATCCCCCTGCCCAAGGAAAAAAGGGGTTAAAGATGCCTGTACCAGGTAATCCTGCAGTTCCAGGAATGCCCAGTGCCGGAATGCCCAATGCTGGAATGCCCAGTGCCGGAATGCCCAATGTGGGAATGCCCAATGTGGGAATGCCCAATGCGGGAATGCCCAGTGCGGGAATGCCTACTGCAGGAGGTGAAGAGCATGGCTTCCTGACTGTAGGATCTAAGGAGGCCAATAATGGGCCTCCATTTAACTTTCCTGGTAATTTCGGTGGTCCGAATGCCTTTGGGCCACCCCTGCCTCCTCCAGGATTAGGAGGGGGCTTTGGTGATGTTAGACCTGGTATGCCTTCAGTTGGAAATAGTGGTTTGCCTGGTCTAGGACTGGATGTTCCGGGTTTTGGAGGTGGACCAAATAATTTAAGTGGGCCAGGATTTGGAGGGGGGCCTCAGAATTTTGGAAATGGCCCTGGTAGCTTAGGTGGCCCGCCTGGCTTTGGAAGTGGCCCTCCTGGACTTGGAAATGCCCCTGGCCATTTGAGTGGGCCACCAGCCTTCGGGCCTGGGCCTGGGCCTGGCCCAATTCACATTGGTGGTCCCCCTGGCTTTGGATCTAGTTCTGGAAAACCAGGACCAACAGTAATTAAAGTGCAGAACATGCCCTTCACTGTGTCTATTGATGAGATTTTAGATTTCTTTTATGGCTATCAAGTGATCCCAGGCTCAGTTTGTTTAAAATACAATGAAAAAGGTATGCCCACAGGGGAAGCCATGGTGGCCTTTGAATCTCGGGATGAAGCCACAGCTGCTGTTATTGACTTAAATGACAGACCTATAGGCTCAAGGAAAGTAAAACTTGTATTAGGATAGCTGTTCACATCAATTCTTTATAGGGTAGATCCTCATAGTGCTGTGATTAATGCATCCAGATTGTTTTCCTAGTATTTCCAGGTTAGAACCTGTGGATTGTTTCAATTGCATATAGATTGGATTCCATAACATAGAGCATTGGTTGACCGTTTACAGAAGACTCACTATCAGGATAAACATTGCTGTATGTTACAGTAAAGCTGTCTGGAAAGAACACAAAAATGATTTTGGCATACCATTAGAGAAATAATTTGTAAAACTCAAATGACAACATCAAGCTTATCAAGGAGTCTAGATTTGCTTTTGTTTTATACCATATGGGATGAAGAAAATAGAAATGTCAGTAGAGCTTATTAAGGGTGCTCTTGCCAGCTGCTGAAAAATAGAAGTTGGCTATTCTTGGAATTTGGTTTAAAGCTGGACAGATTTGCTTTGTTATAGGGTCAAAGCTTTGTCTAAAGTCCTCATTTTCTTTTAAAATTGAATAAAATCTCTGTATACAGATTCACTGTATGTACCTTTATTGCTTCTCGAGGTTCTTGCTGTATAGACAGTCCTGCTTCTGAAGTTGCTGCTTTGTTTGCCTAACTGACTCATCTGTAAATGAGCAGAACTGTTTTTTTTTTTTAAATATAAAACTCTACACTTGGTTTGTGCTATAACCTTGAACTTTGATTTCTAATGTCATACTTAAAACTGTGGAATAAGACTTTGCCACAAAAATAAAATATGGAGTCCTCTACCTACCAGAGCCTTTTTGGTGTGACCTCCAAGTTTTAGTTCAGTCGGTTTAAAAATTGTTCATGTTGTTTGGATGGCATCAAAAACCAGAAACTGCTTTTAATAATCACTGTTTAAGATGCTTGATCGGAAGTCCTGTCCATGATGGACTTATGTTCTGGCAATTTCCTTCTGTCCCAAATTTATGTGAAATTTTGGCCTGTAACTAAACAAAGAGGTTCCATTCATAAGAAAGAGCTTTATTACATCGAGGTTTTTAAAAATGAAGTTGAAATTGTTAGCTTTGGTAGCAATAGTGTTATAGAATTTAAAAAATCCATAAGCTGGTTTGTGGATTGATATGCATTTAATCCTGTTACTTGGGAGGCTTTTGGTCTAGTTGTTTGATCAGGAGCCTGTTTACAAAACTTCAAGCAGAGTAAAAGTACAGCTGCCAGAAGGGAGAGAATTGAGACTCTGTGCCCTTTCATACTTTTTTTGGCATTCAGGACACTAAGGCAGGAGGACCACATGGGTTCTGGTTGGTAAGTGTCCTTGTCATGAAAACATTTGCCTTACAGTGTCCTGCTCACTGCCACAAAAAGGCTCTACTTATGGTTACTTTTTTCTTAGTTAAAATGCTCTGAAGATGTGTCACATATTATAATCATATGGAATGGGAGACTGAGATCATGAAAAACAAATTTTGTCTTTTACATGGGCCTCTGTCTTAGTTTGAAGCATCCCCAACATTTCCTACAAATGTACTTGCAAAGGGGTCATCCTTTTAAAAGAAGTATTTTCTTTAAAAAAAAAAATAGTGCCTTTTTGGTGTTGCAAATCAGTGAAACACTGAAATACAGCGTCGTGTAATTGAGTTAGGAGTGGCAACAGTTTGATTTGTGTGGTAAGATTTGGAAAGCCTTTTCAGCATTACAATCGTAGAGGATTGACAGTACAGGATTTTTTGTTTGAGGGAAAGGATTGGTTAGACTTTCACAAAAGACATGGCTGTGTAGTGGGTCTTTTGATAATTCATGCTTATAAATTTGCTTTGACAGATCACTAGATATTGCCTCCTCAACTAAAAAAGCAATATGATGTTTATATATGCTGTTCAATTTAAGTTTTCTGTTAAGTAATCATTTCTTATTCCAAGGACAGAGTGCAAAAAAACTTCAGCGCTGTTTGGGAGTCTTATTTCAACTGCAGATTATTTTCCCCATTTGAAAGCTATTTTTATTTTAGAAAAATGGGTTGTTTGAAGATAAAAGTCTTTTTTTCTTTTTTCACAGTTTATTTTGGTTATATGTTCGTACATTCTTATTAAATATTTCATATAGTTTATTGCAACTATTTTGTTATTTCTACATCTTAGGTAAATCCTGAAAAGGAAAATTTGATTTCATTGTTCATCAAATTAAATAAATTAAGAAAATAGTGGTTGTGTAGAAATTGGAGAGGACTATGTTTCATATTTGGTTAAATCACAACAGTGCATTTCTTGTTGTGAAATGTAATTAAATGCTTTGTCCTGTGGAACTTGATTTTTGTGTATCTGAGACTTATTACACATTACATAGTGCTAACTGCTAAGCATACTGTTCATCTTGTTCTGGGCATTGGAGTTTGAGTTTTTAAAAAATTTTTGAAAATATGTTCTGTGAAACTATTCATACCTCTTTTCCTGCAAATTCTCATAAGAACTAGGTTTGGGGTGATAATGAATTTACATTATTTTCATATTTGCTTTGTATGGTATGAAGGATTTGTAAAGCTTTGCTCAAAGTTGTGTGTATTTGTAAACACTATCATATTTTGAATTTCATGTGTAAATTTTGTTGTCTATTTTGGTGACTCTGACATGAATAGAAGAGAATCTTTTCCATTAGGTTTTATTTTTTTCTCCCCCTCCCCCACTGAGGTTTTTTTTGTTTATTTTTTTAGTTTAAAGGATTAGAGAAATCTACAAAATGTATTTTCTAAGCAAGCAAAGTTGTAAACTTTTTCTGAACTTTAGTGAAACATTTAGTTCACAAGCAAAATTTGGAGGTATGTCCAGTGTTTACACTGTGGTTTGGATGTACAATTATTAGTGGCTTTTTTTTTTTAATGCAACGCTGTTAAGTGAACTGTAGTTCCTAGCTTTGTTCTGCAAGTTATCAAAACAATGACAGTGAAAATTCCATTAGGAAACTTTTTATTCAAAATTTTCAGAGTAATATTCAGTGTGATTAGGTTGGTCTTAACCCACTGGGTGAAAATCTAGGGCTGTGTCTGGAAGTAAGCAGACATAGACATACACTTTGGGTGGAAATACCTGGGATAAAAGGATGCATGAAAGCCTTAACCAAACTCATAGTCCCTTTTATTGGATTTTGTCATTGTGTATTGATGTGGGTCAAGTATTTAAAAATAAATCCACTCGCCAATTTCAAGAACACTTAAAAAATGAGTAAAGAAAATGTAAAATTGCTGCTAGTCAAATCTGGAAAGAATTTCTGGCAGTGATCACTTAAAATTATTTCCCACTCTTACAAAATTACCACATTTAAATTGTTTTACTGGCAGTTCTACAGTAGTCCATCCAAACTTTAGAAACCAAACACAATAAAATGACTCATTGCCATTATGGCCAAAAATTGCCAGCAATTACTGCCTCAGCATCATTTAGCAGACGTTTTTGTTTACAAAGATGAAGTCGTGGATACTATTCAATAAACTTGTCACAAAAGAAAACAGGCTGATGCTTTTAATGCTTTAACTGCACAAGAGTACCGAGCTATACCATCAGGTATTTCTTTTTTAAACTCCTGGAAATATTTTGTGCCTTTGGAGAGGTGGATTTGGTGATCTTGGAGGTAACAATTGTTGCTTATCTTTGTCCACTAATGCTGAAATGTGGAAAGAAGAGGATACCTGGAACATCAGGGAGGAAACTTGATTCTAGGTCAAATCTGCAATATTCACCCTTTATTATATGTGTGTTGCTAGCAAGCCACTTCATTACGTGGACTCAGAAAGAACCAGCAATCACGTGCTCCTTTTCCCAGGAGCCTTAAAGGGGACAGTAAATTGTCTTTTTTTTAAAAATGATTACTTTAGAAAATGGGAAAAGAAATCAGAATACACTGTCAGTTGCACATATCTCTAGATTCGTTTCTTTTTTACTTGTTTTTGCATTAGTATGTAAGGTATATGAGGTGGGGAAGAGGAAAAAAGAATAAAAAATATTGCCACTTTCTGACATTGATGCTATGTTTTGGTCCCTTCCACATTTGTTCATCTTCTGAAAAAATTAGCAAATGAAAAGTTTCCATAAACTCCATAGAGTCCTTTAAAAAAATATCTGAATTGGAGCAGGAGAGAAATTAGTGGGCTATTCCTTTTAACCAAAGATCTTGAAAAATATAACTTTTATCTATGAAAGAGTTTTAGCTTGTATTTGAATTTGAATACCAAGCTTGTATTAGAGGGGTTTAGACTAGACATACTCGGTTCCTGTTTTAAAATTGTGCAGGTTTGACTAAGCATTTGAAAAATTACGGAGTGAAATCAGCTGCCTACAGAGATCCAGAATGCCTTTACCATCTTAAAGGGGTGGACTGTGTGCTAATAATTCCTTTTTTTGCTTAGGAGAGAGCACGCAGCAAGAAATAGTTTCATCAGTTATGTGCATCACTACCATTCTTACTCCCGAAAAGTCGAGCTTTTATGGGATATGGTAGAGTCCAAACTTACGGCTATCCAATTAAAAAATTGCTTGATTTCAGTTTCGTCTTTTTAGGATAAAATCTGATAGATCACATTGACATTATAAAATATTCTGGTGGTGACCCAGTTCTCTGCTGTAATGACTTTTCTGGGAAAACTCTCCTGTTCAACAACATAAGCAAGTTCAACTCTTAGTGCCTGCTCATGTAAATGTAATTCTTTGCTGTTCCTGGTTTTATTCTTGGTGCCTTAAGCTACTTTATGCCAGAGGACTCATGAGCATCCCAGAATTGGCTCCTTTTCTGGATCAACTTAACTAGCAACAAGCAACTAAGGTGGCACTGCTTTTCTGCATATTGCTCTACTAAAGAGTCCAGAAGGGCAGCACTCTAAAAATCGTGGGGTAGGAAATAGTGCTGGGGGAAGTCTCATTAATTATATTCCTTGAATTTTGTCAAGAGGCCTGGGGAATCTCACACACATACACACACACACACACACACACACACACACTGAAAATGTTGGCAGGTTGTAGACTAAGAAACATCAGGTGTAGAGAATTGGTTAAATGGCACAGCGGAGGATTGGGGATGGCACCCTGGCAGTTCTGGACTCTGACTCTAGTAACAATAGTTACAAGTCATTTTTCCTGATCAACTGAGGGCTTGCCATTTCATGTTGAGAAGAGAAGGTGACTATTTGGAGGAAAGAGAATCATGATCAGAAAGAGAACATAATTCAATATGCAGTCAAAGATATTGAATAAGTGTAGCACCTCTCAGGAATGAGCTATGCAGTAGTAAAACAGGCTGCCTCTTGGTCTTTCATTCCCTCTATCCTGCTGCTGCCAGTTTTCCCCTTTTATTTGCTTATATAGTAAACCGGCTGGTAACCAGGACTATGAATTTTACTTAGACCCAAACCCCCTCACTGCTCTCTCTGTAGCCCTAGCTTCTTAATTGGAGTGAGGGGGCCATGAGTTCACTCACAGCTCTTGATTAGTGAATAAGATTTGTCACTTAGGCATTAGTGTTATAATATCAAATGTAACAACCACATTGTGTTATCACAAGTCACCTGTTAGTCCTTGCAGAGAGGGAAAAGCTTAAGGGTAAAGAAATTCAGCTGTGCATGGTGTCTTAAATCATACCCACTGGTGCTGTTGTTGATGTTCGCATTTTCCTTTTGCTCCACTTGGGAGTTAACACACTCCACTACACTGCCCCACACATTGGGTTGCAATACAGAGAGGATCATGTCCTTGACATAACTCCCTTCTGTGGTGTGGGCCTATGGGACCAACAGGCTTGGATTTGGCAAAAGTGGTGGGAACGCTAATGCACCTCTTTCTACTGGAGCAGATACTGCCAGTTACCTTTGCATCTGTGACCATTTAATTGAATTGGATACATCTGCCTCCAAGCTTTTAAGATTTCTCGTGGACATACGGCTTAGCTATAGCTGTAACCCTTGCTAACTAAATTTTTTTTTACGGTGTTCTGCACCCAGCACTTAAATGCTGTGGTAGAAAAGGAAGCAAAATAAGATGTCTATTCTTCAAGACTTTAAAGTCTTAACTTACACAAGTAAATGCGCAGTTGTGCTTGTTACACATACAAGGTACACTTGTACCCCACAGGAATAGAATAAAGGGTTTCCTGAACAATTGTTAAAGGGTCAGACAGAAACAAGTGTAATGGAGGCCTTGTGTGTAACCTGAGGGTAGGCGTGATCTCTAACCAAGGTTCTTGGGGAGGCAATATGTTCATTTAGTAAAATGAAATGATTGATGGTGTGAGGGAACCCAGTGCCACTGTCTAAAATGGTGCTTATCCTAGAAGTTCTTAAAGCCGCCCTATATAACAGCATGGCCTGAGGTTCCCACGGCCTCAGTGGCATGACCGAGCTGAATGGTCTGGAGGGCAGATAGGCAAGGGCTGGTCCTGGGGGTGTCCTGGCCTAGTAGAGGGATGGACCGTGTCATCTTTTTTTTAATAACCTTTTAACTGGCTGCCAAATACCACTTCCCATTAACGTTCTAAGACATAAGTACTCCAGAATTAAGTGAATTTCCCCATCAGCTTTCCCACTTACATGCATAGTTGAGGACCTGAAATTCATTCTTTTCTAGTTTTGTATCAGTTTGACACACAGAGTTTTAGCTTTTTGGTATGAAATGTCAGCCTCTTGGTACTTGTTCTGGGCCAGCAATTGTCCCAATAGAATTTTCTCAATTGGCAATGTTCTTACATGCACTAATATGGTAATTATTGGTCACAGTAGCTATTATTAAATACTAGTGGCTACTGTATTGAACAGCAACAGAAAATTGTTCATGTCTGGAAAATTTATTGGGAGTTTTCTGTTAGGCAGCACTGGCCAATAAAAGTAAAAGTCATTTAAATTAGTAGCCGTGTTAAAAGGGTAAAAAGAAACAAGTGAAATTAACTTGAATAATTCTATTTAACCCAGTAGATCTGAAATGTTACCTTTTCAATATATACTCGAATATTAATAAGATAGCTTATGTTCTTTTTTTTTTTTGTACTGTTCAAAATACAACGTGTCTTTTACAGCACATTGTGATTTGAACTAAGCATATTTCAAGTGCTCAACAGCCAGATGTGGCTAGGAGCTATCATTTTGGACAGCACAGGTTTATATTTAAAAAGTTCCCTGTAATTTATTTCTGCTGCCTCTTTCAGCTATGTCTTTACTTTTGAGTCTTTGAATTTTGTTGCATTCCTCCTAATCTTTCTCCTTCCTGCTGTGTTTGCAGTGTTTTGGGAGAACTTGTATCAATTAACTTTATCATAGGCCATACCAGAGGTTAACTAGATGACAGTTTTATATTGTAAAGTTCTGAGCTAGAAGCAGCAGAACTAGAATCTCTCCCCCCACCACTCCACTCCCCATCCACAATGGCAAGTGGACAAATCAGTGTGTCTATAATATAGTTTCCCTATTGTTGAAATCCTCCCTTTTTTATTTCTCAGCTTCCCTAACATACAAATTCTGAAGAGCAACCCATCTTAAGATCTCTCCCATGTCTCCCAAGTAAATTTATTCCAGTGAGGGGCTGGCATTTTGAGCAGTAAGTAGGCTTCTTTCCCAAGGACTCTGGTCTGCTGCTTTTGTTCATTCACTCAGCTCCTTTTGTGCCATAGGTCGTCACCTTGCACACTGAAGATGCACAAGTCCTTGCCCTGGAGATAGATGCTCAGGAAGGTGGTCTGGTACTGTTGTCTTAGACACTGCAGGCAACAGAGAGGCAAGGGTCTCATTCAAAGATCGATTAAAAGAATGTAGACCCCAGCAGAGCAGGATGGGGGCAGCATTGACTGCCCAGTAGATGTTCTTTGAAATTTTTGGTATAAACCACATTTTCCTGAGGGGAATTCTACTTTATTTGCAGTATTTGTACTTGTTACTTAAAGCCTGTTCTTTTGATAAAGTCCTATGAATGTGGAGTCCATTCCTGCCCTGGCAGTCAAATAGGGAGAGCTTCTGTGTGCTGGATGAGAAGTCCTTTCCATCTGCGTGTGAGGCTGGTTAGTACAGACCAGGGGAAGAGGCCACATGAGCCTCATGTTTCAGTGGCCAGGTGGACGTTAGATCGGACTGGATTACACGGTGTGAGCTGTTGCTGAAATGGGTGAATGTAGAAATCATTCTCAGGGAATCGGGTTGTGGTTCGTCAATTACTGTGTGTCCCAGGACTAGTCATTTCCTTTGGCCCCATTCTCCAAAATGGGATTAAACTAGATAATCTCATATCTAGTTTTAAGCTTCTGTGATTCTATGAACCCATTCTATTTCTGGAAATCTGTAGTGAATTTGAACCTTAAAACTAAGAGAGGCCAGTGGAACTCAAAATTTTGGCCTCACTCTGCTGCTTTTTCTGAGTGTGATATCAGTCCTGCACTGTACCTTGAGAAGGGCCTTCATTTCCTTTTTTAGGGGCTGTCCCTTTCCTGCCTGTTATGTCCTCTGGAGCAGGTAGACCAAGAAGCATTCCTCCTGGGTTCCCCATGAACTGACTAGATAATGATACCGCAAAATGATCCATTTGCGCACACTGAAAAGCATAGCGGTTACCACACATTGGTCACTTCCTCTGTCAGGCATGAAGCACTTTCCATGGTTGGCCTCACTTAATCTTCACAATAACCCTGTAAAGTTGGCATTATTGTCATTATTATTTTATCATCATCCCCACTTCACAGATGGGGAAAGAGTAACAAAGTACAGTAAAGCCTTGGATTGCGAGCAGCGTGGTTTGCCAGTGTTCCCTAAGACGAGCAAACATTTCTAATACGTTTTGACATGGTAAACGAGCAATGTCTTGCAATATGAGTAGTTTCCGGAACAAATTATGCTCACAAACCAAGGTATTACTGTAACTTGCCCAAGGTCTCAGTGATGGTAAGGGGTGAAGAGAGATCATTCAGCCATAGACTGCCTGCGGGACTCCAGAGGCAGAGCCCCTCCCTCCCTCCTCCACTCCCTGCCGCTCCCTGACTTTTGGGGGAAGATGTAGGAGGCTTCTGGCAGCACTTTCTGTCATGGGTCTCCAGCCTTGCTCTCCTGCTCCAATGTTTGTTTTGCAGTAGGCAGGTGGAGGCTCTGTGTGAGCACTCACAGAGAGGAACTCCAGTACAGCCCCAGCTTGCTTGAAGGCCATGTGTTCCTCCTTGGTTTGCTTCCTTCCACACATCCATTTCTCTCAAGCTAGATTTTCTTTGAAGAGATGGACACAAGTTGGGTTCGTTCAACTTGGCATAAGTCTTTTGGGGACACTGGAGTTGGATCAGTGGCTTCCAAACTTTTTTAACCACAGAATATAACAGGATAGGACACTGTGACAGTGGATTGCATTTTCCTGCTTTTCACTTTGTGTGTGACATGCACATTTTAGGTTTTACTGTATTGCCAAATACTGTGTGGCAGCCGGACTTTGTTTATATGGATCTAAACCCAATTATTACTTAAAATTTTAGTTTATAAAATTTTAATAGCCATTAGTCATCTGTATGAATAAAGAATGTGTAGTTAGTTTTATAGTAAGGATTTGCATATTTGGTTCAGTTTGTGACCTGTGAGGACTTTCAGTTTGTGACCTATGAGGGTACTGATTTAAATTTGGGGAATCCCTGAATTATAGAGGGAGAAGAGGGGGTGTGAAAAAAACTCGTCTACCTTCTCCATGTCCCTTGAGGAGACAAAGAAGGAACGAAAAAAGTGTGGTGGTGGTGGTGGTGGTAGTCGTTTTGTCTTTTCAATCTTATGGGAAACTACTCCATGGGTGGTGTTCCACCCATTGGGAGCCTATGGAGAATTTCCTGGTTGGCTTTCAAGACTTGATCCAGCACCTGAGCTGCTCCGGCATGCAAAGGTAGGCAACAGGAGTGGAAGCGTGGCTTTGGTTTGTTGAAGGAGTGATCCTGCCACCCAGACACGGGTGCTCAATGCTTCCTCCTTGCAGCCTAGAAATGGCTTTGAACGCTGCTGCCTCTATCCTGGTTAGGCTTTAGGGAATAGAAGAGGGCAGTGTAATTCCTGAGCATGAAGGATTGAAAAGTTTCAGCTCAGCTGGCACTGAATTGGGTCCAAGTGGGTCCAGGAGAAAAGATCTGTTCTTGGATTTATGAACATCAGAATCATCTCTCAAGGCAGGGGAGGGGAGGTCAATAGAAAATGAAGGGCAAGCTACTCTCTGTTGGCAAGGAGTGGGGTTCCCTCTCAACAGTGGTTTGCTGGTGAACTGGCTAGCTAGGGGAAGGGAAACCCCGATTTTTACCATTGGTCCAGTTTCTGTGGTGTAAGACTTATCAAGGTTACCCGCTTAGAAAATTTCTTACTATTTAACAGTCATCTCTTACAAACCGTACAAGTCTGCTTTAGCACACATCTGTAAGCCTCCCTCAGGTGTTTTGAATTCCCATTTATGTGCTCAGGTCTGTGCTGTGTGACATGGGAGACTGTGTGTTCTAAAGTTTGGTATTTCATTGACAGGCAAGGAGCTGGAAATACTGATAAAATACAGTTGTGTTATGGATTGAGTATAGTAGTCCAGAGTGAAATGTTGAGGGCTGGAGAAATCATGAAAAGAGGAACATAGGAGAGCTAAACATGAAGGATAATAATAGCTAATACTTATTGGTAATAATAGTACCAGACTCTGTACTAAGCACCTTGCCTGCATTATATTAAGTCTTTAGAAATAGATAATAGCCCCCACATGATGCCTGAGGAACCTGAGGCTTAGCAATTATTCTGCCCAGGTTGTATAGGTAAGACATCACTCTCGTATTAATAGGTGTGTAGTAATACCTCATTGTGGCCAGGAAGGAGTAAGGCAAGTATTTGGAGTCTGGTCACTTCACTGCAGAACCCATACACTTGCCCATGACATCACATTGCTATTGAATATAGGAAGGAAGGTTCTTTTAGGAGAGAAGAAAGGCGTAACTGCAGTCTAAAGTTCTACACTATGTCGGAATCGGAATACTTGAGTTCTAGTCATTTTCCTTAACCATGTGTGTGGCCTTAGCCAAATCACATCTTCCCTCTCTGCCATTTTGTGAATTTAAGTTATAAAAATTAGAATGAGTGTGGCTTATTTAAGAAACAGTAGGGGTAAGTGCCCTGTCAGGGTATGGGGTTTGGAAAGCATCAAGGTTGACGATGGGGGTAAGCAGAGAAAAGCAACCTACAAGGGCGAGTGGACGGTAATGCGGCTCCAAGTGGTAGAAAGCAGAGGCAGAAAAGGTGGGTGCTGTACTTGTATATTCAATTGTTTCCATTTGTAATTCCTGAGTAGCACCCAAAGGAAAAGTGGGGGTCATGGGGGCACACAGAGATAACAAGCTAGTCTTTGTGTTAGAATTTCTTCGAAAGCTCGCTTCTTTTTTGATGGTTTCAGCAGCAGGCCAAGGCTAGATTTGGGTCATTTCTGAGGATCCTTGGATTATCGCTCCTTTCCTAGCATTAATTCAACATATTTTACAAAGCACCTGATGTGTGAATGGGAACAAGTCAGATCTGGTCCCTCCCCTTGTGCAATGTATAGTCTTGTAGGGGAAATAGATAGTAAGCAAGTTAATAAGTTACGCATTTTCATAGGTTTGTGAGAGATGGGTTTTGTTGGGTTAGAGTCGAATGTCTGGACTTCAACATGGAGGAGACGGTGGAAATGGGGATACCAGTTAGGAGACTATTATGACATCCAGACAAGATGTGCTGGTTCAGAGGAGAGCACACAAGACCTGGCGAGTATTAGCCAGACCTCTCTGAGGATATGAGAACATTTCTGAGACTTCTCTTTTACTGACTCACTTAAATGTAATATGATTTTACAAAATTCAGTCCCATAAAGGAGGCTGGAAGTCCCTTGCGATTATACTGGCGCTAGATGAAAAATAAGTCTGGTTTAAAGTATGTAGCTGTTCAAGGGATATGGGGCAGAAGAGTGACTTGAACTGGGAGTTTAATTGTAGATTTCTAAACAGAGGTAGGCTTGGAGGTAGATTGTAAAGGAGATAAACAGGATTTGGGAAAGATCAATAATCCCATGCATTAGATAATTTAAAAGGAATAAAGGACAGAAAACTGCACATTGTAAGAATTGACTATATAAAGAGTTGGAAGCTCTGATCTCAGAATGGAATCCAGCCCCATGTGCTACTGAGGCACACGTGGGCTCTACAGGATTCTAGTTAGGGTTCTAGTCTGGTTGTAGGAGAAACTGAAAAAGAATAGAATAGGACTAGCTATGAAGAAAGTGGTGGACATGGTAATAGAAAATGATAATAGAAATAAAAATGGTAATAGAAAAGAATGCTCTGGTCTGTCAGAAATTGAGGCCTGGACCACTGTAAGTGTTTGGCCTATACCAGGAGCCCCTCTCGCTGAGATCTGAGAGAATTACAGAGTGAGGGAAGAGGCAGCAGCTCCCATTGTTGCCTGTAATCTCACTGCCACGGATAATTACTGATGATGCTTTTATAGTTGACAACAAAAGTCTAGCGAGGGTAAACCTACAGTCCTCCATTTAAATTTCCCCCCAATATTTCATTATGAAAACCTTAAACATAGAAAAGTTGAAAGAGTTGTACAGTGAATACCCATATATCCATGATTTAGATTGTGCAATTTGAATTTTTCCTATATCCATTCAACGAACCATTTTCTTTTTTGGTGCATTTCAAAGAAGTTGCAAGCATAAGCGCACACCTCACCCATAAACATTTCAACATGCCTTAACTTGAGTTCAGTATTTGTTTATGGTTTTTTTTTCAGAGGTGGGGGTGGTGGTGAAATTTACGTACAATAAGATGTATACACCTTAAGGGTACCATTAGATAAATATGACAGGTGCCCCTGTGACTATCGAGATAAAGAACTTTTTCTTTCATTTGCTCGGAGTTCTCTCCTGCCTCTTCTCTTCTCAGTTAATACCTGCCCCTCCCCTGCAGGACAGGGAAAGAACAACCACTGTTCTGAATTTTTCACCAGATTAGTTTTGCCTGTTCTAAAACTTTATAAGTGTAACCTGTGTATTTATGCTTCAGATTCATCCATGTTGCAGATATTAATAGCTCGTCTCTCTTTGTTGCTGAGTAGTTTTCTATTACATATATAAAAATATTACGGTTTGTTTATCCATTCTCATATTGATGGACACTTGGGCTGTTTCAAATATTGGCTATTGTGAATAAAGCTGCTATGAACATTCTCGTGCGAATCTTTTTGTGGACATCATGTTTTCATTTTGTTTGGATAAAAATCTAGGAGTGGAATTGCTCTTGGACTAGGTGTATGTTTGTTTTTTTAAATAATCCACCAGACTGTTCCCAAAGTGGTACATACTTTCACTAACAACATCTGAGAGTTCCCTGTCCTTGACGTTGTTGGATTTTTAACTTTTAGCCATTGTGGTGGGTATGAAATAATAGTATCTCATTGTGGTTTTAATTTGCATTTCCCAGATGACTAAGCGCTGCTGGTCACTTCTTCCTTTGCTTATTTCCAATTCATCTGATAATCTTTTGTCTGTTTTTTAATTGACTGTTATTTAATATTGAGTTTCAGGAGTTCTGCATTTAAGTTTCAAAACTCAGTTGTATAAGATCAGGATAGGAGAGATTTACTGCTGGACATTAGTTTAAATGGAAAAGGCCTGAAGATTTGAGTTGAGCAAAAGCACATTTTCCGTTTACTAAGCAAATGGTTATAAGTACCAGCTATGTACTAAGCACTAGTATTAGGGATACAGAAATAATACCCAGCCCTAGTTCCAAGGAGCCCACAGATTACGAGGGTAGACAGAAGTAAAAATTCTGATGTGATGGTTTCATCGTTAAGTCCCTCAATATCTACTGAGTACCTATTATGGGTACTGGAGATATCAAGATAGGCAAACTAGACCAGTTCCTACTCTTATCTACTACAGCTTATTTTCTGTAGTGTCTATGGGGGAAGGTGGCGCAGAGGCCCTGCGATGGGGAATGAGATTGATGTGTGTATGTTGATCAGAAGTGAAACCTGGCTAGAACATACTTGTGCGACTAGATGATTAGTTAGGCAAGGGTCTGGTCTTGTAGGGCCTTGTAAACCATTATAAGAACTTGGGGTTTTCTTTTGAGTTTTAGGGAGCCATTCCAGAATTTTCAGCAGGGACATGGTATGATCTGGTTTCTGTTTTGCTAATGAACACAGGAAAGAGAGATGGAGGGAGGGAGAGGGAGAGAGACACTGATTATTTTGGAAACCAGTTGCAGTCATTCAGAGGAATCAGCACACCTGTATGTTTTGAGGAACCGGAAGTAACTTTGGATGACTCATCGGGTGGGTGGGTGGGTGGGTGGAATGGCAGGAGGTGGAGCAGATTGGGAAGGGCTTTGAAGGTTGAATTAGAGAAGCAGGGTCACCATATTATACAGTTACTGAATTCTTTGTAGATGTGCCCTTTTGCAGTTGTGCCACATGTGGCACTGCTGGGCAGTTTGGCTCTGAACCTAAGGGTGGTAGGCAGCTATATACAGAGCTTCCAGTTAGGGCAGAGACTCTTGGGAGCTGGCATCAAGGATGACAGGGGAGGCAGTGCTAGAGGGGAGGAGAAAGAGAGGAGGCAGGAGACAGTGAGGCCTGAAGTCAGGTAAGGTTTGCTGACTAGAGGTAGAGGTCTTGGGCTTAGAATAGTCAAGAGGACATCAGGTGTGGATTGAGGAAAAAAGCTAATGAGGCCCTTAAAAAATTTTTTTAAACAGCATAGAGTATTAAAATAATACAGAAGTGTGTTGAGTATGTAGAGCTTTCACTTCCATTCCACTCCTCTGAGTTGTACATGAAAGTTGCATTTATTTGGTGTGTCTTCCATTTTTCTGAGTATGTGTCTTTATTTTGTGTATAGATTCAATTATATACACCTACAGTTGAAGTTTAAAATGGAGTCATACTCTTCTTACCATTTTTTGCAACTTTGTTTTTTCTTCTTTTTTTTTTAAAGATTTTTGATTGGGGAATTGGGGAAGGGGAACAGTCAAGTTGTTGTCCTTCAGTCTTAGTTGTGGAGGGCGCAGCTAGCTCAGCTCCAAGTCCAGTCGCCATCTGGCCGCCCCTCAGCAGCTCCTGGCTGCTCAGCTTAAGGTGCCGTGTTCAATCTTAGTTGTAGGTGGGCAGAGCCCACCATCCCATGTGGGAGTCAAACCGGAAACCTTGTTGCTAAGAGCGCACGTTCTAACCATCCGGCCACCTGTTGACAGCTCAGGGCAGCTGAGCTCAGGCGCAGTGTCACTGGTTCATGTGGGAATCGAACTGGCAACCCTGTTGCTCAAAGCTCGCGCTTTTTTTTTTTTTTTCTTCTTTAAGCTGAGCCATCCTGCCACCTGTTGGCAGCTCAGTGGCTGTTCAGCTCGGGCCGGAAATCAAACCACTGTTGCTCAGAGCTCAAACTCTTGAGTGAGCTCTTAACCAACTGAGCCACTCGACCAGCCCTGCAACTTTGTGTTTCCTTATAATAGCAATTTAATATAGTTCTGCCTTAATTATTTTTTACCTGCTACTCAGATTCTGTTGTTTGAATGTACCCTAATTCAGCCACCACCTAGTTGACAGACCTTTAAGGTGTCTCCGGTTTTTCACTGTTCTCAGCAGTAGTGAAATGAGCGAGGGGTCTGAGGGTAATTTGTCTGTACTGTGCAAACACTAAGAGAACATGTGAGGTGAGAAGCAGGAGTCAGGTTGTGATTTGGGGGAAGTCGGGGCCCCGCCCCCTCAGGAGTGTGTGTTCTGCTCTGGGTCCATCCTTGGGGGACCTCCACAGGGATGATCAGGCTGGTGAGAAGTCACAAGCCACACTTCAGTGACAACATTCAAAAGAACTGGGACTGTTCCTCTAGATTTTAGCTGAGGGTTTCGCTGCTTCCAGGCGTTAGATGGGTTCTCAGAGGGAAATGAAATAAGGCTTTCCTGTTGAATTTTAGACTGGGGAAGAACTAGGACTAATGTGTAGAAATGAGAGAATTCGACAGACTTGGGTTGGTTTGGGTAGGACTAGGTAGAGCAGGACTTTCTGATGAATGGGTTATAAGAGTGGTGGATTTTCCATCATTGGTTGCATTCAAGCAGAGGCTGAGGGGCCATGGAGGGGCAGTGTGGGAGGCAAGTTGAACTCTAAGAATCATCCCAACTTTGGCATTGTAGATGGAGACCATGAAGCACCACGATGGGAACAGCACTGACTTGGCGGGGTCAGAGGGAGGATTGACTGAGGGTCAGTTTAGGGGCAGCTGGGGCTGGAGGCATCCTAGGGTATAGTGCTGGGTAGCGTGGCGTGCTGAGTGTGAGGCTGGGTGAGAGAGCTGAGCTCGTTTGCACTCCTGATGTGGATGGTCTGCAGGTATATGCAGGTTGTGGGGGACACAGGGATAGCAGGGGAGCTGAGGATAATTGTTATCGTGACTGTAGGAGGCGCCATTACATGGGAGCCATGGTGATTCGTGCAAGAAGATAGTGTTTCCCAGAGGAGGAAATGGTTGAATTGGAGAAGATTGATGCTACTTGATTGCCACCCAGTTTGGAGATGGCTAGGCTGGGAGCTGAGGCTGGAGGTGGCCTTTTGGATTTCATTCAGCAAATATTTATCGTTTAGGTGCATGGGATAGAGCAGTGAACAGAATAAGTAGCCCTTCTGTCATGGAGTTTACATTCTACTGAGGAAACAAATTATATGTATATTAGAGAGTGATAAATGCTAAAGAATAAAAGGAGGAAAAGGATATGTGATGTGTCAGTGGTAGTAGGGTTACAATTTTAGAGTGGCTAGAAAAGAGAGCCTTTTCCTTCATAATGGAGAAGATGATTTTGAATAAAGACCTAGAGAGACTGAGGGAATAGCAAGCCACATGGATAATATGAGGGAAGAACATCCCACGCTTTGAGGTAGAAACAAGCTTCTTTGAGGAATGGCAAGCAGGTAGACTTATGTGGCCCGAATATAGTGAGCAAGAATGAAAGTGTTAGGAGATCATGTTAGAGAGATCTATAATAGATCTTTTATGACCATGTAGGTTCTGGCAGAGCTGGATGTTTTTTTCTAGGCAATGGGAAATCATTAGAGAGTTTGGCAGAGGCGTGACATGACCCGACGATTTTACAGGATCACCCTGTTTGCTGTATTGAGTTTGAGAATTGCCTGTTGGTGCCAGGATAGAGGAATGGAGGTGGGCATGGTGTAGGATAAGGGAGACCAGTTGAAGAGGCTAACGTGATAAGCGTGGCGAGAAGCGGCGATGGCTTGGACCGGGTAGTGGCAGTGAGAATGGTGAGGAGCTGGACATGAGCAGCTGATGAGAAGCTGGGAGAATCAGCAGGGGAATCATAATTCCACCTAAAGACGCAGGGCCCCAGAGTTAGTGGGAAATGATCGGAGAAAGAGACTTTTGGGAGAGCATTTTCTGGATCATGGTTGTGTTTGGGGCAGTGTTGGGACTGGAACATGGATTAGAGTGTGATCTGGGGCCAGTAAGGGGATCAGAAGGAGAGCCATTGGTCTCTGAGAAGACTGGGCTTGGGGTCTGGGTCTGGGGAGCATTATTAGGATTAGGACCAGTTTTAGGGTGAGGACTAGTTTGGGGTTGAAGTTGTTGGTGGAGACCAGTCCACTTTTTCTGCATCTTCGCATCATACTCTTGGACCGGGGTTGGATGTAATCAACACCTCCTGTCCCATTGAGCTCACCCAAGGGGATTGGAGGAGCATGGAGGCGATAGGGACTTCTGTTCCCTGGGTGTCATGGGGGTGAACGCAGGCTCAGCCCTGCCAGGGTGAAGCCTGCTGGCCTTCCCAAACTGGGACATACAGTCAAGGAAAAATGGAGAAGTGCCCTCGGTGCCTGACTCAGGTCATTTTTCCCCAGATGGCTCACTGTGTGACCTTGGTTCAGCTGTCCATTTCCTGTGACCACCTCATTGACAAGGACATCGGCTCCAAGTCTGACCCACTCTGCGTCCTTTTACAAGATGTGGGAGGGGGCAACTGGGCTGAGGTGAGAAGAACTATGGGGTTAGGGTTGTGGAGGGAGTCTAGGACTGTTTTGGGGGTGGAGGGTGTGTGACTGTGATGCTTATTGGCCTCTGCCCACAGCTTGGCCGGACTGAGCGAGTGCGGAACTGCTCGAGCCCCGAGTTCTCCAAGACTCTGCAGCTTGAGTACCACTTTGAAACGGTCCAGAAGCTCCGATTTGGCATCTATGACATAGACAACAAGACACCTGAGCTGGGGGATGATGACTTCCTAGGAGGAGCTGAGTGTTCCCTAGGACAGGTACGTAGGGCCAGGAATTAGAATCCTTCAGACACAGGCTCAGTAAGAGCCAGGTCTGACAACCCAGCCTGCCCGGAACTTGGAGGGGGTGGTCAAGCAGGACCTAACCCTACCTGAGATCGTGACACATGTACCTGCCCCCCGCTCTGCCCAGATTGTGTCCAGCCAGATAGTAACTCTACCCTTGATGCTGAAGCCTGGAAAACCTGCCGGGCGGGGGACCATCACGGTAAGGAAGGACTCTGTAAGGGTGGGGTGGGGAGGCTTTACATCAATGAGGAATTCATGAGGTGACACAGTCTCCCCCTGCCTCCCTTACCTAGGTCTCATCTCAGGAGTTGAAGGATAATCGTGTAGTGACCATGGAGGTGGAGGCCAGAAACCTAGATAAAAAGGTGTGTGTAGAAGGAGACCCTGGAGGTTCAAGAATAAGGGGACTGGAATGGTGTGTTGGGGGGCAGGGGTGGGGACAGAGGTCTGGCACCGTGGTTGTTTCTTCCTAGCCTGATAACGAGTCTCTGTGGTATTGACAGGACTTCCTGGGGAAATCGGATCCGTTCTTGGAGTTCTTCCGCCAGGGTGATGGGAAATGGCACCTGGCATACAGATCTGAGGTGTGAGAGCCCCCTGGGATTGGGTGGGGTGGGGTGAGGATCTCCTGGAACACAGAGAAAGAGACTACAGATGGGTGGGAAAAGGATGGCAGCTCCCCACGCACCAGCCCAGAGCTCACTGGGGACCTTGCCCTCCACCTTCAGGTCATCAAGAACAACCTGAACCCTACGTGGAAGCGCTTCTCTGTTCCCGTTCAGCATTTCTGTGGGGGAGACCCCAGCACACCCATCCAGGTGAGGAGCTTGCCTCCTGAGTGGACTGAGCCGGGGCAGAGAGCCTGGGGAGGGATTTATTCTCGCCTGCCAACTGCCTCCTGGTCTTTATATATGCACTCCTTCCCTCGCAGGTGCGATGCTCAGACTATGACAGTGATGGTTCACATGATCTCATTGGTACCTTCCACACCAGCCTGGCCCAGCTGCAAGCAGCCCCGGTGAGTGCTGAGGTAGCCCAGGGAGCGGAGGAGGGCAGGGCAGCTCCACTCCAGTCCTGGCTGATGCTCTGGGAGTTTCCTACCCTAATTTTTCTTTCCTCACCAGGCTGAGTTTGAGTGCATCCACCCTGAGAAACAGCAGAAAAAGAAAAGCTACAAGAACTCTGGAACTGTCCGTGTCAAGATTTGCCAGGTGAGACAATAGCCCATGTGACCCAGGCTCTGCACCCTGAGCTCCATGGCCCCCACCCCCTTCATCCCAGCCATGACCTTGGTTTCATCTGCAGGTGGAAACAGAGTATTCATTCCTGGACTATGTGATGGGAGGCTGTCAAATCAACTTTACTGTAAGTTGCTTTACCATGGGGCAAGAGAACAGATCTGGGGCTCCCAGTGGCTTTCAACTCCCCTCCTCCTATCATAGGTGGGTGTGGACTTCACAGGCTCCAATGGAGACCCCTCAACACCTGACTCCCTGCACTACCTGAGCCCAACAGGGGTCAACGAGTACCTGACAGCACTGTGGAGTGTGGGCAGCGTGGTTCAGGACTATGATTCGTGAGTAACTCCTCTTGCCTACCCCCACTCCCTGGGGATGCTTCAGCCTCTGGGCTCACCGTCCCCTCACTGCTCTTCCCAACTCACTGTCCTCCCACAGGGACAAGCTGTTCCCAGCATTTGGATTTGGGGCCCAGGTGCCCCCTGACTGGCAGGTGAGCACTCTCTTCCCCTCCTACACTCGTGTTTTCAGTTTCAGGGTCCTGATTTGGGGAAGCAGTGAACTTGCTGCCTGGCTCCCAGCTTTACGGGGAGATGCGGGGTTGTGTCCCCTTGCGGGCATGTGTACAAGTGCTCAGGACTGAATAGCTCCTATACGAAGCTTGGTACATACCATAGTTCCCTTTTTCTTAGTACAAACGTGGTCACGGGGAAAGGACCTCATTTTCATTCTTGCCCTCAGGTCTCCCATGAATTTCCCTTGAACTTCAACCCCAGTAACCCTTACTGCTCAGGTAAGTCCTGCATCCTCCAGCATAAGGCAGATCCGTCCATACCTAGAGGGCCAAGCCTGTGCTAGCAAGGGAGAGTGGGGGTGGGGAGCAGACACCTGACTCCATTGTCCGCAAGACTGGATTTTAGAGCTAGGACTCTGTAGTCAAATCTTCATCCTGCCGCTTACTCACCATGTGACTTGTGGCTCAGCATCCGTATGCTTGTAGGTTCCAATATTGCAGGATATTGAATTTTTAAGGAGAGGATGTATGTAAAGTGTGAAACAGTAAGCTTGGCGCATACTAAATGCTCTCTAAAAAAATGATGGCTATTATATTATCATTATCATCTCTGCCTAGAAGCTCACAGGTACTTATTGAGGCATCAGCTCGTTTCAGGGTGCCTTTTGCCCCGAGCTCGTCTAGAGAAGGCCAGATCTCGTGGCTCCTAGCCACCTCTACATGGGCAACAGGCTGAAGTGGAAAACTTGACCTGACCTGAGTTTTTATTTTAATGTGAGTTCAGACTTGCAGAAAAGTTGCAAGAATTGCTGTAGGGGATCAGGTCATTGGAGCTCAGGGATCAGGGCCTGGGTCAAAGGGGCTATTGCTTACCTTCACCCAGACTCGCCAAACATGAGCATTTCACCACATTTGGTTTATTATACTCACATTCTCTCTACCCCTCTCCCCCCACCATATATACACATTTGTTTCTTTTTTTTTTTTCTGAAATGATGAGAATTATAGTGAAAAAGCCCTGCCCCAAGTTTGCCTCTATGGCCCCACCAGCTTTGCACCCATCTTCCATTCATGTGGCCTTTTATCCCTAAATACTCAGTGTGTTTCCTAAAATCAAAGACGTGCTCTTACATAACCACACTGCAATCCTCAAAGTTAAGACATTAACATCAATACAATACTATTATCCAGTCTACAGAATTTATTCAGATTTTGCTATTTGTCCTATCTCTACAGCAGAAGGAAATCTTGGGTCACAATTGCATCCAGTTGTCTTTCCAGAGCTCTTCGTGTCTTTCATGATATTGACATTGTTCAAGATTACAGGCCTGATCATTCAGAGAATGCCCCTCAGTGTGGGTTTACCTAATATTTCCTAATGATTAGATTGAGATTATGCATTTTTGGCAGGAATACCAGCTGTGATGCTGTTTTCTTCTCAGCGCACCTGATGTTGATTTACCCTATTACCAGTCAGTCATGTTAACTTTGCACAGTTGACTGAGGCAGTCTGTTAGGTTTCTCCACTATGCAAGTACTGGTTTTCTCTTTGTAATTAATAAGTGTCGTTTGGGAAGATACTTTGAGGCTATATCAATGTGTAATTACTCATCATCTCTTACCCTCTAAGTTTAGCATCCACTGATGATCCTTACCTGAGTCAATTATCTCTATGATTGTCAAATGATTTTGTAATTTCTTCTGCATTTATTAAGGAAGAGCTTTCCCTTCTCTCCCATTCTTTAATATCTCTATGGATTCTTATTTTATTAAATGGGTTGTAACTCTTTTATCTTACTGAGTGGGTTATAATCTGATGCTCAACCTGTCCTAGGTTTTTCAGGGTAGCCCCTAATCTGGGTTTTAATTCAAGCTGTGACTTAGGGCAAGTGTCCCTCCTTGTCTTTGGCCTTAATTTCCTCATCTGGATGATAAGTTTAAGTACCATGGGTTATAGGGATGATTGAATGAAATGTACCCAGGTTCCCAAACCCCCTTAGCCAGGATGGGGTGTCAGGAGTGGCACAACCCTGAGAGGCCCAGTGTTTTACAGTGTTTTTGCCCTTTCTCTAGGCATCCAGGGAATTGTGGATGCCTACCGCCAGGCCCTGCCCCAAGTTCGCCTGTATGGCCCCACCAATTTTGCACCCATCATCAACCATGTGGCCAGGTTTGCAGCCCAAGCTGCACATCAGAGGACTGCCTCGGTGAGGGTCATGGGACGTAGTGGGGGTGGGGGGTGCTCTCAGTCAAGGGCTCCCTTGAGGGTTATGTAACAAGGGACTTGTCAGTGTGGGAGTGGGGCTGGGGTGTTTAGAGGGTCTGCCTCAGTATAGGAACGGGTTTGCCCCCAGCAATACTTCGTGCTGTTGCTGCTGACCGACGGTGCTGTGACAGATGTGGAGGCCACACGTGAGGCTGTGGTTCGTGCCTCCCACCTGCCCATGTCCGTGATCATCGTGGGTGTGGGCGGCGCTGACTTCGAGGCCATGGAGCAGCTGGATGCTGATGGTGGACCCCTGCGTACACGCTCCGGGGAGGCAGCTGCCCGGGACATAGTGCAGTTTGTGCCCTACCGCCGCTTCCAGAATGTGAGTGGGGCAGACCAGATCTGGGAGTTAACCCTTCCACCTCTCCTAATGTGGGTGGGGAGCTCATCCTTTCATCTGAGTCTGGGACAGGGCTGGGTGTTGGGTTTTATATCCCTTCTTGGGTGTAAAATGTAGGCCTCGTCAAGCTGTTGTGACCCCCACTGACTGCCTTTCTTCTTCTGGCAGGCGCCTCGGGAGGCATTGGCACAGACTGTGCTCGCAGAAATACCTGTGCAGCTGGTCTCCTACTTCAAGGCCCAAGGTTGGGCCCCATTCAAGCCACTTCCACTCCCCGCCAAGAACCCTGCGCAGACCCCTCAGCCCTAGATTTCCTTGGAGGGTAGGTTGTGGCCAGTCCTCAACCCTGTGTCCCCAAGGTCTGCATCCACCAGCGCCAAACCCTGCACACACACACCCCAGTGCTAGCACTTTATGTTTTATACTTTTATACTTGATCCTGCTATTGCTGCTCTTGATCCCACCGGCTTGCCCCTGGAGCCTCTCATTCAATAAAGATCAGTAATGACCACTGCTTTGCCACCACTCTGTGTGTTTTGGGGTGGGGATCTGTTAGCCGTGTTGACTTCTCTGGGAGCCTATTTGTTGACCTTAGGGGTTGCTGAGTGAAGGATGCTCCTGACAGAATAGCTGCACTCAAAGAAATTGGGTATTCCTGGCCATGTATCTGGAGACACTGACTATTTTTTGAAAATACAAAGATTGAATGTAAGCCAAGCACCCAGCCTGCCCTGCCTCTGGGCAGAGCTGAGCTGGGAACATAGGACAAGGTGGAGGGTGCTAGGCGAGGGATGAGCTTGAAGATGGAACAAAGGCTGTGCCAGACTTCCTGGGGGAGGAGCAGTGGCGGTCCTAGTCTTAAAAATAGCCTACAAGACTGAATCGTCGAACAACTTGATCTTTTACTAGAAAATTAATATGTATATTCATTGTAAAAAAAAATAAAGTACAGGAAAAATATCACTTAAACTCCCATTGCCCAAGAAAACATTTGGTGCATACTTTTTAGTCCTTTATCCATAGTACTTATAGTCTATACATGTTTTTTCTTTTATAAAAATGGGATATATATTATACATACTATTTTAGCATACTTTTAATGGAACAGGTGAGGGTCCCTGTCTTTCCTAAGTCTGACAAAATTTGTTTTCCTGTATAGGATATTATACATACTGTTTGTACCTTGGTTTTTGTTTCTGTTTTTTTTTAAATATTT
>NW_017731588.1:1288795-1324611 GCF_001890085.2 Hipposideros armiger
TAGCCAGCAGCCAGCGTGAGCGGCCAGCAGCCGCCATGAGCCAGCGACTGATCTGCCTCGCCCAGGAAGAGCGCAATGATGATGCCAACTTGGGCCAGTGAAGCAACGTCCTCCACAACTAGACTGAAGAACAAAAGGACAACTTGTCTGTTCCCCTTCCCCCAATTCCCCAGCGCTGTTCCCATCCCCCTGTTCCCCAATAAAAAAAAATATTAAAAAAAAATTATCCATATATTTATCACTAATTACTTTCCATGACATTAAACATTCCCTTGTATTATTTCTATTTGCTGCATATTATTTTTGTAACATGATTTACCTTGTTAGATACTATTTCCAGTTTTTTCTTTATAAACAGCCATGTGATGAATATTCTTAAAAGTATTATCTTTGATTACATCTGTATCCTTTGGATCCATTCTTAGAAATGGAATTGCTGATTAAAGAGTATAAAATTTTTTAAGGCTTTTGGTTTTTATTGTGAAACTGCCCTTCAGAAAAGTCATGTTAATATTTGTTCATATTTCTAACTTTAGGCTTTGAGATCACTCAAGAGACTCTTTCCTTTGTTTGCAAATTACAAAAGTAATACCCCCCCAAATTTAAACAGATGGATACATGCGCCATCCCCACACATACTCAGCATTCCACTTCCTAGAGGTATAACCACTGTTAATAGTGTGTATAGTCTTCCAAAACATGACGACACTGGGAAGGATCTTAACAGCCAAGATGTTGCATGTTTCTTTGTTCATGCTGGTCCCATTTTTCTACTCTCTGCCCAGGTAGAACTCATTAATTCTTTAATGACTGTCACCATCTTTTATTCCTCCATTTCTTTTTTTTTTTTTTTTTTTTTTTAAGCTGAGCCATCCTGCTACCTGTTGGCAGCTCAGTGGCTGCTCAGCTCGGGCTGGACGCGAACTGCGGTTGCTCAGAGCTCAAACTCTTGAGCGAGCTCTTAACCAACTGAGCCATTCGGCCGGCCCTCCTCCATTTCTACTTTTAAATGAAGAATTCTTGAATCATTAAATGAATTGTCCTGTTTCCTAGAGCATCCTCTTTTCTCCTATCAGGCTCTTTGAGGGCAAGGCCTGGTGAACACTAGACCATCTGTACCATGCCTCACATAGAGTTGGGCACTCAGGTCTCAGTAAAAACAACCTGAGTAGGGGCTCCATCAATTCTGACCCAGATGCTTCCTAGAGGTTCTCAAGTCTCCTTAGTCTTTGAGTGTTTACCTGAGGGAAAGGGGTAGTTTCCCCTCCACCTGCACCTAGCAGGAGTCGGGGGACTTTCCCAGAGGTTGGGGGTAGGAGTGAGGGGCATAAGTATGGCTTCAGGGTGACTGCAGTTAAAGAGGGTGGCCTGTGGAGGAAGGTGGGCTTGGGTCCTGCTGTGACACTATTCTTCCCTAGCTGTGTCACATTGAGCAAATATCCTGATCTGAGTGGTCCCGTCTGGTTGTTAGGTAATGTGTATAATGTCCAGAGCACATGGAAGTACTCTATAAACATAAGCTGCCGCTACTATACCCGTCTGTACTTTTCTAAGAAAAGAGGATACGTTGGGAAGTAGACTCCCCCCCATCATACTTACATACCAAAGGCGACCAGAGACCCCCCCAACAGACACCTCTTAAGCAGTGATCCATCTTCTTTCAGAACAGATCTCCACTCTACTCCAACAATCAGCAAGTTTAATGGGGCCCCACTGTGGCACTGTCCCCTACCCGCTCTGAGATTCGCATGCCATGGGCTCGGACTCGGTACAAGCACGTGAAACGGGGATGGCCCCAGTTGCTTAGAACCTGGATTTTCACCTTGGGAAAGGCAGCTGGAGGGTCATTCTGGGGAGACAAATGGATCATGCCAAGACCTGCTCTCCCAAGGGCTGTCTTCCTCCCCAATCTTCCCTCACTCCTCACTGTTCCACATCCTTAGCACCCTCACCCCCAGAGATGAACACACCTGTAGGTGGAATGTCTGAATCTCAGATTTCTCCACGTCGAAGGTGAATTTCCCCAAGAAAACTTCAGTTTTATCATCAACTTTGAGGCCCTGGTAAGTGAAGAGTGAACGGAAGAACAGTGAGGCACAAGTGGAGGAGGGAGAAAGCTTTGCTGAGGACCTACTATGTGTTCAATAGCTATATGCATGCTCTCATTTATTTTTTGATGTTAGAATAGTGTAGTGTGGAATGTGGGCTCAAAGAAACCAGGCTGCAAATTTTAGTCTGGCCAATTGTTAGCTGTGTGACAGTGGGCAAGTAAGGACCCCTTTCTGAACATTATTTTCCTCACCTGTGAAGGGAAGATAATAAGTATGTCATAGGTTGTGTGGATGCAAGGAGATAATCCATGTAAAGTACTCTGCACAAGAGTAAGTGCTCAATAAACCATAACTAATATCTGGATATGATTATAATTATTTACGAGGTCTGACAATTAAGTTTGCGAATGTGCCACTGTGTGCTTACACTGGCAGCACTACAAACAGCTCGGTAAGGTTTCATAACCTTGGTATATCAGTGTCTCAGCTGTGTTCCTGTTGACGTGTGGCGGTGTCTTGCTGAATGGCATTCATTGTTGTGTGTTTTTGTGTTGCCATCGCAAGAATGTCTGAGCTTGAATTAGAGCAACGAACAAACATTAAATTTCTTGCTAAACTTGGCAAGAGAGGAAGTGGAATCAGGAACATGTTAGTCCAAGTTTATGAAGATAATGCCATGAAGAAAACGGCAGTGTACAAACGGATGAAACGTTTTTCTGAGGAGAATGAGTCACTGATGAAGAGAGATCAGTGCGGCCAGTAACGAGCAGAACTGATGAAAACACTGCAAACATTCGTTGAATTGTGCATCAAAATAGTCTGCTGACTGTGAGAAGCACAGCAGACCAAGTAAACATTCATAGAGAAACAGGAAAATCTGAACTGAAAATCTTGGCATGAGGAAGGTGTGTGCAAAAATGGTCCCAAAGGAGCTCACTGATGAACACAAGCAAAGGAGAGTTGAAGTTTGCCAAGACCTTTTAGAGAGCCAAGGCAATGTTTTGGGCCATGTTATCACTGGTGATGAAACATGGGTGTACCCATCCGACCCTGAAACAAAGTGTTAAAGTGCACAGTGGAAGTCAGCCAATTCTCCATGACCAAAAAATTTCCATCAGTCCAAATCAAGAGTCAAAACGATGTTGCTAACCTTTTTTGATATCAGAGGGATTATTCATTAGTAATTTGTACCAACTGGACAAACAGTTAACCAAGTTTACTATTTGGAAGTGCTGAAAAGACTGCATGAAAAAGACGAAAATGACCAGAACTTTTTGCTAACAATTCATGGCTCTTGCATCACGACAATGCATCAGCTCACAGGGCACTGTCTGTGAGGGAGTTTTTAGCCAATAAAGAAATAACTGTATTGGAACACCTTCCTAGTCACCTGATCTGGCCCCCAATGACTTCTTTCTTTACCGGAAGATAAAGGAAATATTGAAAGGAAGACATTTTGTTGACATTCAGGCTATCAAGAGTAATACGACGACAGCTCTGATGGTCATTCCACAAAAAGAATTCCAAAATTGCTTTGAAGGATGAATGTGGCGCTGGTGTCAGTGCATAGCTTCCCAAGGGGAGTACTTCGAAGGTGACTGTAGTGGTATTCAGCAGAAGTATGTAGCGTTCTTTCTAGGATGAGTTCGCGAACTTAATTGTCAGACCTCCTATAACCTACAGCAGCCTTAAGACAAATGGTAGTATCTCCATTTTATAGATAAGCAAGGGAAGACTCAGATAGTGGTATCAGTTTTCATGACTGCCTGGCGCTTTCTAGGCAAAATATTTCCCTTTCTAGGCCCCAGTCCCACTCACATAGACCGCGAAATCACGGGGAGCACTGTTGGCTCCTCCGGTGTGTGCCACGCTGGCTGGTGGGTGCTGCAGGGTGATGTCGCTCAGCTGCACATGACCTGGCAGCCGGATCACCACCTGGCCCTGGTCGCCCGCAAAAGCCCAGCAATTCCCAGGGAACACATCTGGCTGCAGGGGGAAAGTTAGACCATCAGAACCCACTGACCAACAGAGACTGTGGTCCTTTCCCAGCCTGTGCATTGATTCAGGTAGGCCCCGCCCTCAGCTTGACCTCATCAGGGCGAGGCTCAGTCCTTCACCCTAGCCCGAGTCCCTACCCAGCCAGAACCTGCCTAGGGCCCCAGTCCCTCGCCCTGCCAGCTTTCTCCTCCAGCTCAACACTGTCCTAGGCTTCACCCAGAGCCTCACCAGCCAAGCCAGACCCCACCTCTAGCAGGGCCCATCCTTGGCCCAGCAGGGACTGCCTAGCGCCACATCCTCAGCGCAGCTAGGTCCCACTTCCAAGGAGCTGTTGGGTCCTTTCCCCAGAGCCCGTCCCCTGGTCCCATTCTGGGATCCAGGTTCCAGGCCCACCTCCAGGATAACCGTGGGTGGCCGCGCGTAGTTCCAGAAGCTGAAGCGATTCCAGAAGTAGGCAATGTTTGCATCCTCGTAGTCGTGGGATGTCTTCTCTAGGTCGATGGAGGCTCCTGGAGCAGGGAGAAGCAACCACTCAGGGGCTCCCAGGCCTGACTGACAGCTGGAGCAGGGTCTGTCTGAGGTCGGACTCCTTGGGCTGGTCATGTGCATAGGTCTACGTCTACCCTGTCTCTGAGTCCCAATCTCTCAGTGTCTCTGGGTCTTACCTACAGAGCTCAGCGCATAATCGGGTTTCTGCACAAAGTCCTCATTCAGCCTCTGGAATACAAGCTCGGCCACTCTCTGAAAAGAGGGAGGGTGGGGCTTGCTGGCTGGATTTATAGGGGGACACAGTTCTCTGGGAACAAGGTCCTCTGGGATGGACTTTTGGCCCCGAGAGAAATCCCAAAGTTGGAGCTCTGGGGGAGGGCTTTAAGGCTCAGGAACCAGGAAGTGGGGCTCTGCAAGGTGGGGTGGGACTGCAGCGGGAAGGGCTCCTAGACACCCCTGGGGACCAGATGTGAGAGCAGAATGCTCCTGCAGGGCTCACCTCGCTGTTGGCTGCGCGAACGCTAGACACCTCCTTGTAGAGTTTATCTAGCTCAGCCTGGAGCTGCTGCAGCTGCTGCCCCTGGGAGCGCACGCGCTCGTGGTACTCGCTGCAGGCAGGAGGTTGGCACGGCGTGGTTGGCTCCCTGTCCCCGGGACACTCCCCATAAGGCCCCCCACAGAAGCACCTTTGAGCCCCCTAATTCCCCACCCCAAGTGCCACCTTTCACCTTAGAGTCAGCATCTCCTTAGGTTCCTGTTGAAGGGAGGGAGGGACAAGATACAAAGACTGCTCATCTCCCACCCACCCCCTTGCCTACTTCAGTCTGGGAGCAGCCAGACTCAAAGGGCTTTCTTTTGGAGGACTGCCCCACCTTCCCTGACCTTCCAGGACCCATCAGAGACCCTTAAGCACCTCTGGGCACAGTCTCTCAGAAATCTGTTTATGTCCAGGCCTTCCAGCACTGGCCCCTCCCAGCAGCCCAGGGGACCCCCCACAACCTCTAGGTTCATAGCCTTCTTGCCAACCACCCACCTCAGGACACAGTCTCCCTCACTTACATTCTCCAAAGGAGGAACCAGACACAGGAGGCCCCACCAGAGTGCTGGAGAAAGAACAGGGTGGTTTCAGGGGAAGAGAAGGGAGAGAGTTTCCCTGGCATAAAGGGAGGAGAGGCTTGAGGGTATTGAGTCTGGGGCGGGACTACAGGGCTCTGAAGAGTTCTGTGGGGAGCTGAAGGGGCAGAGAGGGCTGAGGGATATAGGGGAAATGTATCCAATTTGGCTCCAAAGCATCCAGGGCTATGGCCCCAGGGAATTCACCACGCCCTTACCTGTCAGAAAGAGGCTTAGCAGTGAAACAGCGGTGAGCAGGAAGCGGATGGAACAGACCTCCCTGAAGAACCGGAGGGAAGCTGAGGCCCCAGGAACCCTAGTGAACTCCGCAGCCCCCACCCCAGGCTTCTAGACCCAGCTCCTGTGAACACTACTTAACCAGGCCTGAATCGGCTCAGCCGGGTACCGCACTGCTCCCCACCTCTTCCAAAGAGCAGCCCCTGGGGCTCCCCCTTTCCTCCCTCTGACCTGTACACAATGACCAGCACGTCTCCTAGCCAGGATAGCAACACGCTCAGCATCTGAAAAAGTAGGCCTGAGGAGAAGAGAGGGAGCTCAGAGTCGGGCCTATGGCTTAGAAAGGGGGAGATGGAGAGGGGTGGGCTAGGAGAATTAGACGGGGGCAAGGAGAATGAGTCTGAGGCTCAGAGACTGTGGACCCAGCTCAGGGAAAGGGCTAGAGACTCAAGCATGGACGGGGGTTGAGAACGGAGAACAGGGTCTCAGTGATGAGAACTGGAATTCGGGGAGGGAAACCAGAGGGTTAGAGGGGATCTGGGCTGGCCTGGCCCATACTTAGGAAGCTCTTGGACACTCGCAGTGGAGGCATCTCCTGCCTCAGGTCCAGGGACGAGAGAAGGTTGAACTGCTCCTCAGAGACAACGGGAGAGCCAGCCGGTTCTGCAGGAGCCCAAGGGCTCCATTGGGGTCTTGCGTACCTCAGGCCCACTCTTTCCCAGGGACCCGGCCTCAGGTTCCCCAGCCCAGAAGCTGAGCAGTCTCTCACAGGCTTTGGCCCCACCGCATCCTAAACCCAGGTCTCTCAGCACTCTGAAGCCCCGCCCCTCAGGGATGATCAGTCAAGACGCTAGCCCCACCTCCAAACGGAGGCTCCTCCCCAAGTCTGAGGTCTTGTCCCAGGTAGTCACTCATGCTAAGATCGAGGCCGCGCCTCCTCAGTGGTGCTCGAATGTAGGATTTTTCCCTCCCTAGGATCGTCTATCACATTGAGGCCCCGTCCCTAAAAGTATCTTATTCAGTGCCACCCCTCTTCACCAGATAGGCCCCGCCCCTTAGGAGGTGCCCATGTATAGTTCCACCCAGGTTCCATGCCCCGCCCCGCCCCTTATGCCCCGCCCCCTCCCTCGGCTTACCCGGGTTCGACCCCGCCCGCACCCGAGGCCCCGCCCCTCACGGTTGCCGCTCCACAGGCGGTCCGCCCATTGTGGCTCCGAGGCGCCGGCTTCTGCCGAGAGCTTCCAGCCCTTGTGGTTCCTCCGGGCACTCCTGAGCTCAAGGCGGGCTCACCGCAGCTCGAGCCCTGGGCTCTTCTGCCCTCGGGCTCCCCGGGCCCCTGCCCAGCTGACCGGTGGCCGCTGCTGTCCCCCGATGTGGCGCTCACTGAGCTGCTGCTGTTGTCGCTGTAGAAGTCGGGCGTGTGCTTGTGCGGGGACGCGACTGAGCCTGGGCGGGGACTCCGCCTCATCCTGGCTCCTGGCGGGTCCCTCACGGACGCCAAAGTCGCAGCCGCAGCCGCCAAGGCCCTCGGGCCTCCCTCAGCCGGTGCGCGCCGCCGGGACCACACAAAGCCTGCGTGCAGCCGGCGGGCCCCGCGGCCGGACCCAGCCCTCTCCTCTGGTTCTGGGCCCGGCTGCAGACGTCATAGAGGAGACCACGGTCGCCGAGGAACGCCCTGACGGGATGTCACAGAGCTAATCGTGACATCATCAGAAGGCATGGAGGTCTCTCTTACTCTTTCCTAGGTTAAAGCTTCATTGCCTGTCACCCCCACCAGCACGTAAACTTTATGAAGATTGGGATTTTTGTTTTGTTCACCGCACCTAGACAGGCTCAGCATGTAATAGGTTTTCAAATATTTGTGAATGAATGTTAAGAAGGGACAGGGGATCACCCAGGGCACTTCTTTTTGGGTTTTTTAGATTTTTTTTTCCATTGGGGAATTGGGGAAGAGAACAGTGTTGGGGAATTGGAAAAGGGGAACATTGTGTTTTTCCAGGACCAATCAGCTCCAAGTCAAGCTGTCCTTCAATTTTAGTTGTGGAGGGCACAAGCTCAGCTCCAAGTCCAGTGGCAGTTTTCAATCTAGTTGCAGGGTGGGTTGTAGCCCACCATCCCACGCAGGAGTCGATCTGACAACCTTGTTAAGATCACGGCACTCTTACCAGCTGAGCCATCCGGCCACCTGTTGGCAACCGCCAAAAGCTCAGCTCGGGTGCAGCTCACTGGCCCATGTGGGAATCCAACCAGCAACCCTGTTGCTCAGAGCTCTCACTGTAACCAACTGAGCCACCTGACTGGCCCCAGGGCACTTCTGAATAGTCATTTAGTCTCTTTTGCTCTGCAAACCCTTCAGGCCCCTCCTTTCATCCTAGTCACCAGGCCGGAGAACTCTGACCTCAGGATCTGTGGGTCCCTCTCAGACCCATATTCACCAAGAGTCTATGAGGTGAGAATTTAGTACCCACCTGTCACCACCCACATTCACACCAACCATCTGAGTCACTAAGAACAGAATGAAGACTCACAGGTGGTCACAGCCAAGAGCCCAGAGGTTCACAGACTCGTGTTGTGCATTAGCATCCCAGTGCAGCTGATAGAAATCAGGCACACCTTGAGACTCTACTCCAGCATTTCTGGAGTGGGTGCAGGGACGTGCATTTTTAACAACCACAGGTGTGATCCTGATTAAAGACCACACTTTGAAAGGCAATGCAGAACATTCTGTGCACATTGCACAGCTAGGCAAACGGGTCAAGAGAGGGGAAAGAACGTTCCTAAAACCACAGTGTGTGATAGAGATTAGAATTCCAAAATCCTGCCCTCGAGCCCAGTACTTTCTGCCTCATCTCATCTTTTTTGGAATGTTAGGAAGTGGAAGTGGCAGTTCTTAGAGGGATTGAGGCCCAGGGAGAAACTTCCAGGCTGTGTTCCAGCCCAGAGAGGAGTTGCCAGCATTGGGTTCTAGATGGGTGGCATCAATACCTTGCTCAATTAGATGCCACAGAGCTCAGGGTAGAGAGAGAGAGAAAGGCCAAGGCACTGAAAGCTAAGAATTCTGGTTCCCCCTCTGCCTTCCTTTGGGTCCCAGTGTCTGCATCTGTTAAATGGGGAGGGGAAGCCCTCCCCCAACATCTGGGGGTCTTAAGGTCTAATCTGTACCTTGCTTAGACACAGAACAACCCATGCCTCTTGTCTGATGTTTTATATTTGAGTGCCAAACACCTAGGAAATAGGTAGAACAGGGCTTTGTATTGAGTATTGAGATGGAGAAGCTGAAACAAGAAGGCACCATGTCTGGCTCAAGGCCACACAGCAAGGCCCAGCTCCTCTGATGGTCTAATCTTATCTGCTGCTGCCTTCCAATACATTCCTTGTGCACAGGCCAAACTTAACAAATTACAGTTTCCAGAACACGCCCTACCTTCTTCCCCAGTTCCTGGATATCCATGTCTGCTCTGCTCAGCTCCTTTCCTCAAAGCCCATTTTAAACACTCCCTCCTCAGGGAAGCCCCTCTAGCCTCCCTCCCCTGAGCAACCCAACCTGACCCTTTCCTGTTCTGATGGGGACTGCAGTCCTAGGCTTTGTTTGATGCCGGAGTCCATGAACCTACTGGAAGACAGAGAACATGTGTGACTCACGTCTGTGGCTACACTCCCTTCCTCCCAGAGTGGCATAGCACAAGGCCTGCACATAGGATGTGTCATTAAATAGCATGATTAAGTGGATGGTCATGAAATACACTCAACATAGTTACTGTCACCCATGGGCTCAGACTGCGAGATACGTTCATTCCTCCATACATTCAGTGAAAGCACATCTGTTTAAGGGTTATTACCCTAAGCTAGGAATTTTATGTCTAGAAAAATGCACATGTGCTCAGTATTTTACAGAGGATTTCAAGGGCTTCCTGACTCTCTGGAGCCCAGCTATAGTCCCACTAGTAAACCCCAAGTTAAGGACCTCTGGCTTCTGGTTAAGAAGTGTTTTGAACACCTGTTCTGTGCAAACTAGGGACACACATTCAGTCACTTTCTAATTCAATAAATGTGTTGAGTGCTTACACCACTAATGCTGGGGGCTAAGGGATTCACTTATTAACCCATCTATTTATTTAGCCAATGTTTTGAGGGTCTACAATGTAGCCACGCCCTGAGCTGGGCATGAGGACACAGAGGTGAACAAGGAACAACATGAGGCCCCATGCCCTCGAGGCCCCATAAGCTAGCTGGACCAGACTAGGGTGCTGTCGTCTCCCCTCGCCTCCATCCCCACACTGCCCCAGATCCCACCCCGCACCAGGATGCGGGATGGAGGCTGAAGCTGGTGCAGGCAGGGAGGACTGAGCTGACCACAGGGATCTTACCCCACCTCTCAGTCCTTGGGCTTCTTTCCCACCTATGACCCCCAGGCCTGCTGTCTATGTGTTTGACTAAAGGGCAGGGATTGCTGAACCTGCTGGGTGAGTCCAGTGAGTCAGAGGCGATTCAGGTGTGCAGGCAGGTGGGCAGGAGGGCAGGCGGGCAGAAGCTGAGCCAGCGGCCCTGGGGCAATGGCTCTGACTGTGTGCGTTCGGCGATTAACAGGCCTGCCGGGCACCCATGACAGACAAGTGAGGCTCAGCTTTCGAGGTGAGGTTTGCAGGGGTGCTTTAAGGATTTTTGGAATGGGGGTTCCAGTTCCTCCATCCCCAAGGCCCCCAACCCCATCCCTAGGCAGCTCTAGCCTGTCCCCTTTCTCTCCCTGCTCAGTATCTCCAACTCTCTGCCTCCTCTCCCCATCTTCTCCTTTTCTTTAATGGTGAGCCCTGGGGGACCGGACTCTGGGCTAAGACTTCGGGCTAAGGATTGGGGGAGGCGTTGATATTTTGGGGGAGGGATGATAAATGACTAGATTCAATTCTGAGCAGGATTTACCCAGAAAACGAGGAGAATTCACTGTGGTCATGAAGCAGATATTGGTGAGGTCAGTGGGGCTGGGTCCTGGCTGGGAGAAGCTGATCTGTGCCCCATCTAAGTCCATCCTGGGGTTAGGGGGCTCATTCCTGGGTTTTGAGAGGTATAGTCTCAGGGGGTGGGGTCAGTCTCAAGCTTGAGAGGTCAGACCCAGTTTGGGACAAGTCAGAATCAAGATGGGGGATCCGTTCTTGATTGGTAGTTATTCCAGATCAGCCCTAGTATGGAGTCAACCCAGTGTTGGGGGCATTGGTTCTAGATTTGGAAGATTAGTCATAGAATTAACTCCAAGTCTGGAGGGTTGGCTCTTGTTTCAGGGTTGGGAATAGGCTCTGGACCGGGGCTCAGGTTTAGCCCAGCATTAGGTGTCACAAAGTTCTTCCTATCCCCAGCTGTTCCGTTGGCCACACTATGGGGCTCCGCTGGCTGGGGAGTGTCTTTCTGTGCAGGTGGTCAACTGCAGCCGTGTGTTCAGCCCCAGGTGAGTAGGCCTGGGGGAGCCAAGGATGCAGGTGAGGCTGGGGGTGGCTTAGGGCATTCCCCTGGGTCACTCTTCTGCTCCATACCACACCCCCAGGTCTCTGGGGACTCTGGTGATATCCCTGCAGCAGCTACAGAGTGCTGGGCGTTTGGTGCTGCGGGAGACCCTAGTGGATGAGAATCTGCGAGTGACTCCGGTGAGTCCTACCAGCCCCCAGCCTGCCACTCCTAAGCCTGAGAGTCCCTCTAAATAAAGAGTTCCATTTCTCAGGAGGAAAATCCCAGTCCCACACAGGAGTGGTAACAAAGCCCCCTGGCCAAGGCACCTATCATTGCAGCCTCTGCTGAAGTCCCATATAGGCCAAGAACCAGGTTCAGTTCTAAAGACCAGGGGTGTGGAAATGGGGGAAGGTAAGGAGTTCTGTGCTGCTCCCTGACCTGTACGAGGCTCAATTCTCATGGGAGACAAAGGTAAACCTGGTTGGATTTTCCTGGTGTTTATGGAGGGTCAGTATAGCCTGGTAGAAATGGACCTGGGTTCAAACCTCAGATCCACCGTTTCCCAGGTGAGAACTTGGAAAAGGTATTTAGCTTCTGTAGGCTGTTTCTTCTTTTACATTGTGTGGAGTCATACAAAATGAGCTTTTCCTTCAGTCTGTCATAATTTGTTGAGCTTTCATTATAAACCAAGTGCTGTGCTGTGCTGAGCAATGAGGATTGAGCGGTGAGCAACTCAAGCCAGATAAGGATTTGCCCTTTTAGAGCTCCGTATCTAAAGAGAGACGCACACATTAAACAAATATTTATACAAATAAATGTAAAATTGCCACTGATGAGTCTTACAAAAGAGCTGGGAGGGGCTGGGAGTGTGTATAATAGAGGGATGTGGTCCATTTGTGGGTCAGAAAATGTTCCCTGAGGAAGTAGTGCTTGAGCTTGGGATTGAAGAATGATAGGAGTTAACTAAGTGGGAGAGGAGAATGTTCCAGGCAGAAGAACCAGCATAGGCAAAAGCCCAGTGCCCTGAGAGAGCATAACTGGGGTGTAGGACAGGAGCAGAGCCCGTAAGAGATGGGGCTGGAAAGGTTGGTAAGGGCCAGACCATGCAGAGCTGTGAAGGCTAGTGTAATGGGTTTCCAAGAGCGATGAGAGAATTTTGGAGTCCTGTTTGGCCTCTTCAAGAGGTAACCCACACATGGTAAGTTCTTAAATATAGATTGTGAGTAGTCAATATTATTAATGATCAGAGAAGAACCACAAGTCACTAAAGATGCAGGCCAGGTGGGTCTCTGTTTATAGGTGGGGTAAAAGCCATTATCCCTGGGCTTCTCTTAGCTCCAGGGCAGTTTGAGTGGCCCTTTGGGCACACTGTGTATGAGTATCTGGTTTCAGATCCAAGTGGAGCTTGACCTGAAGTACCAGCCCCCAGAGGGTGCAACTGGAGCCTGGGCAGAGGAGGACTTTGGGGCACCTATCCAGCACAGGTAACCACCCCGCAACCTAAGCAAGGCCTGGTGGTCCCAGCCCAGACAGGCACTGAAAAGGGAGAAAGTGGTACCCAATTCCACCTGTACCCATGCTGCCCAACTTACATCTCTGTAGTCAGGCCTGGCCCTCTCATTACTTTCATTTTTCTTCCTCCCAGCTCAGAGCTTATTATCCCCAACGTGGGCTTCCAGGAGCTGGAGTAAGTATGTGGGGATGACCTGGGGTTACCAGGTTAGTCTTTAGATTAAGAGCCAGTGATGTGGGGGCAGTCCCAGGGTCTGGAATCAGTATTGGATCAATTTCAGAGTTAGAAATTAATCCTGGAATCAAGGGTCAATTCTGGAATTAGAGGGGTCCCAGGTGAGGGGTCAGTTCTGGGATTAGTGAGGTCAGTCCAAGGGTCAGGGAAATTAAGGGGTATCCAGACATGGGTGTGATAGGTCCCAGACATGTCCTTTGAAGGCCTTTCCTATCAGGCCTAGGGAGGCCCGGCTGGAACGGCGGGCAGTGGCATTGGGCCGCAGGCTAGCTCAAGGCCTAGCTCAGCAGGACGATGAGGACAATGAGCTGGAGCTGGAGCTGGAGTTGGAGGACGAGCCTGATGTGGAGCTTTCCGGTGTTGTGTTCAGCCCCCTCAAGAGGTAACTAATACTCACTGCACATACGCTCCCACCCCCCACCAGTGTGTCAACCTCATTCACTCATACATGCAGGCCCAATGCCCATCCACCCTCACAAGCTCATGGTCCCAGGGTATGGGTGAAGACTGGATATCCTGGGGTCAAGGGTCACTCACTCCTAGGCATAGACAGTAGCACATTGACACACACAGTTACACTGGCTCACACATAGCTATGGAACCCATGTGGGTGACGAAAACTTGATGAGGGCAAGGAATTTTGTCTCTTTTTTTCACTGCAGTGTCCCAGTGCTTAGAAGAGTGTTGGCACATGCTAGGTGCTCAATAAATCTTTGTAGAATGAATGAGTGGTTTTAGGACTCCAGGAATGAGTCCAATTCTGGGTGTAGAGTTGAGATGGAGGCGAGATAAGACCAGGGCTCAGAACCCAAAAATTCAGAGGGAGAGATCTTATCCCCAGCACCAAGCAAGAGTGTGTGTGTGTGGTTGGGGGAGGAAATCAAATGAGAGCTGACCTTAACCCTCCCGGCAGCCGGACCCGTGGCCTGGCCCGCAGGGATCCCTTCCAGGTGTCCAGAGCCCAGGACTTCCAGGTACCTTTCTCCCTCCAGGCCCTAACCCTTGGAAATACCACCAGGTTCTTCCCTCCCTACCTTGGAAGGCTTGGCTTCCTTTTCTCCTTCTTCTGCACCCTTCAGGTGGGGGTCACAGTTCTGGAGGCCCAGAAGTTGGTGGGAGTCAACATTAACCCCTATGTGGCTGTGCGAGTAGGGGCGCAGCGCCGAGTGACTGCCACGCAGCGCGGGACTAATTGCCCCTTCTACAACGAGGTGCCTGTGACCAAGATGGAGGGAGGCCTAAGAGAACGGGCGGGATCCAGGAACCGTAAGGGCATGGCCTAGGTGGACTTGAGCAAAGGTGCAAAGAGGCACCATGGAGGGGGGATGAAGAAGAGCATTTTCTTTGTAAACCCTTTACATATAATCATCTCTCACCTTTCTTGCTTCCCCACTTCAACCCAGTACTTCTTGTTCGAATTTCATGAGACCCGGCTTCACCTCCAAGATTTACTGCTGGAGATCACTGTGAGTGGGGTTGGGGGAGAGAAGTCTCTGTCAGAGAAGGGAGGATGTCTAAACTCCAGGACCAACACCACCTTTCCCAGGCTTTCCATTCACAGACTCTCCCCTTTATGGCCACCCGGATCGGCACCTTCAGGATGGACTTGGGCATTATCTTCGACCAGCCAGGTACCGAACCCGCCCCTCACTGAGACTCATCTATACGGACAAGGGAAATTGAATCTCTGGGCACTGATCCCTATGTACTAACTTGTAAGAAGTCAATCTCTTCCGAAGGCTGACCTCCACTCACTCCACTCCTCCCTATTGAGCTGGACACGAACTCCGGCCATTGTCCACCACTCGGATTGTAGCCCCGTGCACCCCTCAGATCTCCCCTAACCCCTGGTCCCCCCCTTTGCCCAAGATGGCCACTTCTATCAGAAATGGGCTCCGCTGCACGACCCCCGGGACACTCGCGCTGGGACCAAAGGCTTCATCAAGGTCACTTTGTCTGTGAGGGCGCGCGGGGACCTACCCCCTCCACTGCCGTCCCCGAGCCCGGGGCACAGTTCGGACATTGAGAAGTGAGCTGGGGTGAGGTCGGAAGAGGGTGTAGGACCTGGAGTGGCCTCCAGGACGCAAAAAGGGGGAGGGGCCGCGAGTCGGGCTTCTCAGCCCCTCAGCGTTCTCCCCCCCGCCGCCACCCCCCCCCTAGAAACCTGCTCCTGCCGCGCCGGGTGCCGGCTCAGAGGCCGTGGGCGCGGCTGCGCGTGCGCGTGTACCGCGCCGAGGGGCTTCCGGCACTGCGCCTCGGGTTGCTGGGCAGCCTGGCACGCGCCCTGCACGACCAGCGCGTCCTCGTGGACCCCTATGTGCGGGTGTCCTTCCTGGGGCAGCAGGTAAGTCCTTCCCATCCTCACTTGGCGGGGACTTAGGCCCTGATCCGGCGCTGACCCCTCTCCGCCTGTCCTCACCGCCGCGCTCAGGGCGAGACGTCGGTGCGAGGAGAGGTGACGGCGCCGGAATGGAACGAGCAGCTGAGCTTCGTGGAGCTCTTCCCGCCGCTGACGCGAGGCCTTCGTCTGCAGCTGCGGGATGACGCGCCCCTGGTCGATGTGGCCCTCGCCACGCACGTGCTGGACCTGAGGCAGATTTCACACCCGGGCCGCGCGGGTGAGCGCATCTGGCGGGCGGCCCTGTCTGCCCTGCGTCCCGCCCCCGAAGGCAAACCCCATCCTTGTGACCCAACTCCGCTTAGAAAATCAGCCCCACCCCACAGGACAAACTGTGCTCCAAGCGGGCTCCTCCCTTCGTAGCCTTACCTGTCACCCCCAGACTACAAACCCCACCTTCGGTTTGGCTTCGTTGACAGAATCCCAACTACAGCTGTACCTCCAGTAACCGCTCCAGCCCTGTGCTCCCTACAGAGTTACACGTACATCAACAAGCCCACTTCACATTATCCATTTACCCCAGCTCCTAACGGGATCACCTGTAGCTCCGCCCCAATCCTGACTCCACCCCAGGCTCTGGTTCCGCCCCTAGAGCCTTGACACCAACTGTCAGCAGCGCCTTTGGAGCTGAGCTGGTTCAGAAGTGCTCCCAGGTCCTCATCCACAGCTGTCCATTTGCAGTTGTACACAGACTTCCCTCCCAGAGCAGCGAAGGCCCATTCTGATACCCCACCCCTCGAATTTACAGGAAATAAGGCTGCGTAGACTGACCTAGTACCCACCTGCCCCATGTTCTCCCCCAAAGCACTGTTCTTGTCCCCCACAGCGGGGTTTAACCCCACCTTCGGCCCGGCCTGGGTGCCTCTCTATGGCTCGCCCCCCAGTGGGGGGCTCCGGGATGGTCTTCAAAATCTCAACGAAGGCCTTGGCCAAGGTATTTGGTACCGTGGCCGCCTGCTGGTGGCTGTGTCCATGGAGGTGTTGGAAGGAAGAGCTGAACCTGAGCCTCTCCAGGCCCGACAGGAGTCCAGGTTGTCCCGGCTCAAGGGAAAGAAGAAGAAAGCCAGGCAGGGCCAGACCCCAACGGGGATTCAGCAGCATCTAGACGCCAGCTCCAGCGCTGATGGGCCTGAGATTCCTAGTGTGATGGACGTGGAGGTGGAGGAGTTGCTGCCGCTGCCAGAGGTGGGGGCTGGGGTTTAGCAAAGGGGGGGCAGGATCACTCTCAGCTCTGGAGTATGTGGCGGGCTACCAGGCATTAAACACAGGAGTGTGTGTGTGTGTGTGTGTGTGTGTGTGTGTGTGTGTGTCTCAATTTAGGGGCTTAGGTGAAGACTGCAGTGTGTGTATGCATGTGCTGTTGTGTATATACACATGTAAGGGGGAGGGGGCTGACCAATCAGAGGTGGGCCAGAGTCCTAAGACCCAGGTCCAGGGGGTTGGTGCTGCAAGTGACAGAGAGGGAGGTTGGATACCTGCAGTCACCCTTCTAGGCTTTGGTTGCAGTGTCTTTCTGTGGGCATTGTGGCCAAGCATAGTCTGGGCTGCAGCCTGGGAATTCAGCCTGACTCACCTTCCCCAGAACACCCTGGCACCCTGCGAAGATTTCCTGCTTTTTGGTGTGCTCTTCGAGGCCACTATGATTGACCCCATCGTGGCCTCCCAGCCCATCAGCTTCGAGATCTCCATTGGTGTGTGGCCTAGTGGAATCCCTGAGGGTCATGGGTTTGAGGGTGGTCACCCTTGTTCCAGACTTAGGTCCGTGGAAGGGACAGTTGACCTTGAGTAAGGGCTGGGCTCAGACTTCTATTGAGGCAGAAGAGGTTGAGGGAGGGGGCGGACCCTCAGCCTGGTGCCCGCTGACCCTTGTTGCTCTGGGTAGGTCACGCAGGCCGCCAGGAGGAGCAGTTGGGCCGAGGGTCCAGGGCTGGGGAGGGAACAGAGGGCGCCACGGGGGAGGCGCAGCCTCTGCTGGAGTCAGATGTGAGAGTCGGGCCAGTGGAGGAAGAAGAGAAGATGGGGACCCCTGCTCAGCGGCCTGAGCCCATGGACGGCAGCGGGTGAGTGTTCCTGGTGGATGAAACGAGGGCACTGGGGGATCCCAGCAGGGCCAGGGCTGCCCCTCACAGCCTCAGCTCCTTTCTGCCTGGCCCAGGCCATACCTCTGCCTGCCCCTGCGTCACCGAAAGCCATGCGTGCGCGTGTGGAGCCGCTGGGAGAATCACACGTGGCGCCTGCAGAGCAGTAACTGCGTGCGGAAAGTGGCCGAGAGGCTGGTGAGAGAAAAGGGGGTGGGGGGGGACACGGGGAGACGAAAAGAGAGGCCGGGGTGTTGTCGCGTCCAGGAGACCTCGGCCTTTGAAGGGAGTTCTGGAACAGTGCTAATAGGTAGAACACCAGGGAACCAGCACCTGATTGGTGCAAGGCCAGAGGGCCGTAGAGCACACAGCTCATGGACGCACTGATGAGGCCAGAATTGAGGGAGGATGGAGATCCAAAATTGTTGGACCCAGGAAGGGGCCGACGAAGGACATGGGTAGAGCTACTGGGAGCCCCACCCTAGAGGAATGGAGGCAGTGGGGTGCTAGAAAAACGGATCCACCAACCATTTGGAGCCAAAGAAGGGCGGGGCCAAGAGGTGAGGTAGTGAGTGGACTGAGCCCTGGGTGGGGGTGTGGTCTAAAAGAAGTCGGATTCTGGTCCCCTTATGACTGGGACCTTCTCGCTCCGTCGTGCAGGACCAGGGTCTCCAGGAGGTTGAGACTCTGCAGCGCAGGCCGGGGCTCGGAGCCTCCACACGGCTCAAACAGGCTCTGGAAGAGCTGGTGGCTGGGAGCAGGTGAGCTGAGAAAGTGTCTGTGTGTCAACTCCAGGGTGAGGGAGACTCTTGGTGGTGGTTTGGACCCAAGGGCAGGTGGAAGCTTCATTTACTTAGCTTTACAGAAAAATGAAAAGAAGATGATTGTCCAGATGGAGGGAGCTTGATGGAAATTATTGGTGGATTAGATCAGTCCCCTCCAATAAACTCCCTTTCCCCGTTCTCCTAGAATCTATGCCTTTTCCCCCTCCTCAAATCTTCCCTATTCCTTTTCTCCAGACTTATTCCAGCTAATGATCTCTTTTATTTCATGAAGAAAATAGAAGCCTCACCTTCCTCCATCCATTCTAACACCTTTGCCTATGTCTGTATCCATCTGCTCCCCCTCCTTTCTGCTATAGCTCAGGGAGTGTCCTTCCTCCCATAGCCACAGCTGTGGTCTTGATTTCATCTCCTCTCACCTACTGGAGGAATTAGCTCTGCAATTGTCCACTTTCTCTCCTGCAATATCATCTGGTCCCTAGTTACCAGGTCATTATGTAATCATATAAACTTGTTCTAGTCACTTCCATCTTTGACCTTCACTGACCTGAATTCCATAACCTGCTCCAGTTACTTCAGTGTTTTCCTGATCCTCTTCTCAAAATAACTATTAATCCATTTATTCAGTAAATATTTGTGACATTCACTATACTAGACACTGTTTCACTGTAATAGCAGTGAAAAAGCATTCTTGCCCACAAAAATTCCTGAAACTTACATTCTGGTGGTAGGGGCTGGATGGAGACACAGATTAAAAATAGGTAAACAAAAATGTAGAAGTTTAAGAAGTATGATAAGGATAAATGTTAAGGAGAGAATAAAGCAAGGAAGTATGAGAGAGAGGTGTTGCAATTTTAGAAAGGGTGGCAAGGGGAGACCACTGTGAAGTTGACATGAAGAAAAGGAAGGAGCAAGTCATGTTTGTAAAAGTGTTTCAGGCAACAGGGACAGCATGTGCAAAGGCCCTGAGGTGAAGCATGCTTTGTGTATTTGAGGAAGAGCAAGGGAAACAGTGTGAGTATAGCAAAGTAAGCAGAGTAGAAGAAGCTGGAGGGTGTGGGGGAAAGGAGGATGATGATGGGGGGGCCATGTGGGAGCCTTGTAGTAATGACCTTCTTCTCTGCTTGAGATGAGAAGCCACTGAAGGTTTTGAAAAGAGAAGGAATATGTTCTAACTTATCTTTAAAAACAATCAGTGTGTGTGTGGGGGGTGATGATATAAGAGGGGAAACAGAGAGATTACCAAAGAAGGCATTGTAATAATCCAGGTGACCAATGGTGATGAATTGAATCTAGGGTGGTTGCAGTGGATATAGAGTGACATGAATGGATTCAAGAGAAATTTTGGACTTTGGAGGTGACACCTCAGGACTTGCTAATGGATAGGTATAGGCACGAGAATGAGGAAAACTTGGTAAGAAGAGCCATGAATGACTCCCAAGATGTTGGCTTGCACAACTGTGTAGATGGTGCTATTTGCTGAGCTATGGAAAATAAGAGGTCTGATGGGAGTGAAGAGAATATCAGAAGCTCAGTTTTGGATGTGCTAACTTTGAGATAAATATCTGTTAGACTTATAAGTGGACACATCCGCTAGGCAGTTAGCTATATGAGTTGAGTTCTGAGGAGAGTTCTAGGCTGGAAATGAAAATTTGGGAACTGTCAATATATAGATGGAATGGATAAGATCATCCAGGAAGCAGAGAAATAAGAAATCTGAGGACCTGGAGAGCTCCAGCATTTAGAGGTAGTGTGGAGGACTCAGCCAAGGACCTGGCCATAGGGGATCACTTTTCTGTCCTCATCTCAGTCAGTGGTTCAGTGTCAGGGGACACAGTAGACCCCACCCTCCTTCTTGAAAAGCTCTGCTGTTGACTTCCATGGCCCAGGTTTTCCTTCTGCTTCCCTGGCCATTTCTTCTCATCAGTTGTGCTGGCTCCCTTTCTTCTTCTTGACCTCCACGTGTTCCAAATGTCTATATATATACAAGTATGCCCCAGCGCATCATTGTAAGGCCCTCTTCTCTGTCTACATTCTCTTTGTCTCCAAAAGAACAATCACCTTTAATCTAATTTAATTCCTTGCTTGGTTTTCTATATTTTACAATCAAACTATTTACACTTTACTGAAATTATTTTATTACTGAAATCATTCTTTGGCAGGGAAATTTCAATGAAAGTTTTGCCCATGTCATATTTCACTATTTATAGCTTTGGCCAGTATGGTTTTCTTTTGTGGTTATTATTTCTACCAGATCCAGTTTCCCTGAATCCAATTTTGTGGATCTGAATCTTGTCAAGATTTGATTCTCCTGTCAATTTTCAATCAATAGCAAATGTTCCTAGGTTCCTCTTTGCTCTTGGAGCAATGAATATTAGGAAGCTAAAATTATAAGCTCTGGGAGCAGTATCAGGTGGAAAACCCTTGGAGTCATTTATTATATATATTTTTGAAAATTCCCATAATAAAAGCTTAAGAAACCATTGGGGGTAAAAAAGGGCCTACAATATCATGTCTCAAAAATCATTTTACTTTACACAACATTTTTTTTTTGAGTCTCTAGTGGGTGCCAGGCCCTGAGGATACAGTAGTAATCAAAATGAAGTCCCTGCTCTGGCTTACTTTCTATTTAGAGAGACAGATAAAGCGGAGTATGAGGACAAAGAGAGTGGCAGGAGCTCTTTAGACCAGATGACCAGGGAAGGCCTGTGAGGAGGTAACATTTGAGCAGTGACCTGAATGAAGAGGGGAAGTGAGCCATGCAAAAGATCTAGGGGCAGAACATTGTAGAAGAGGGAGTGGCTAATACAAACTCCCTAAGGTGGTAATGGACTTGGCGTATTCACGGAAGAGCAAAAAAGACTAGTGTGGCTGTAGGGTTGTGCATGAGAAGAGAGTAATGTTTGATAAGGACAAGGAGATAAAGGGAGTCAGATCATGTAGGGCAGTTTTTAAAACTTTGTTTTGTATTCTGAAACAAGAAGCCTCTGGAGAGGACTGAAATGGTCAGGAAAGCATTGAAAAGATTGCTGTGGTTGCTGTATTGAGACTATTGTATAGAAGAGGGGGTAAGAGTGGAAATAGGGAGAGCAGCGAGGATGGCCGTTGCAGTATTCCTAGGCGAGAAATGATGGCGGCTTGAATTAGGGGGGGTCCTGGAAAAGGAGAAAAGTGGTCAAATTTCAGATATGTTTTGAAGGTAGAGCCTAAATAACATGCGGATGGATTGATGTGGAATGTGAGAGAAAAAAAATGCAGTGAAGGGTGACTCTGAGGTTTTGGAGTAAACCAGGGTTTTTGTGGGGTGGGGTGAGGGGTGGGGGGATGTGGGCTGTCATTGGGAATCATGAACTTGATTTGGGCAGCTAATGTTTGAGCTATATTTAGTCAATTTGTTGGAAATGTCAAGCACAGCTCATCAGAACTTTTTTTTTTTTTTTTTTTTTCAGGTGTGTAAAACAATGTAATAGTTAGACATTTACACCCATCACAAAGTGCTAACCCCCTCCCCCAAACTACTACCCCTCTGACATTGTATNTCTGAGGTTTTGGAGTAAACCAGGGTTTTTGTGGGGTGGGGTGAGGGGTGGGGGGATGTGGGCTGTCATTGGGAATCATGAACTTGATTTGGGCAAAGGATTATGTAAATGAGTACATAAAGATAAGGTCATTAATATTCGGAGTCAATAAGAGTTTTTTTTTTTTTTTTTTAGTTTCAGGTGTGTAAAACAATGTAATAGTTAGACATTTACACCCATCACAAAGTGCTAACCCCCTCCCCCAAACTACTACCCCTCTGACATTGTATATAGCTGTTACAGTTCCACTGACTCTATTCCTTATACTGTATACCACATCCTATGACTATATATATATATTATTTAATATATATTAAATATATTTAATACATAGTTATAATATATAAATATAATATTTATATTTAGATTAAATTATAGTTGATGTTCATTATTATTCAGCTTCAGGTGTACACTGCAGTGGTCAAGAATCTACACCGTCCATGAAGTGGTCTCCCTAATAAGACAAGTGTCCATCTAATACCCTACAAAATCTTTACAACATTATTGATTATATTCCCCAGTCTTTTGTATCCCTGTGGCAATCTTGTGGAGCCTTAATGTGCATATGAATCCCCCAGGCTGTAAACATTCAGATTCTGGTAGCAGATCTGGCGGGCTGAAAGTCTGCATTTCAAACTAGGTGATGCCATGTTGTTGGTCCTGAGCCACATGTTGAGTAGTAAGGGTAGTAGATAATTCAATGCTAATGAGTTCTGGGGCTCAAAGGTAAGGCAGGCCTCAATGAATTGGGAGTGATCTAAATACAGAAGCCGTCCTTGGTTGAGGAAGAATGCCCGTTTGAGAACAAGACTGAGAGGGGCTATGTGGGAGTCTGTGTGTGGAAGGCCTGCTCTGGGGGAGGTAGCCGTAAGGGTCAGTGTTCCCTCCTTTGACTCCCACCCACCTCTGATGCTGCAGACAGTTTTGCCATGGTGCTGAGCGCAGAACAATGACCCGACCCAACGCCCTGGATCGATGCCGAGGGAAACTGCTGGTGCATAGCCTGGTACGGGCCACCAGGGAAGAGGGATCAGGGGCAGCCAGCAAAGGTCCTCCACTCATATTCTCTTCATGCCCTTCCAGAACCTGTTGGCAAAGCAAGGACTGCGCATTCTACGGGGCCTGAGACGGGGCAATGTACAAGAGAAGGTGGCACTGGCCAAGAAGCTCCTGGCAAAATTGCGTTTCCTGTCCCAGGAGGTAATGCCACCCCCACTGATTTCCCCACCCTGAATACCCTTTCCCCTAAGCTTTCCAGAGGCCTCTGGGCAGGGGTGACCTGACATTTGTTCTGTGGACAGATGCTAGGCCATTGGACTCATTGCTCTGGGCATAGAACCAAGTTCCATTTGGAGCAGCTGAAGGTGAAAAGTGTTCTAGGGCCCAGCAGGGATGCAGGAGAACACACAGGTTCTTTTTGGATGAAGATAGGAGAGTACATTTCCTTGGCATGACTTCCCTAGTCTAAAGCTCTGAACACTACATAGTACAAAAGATGCAGAGAGTGCAAAGGGTGAAGGGAGTTCACATTTTTTAAATGCTTTCTCTGCTAAGCATCTACATGTATCATCTTGTATGATCCTTCCAACAACCTTGGAAAGATATTACCTCATTTGACAGGTGCAGAAACTGAGGCTTAGAGAAGGAAAGTGACTGGTCCACCATGAAGCTGGTTAAGTAGCAGAGCTGGAATTTAAAGCCAGTTCTGCCTCACTTTGAAGCACAGCCCTCCCCAAAGGCACAAGACATTTTGACCCCTGGGTCTACTTCTAATGATTATTTCTTCTCTTGACCATGAGTCAGGTTTTTTGTTGTTGTTTTTTTCCTATGCCTTGTAATTTTTTATTATGTGCCTGGATTTTTGTATAACAGAATAGTAGAGGCTAAAATAAATAACATATATCTCCAGAAAGTTTCGATGAAGTCTAAGTTATATAATATTTGTCATATGTTTGTTTATTGCTTTCTGTTACCTGTATGAGAAAACTTTGCTACTTCTAAGCCACAAAGATCTAGTGGGAAAAGTACACAGAGGTAACAGGTGGGTAACTTGAGCTGGAGATGGATATTTGGTCCCTCCATCCATGAAAGCTGTGGAAGCAGGTGGTCTCAGCTCCGAATCCACTTCAGTGATCCAAGTCTGTGCTTGCAGCCCCAGCCTCCGCTCCCAGATGTGCTGGTCTGGATGCTCAGTGGGCAGCGCCGTGTAGCCTGGGCCCGCATCCCAGCCCAGGATGTGCTGTTCTCTGTGGTTGAAGAGGAACGAGGTCAGGACTGTGGGAAGATCCAGACTTTGCTCCTCACAGTGAGTGGGGCCTGGCGTGAGGGTGCTAGGATCTGAAGTGGCGGGAAGCTCATAGGGCAGGGGGTCACGAGGTAAAGGCCTGTGGTTCCCAACTCAGGGTCCCCAAACTCCTTTGCTTTAATTTTAAAATATTAAAAAACTTTTTATTTATTTATTTATTTAAAAACAGTGTGTTTTTCCAGGACCCATCAGCTCCAAGTCAAGTAGTTGTTTCAATCTGGTTGTGGAGGGCACAGCTCAGCGGCCCATGCAGGGATCAAACTGGCAACCTTGGTGTTGTGAGCACTGTGCTCTAACCAACTGAGCTAACTGGCTGCCCTTAAATACTTTTTAATTAAAATTTTAAATTAAAAAAATTTAAATTAAAAAAATTTATTTTAAAAATTTGTACAATTTTTAATTATTTTAATGTTATTATTATTATTTTTTTAATTGGGGAATTGGGGGAGAGGAACAGTGTTGGGGAATTGGGGAGGGGGACCAGCCAAGTTGTTGTTCTTCAAGCTTAGTTGTGGAGGGCGCCAGTCGGCAGCTTGTGGCCTCTAAGCTCAAGGTGCTGTGTTACAATCTTAGTTGCAGGTGGGCGTAGCCACCATCCCATGCAGGAGTCGAACCAGCAGTCTTGTTGTTAAGAGCGCATACTCTATCCACTGAGCCATCCGGGCGGCAGCTCAGCTCAAGGTGCCGAGTTCAGTCTTAGTTGTGGGCAGGTGTAGCCCACCATCGAACAGGCAGTCTTGTTGTTAGGAGCACGTGCTCTCACCAGCTGGCCATCCTGCCACCTGTTGGCAGCTCAGCAGCAGCTCAGCTGGGGCACAGCATCACTGGCCCATGTGGGAATTGAACCGGCGGCCCTGTTGCTCAGAGCTTGCTCTCTTAAGCTAACTCTTAACCAACTGAGCCACTCGGCCGGCCCCAATGTTATTATTATTTATTTATTTATTTATTTATTTAGCTGAGCCATCCTGCCACCGTTGGCAGCTCAGCGGAAGCTCAGCTTGGGCTGGGCATCGAACCAATGTTATTATTTTTAAATGTGGACCCAAACTCTTTTCAATTATCCAAATGCCAAAAGGAGATTGTGCCTTTACGCAGGTCAGCTTTGACGTGAGATAAATACCAAATTTTGTCAGCTCTGACCTTACTGGGAGAGTGATTAATTATTTCCTTATAAGTACAGCTGATTTGGGGGCAAAATATTTTTGAATGAGGTGTCCCTGGAAAAGACACCAGCAGGGATCTCTAGTGGCGAGAAGCCATGACCATGGGATCAGAGACAGGGAATCTAAATGTGTTGAGGATGAGGGGACAGAGTGGGTGGAGTGTGGGGTATAGGAGTGCAAAGCCCAGGGTATAGTTTGGAAGCATGGGTTTTGGAGTATAGGAAGTGACAGTGTTGGGCAGGGGATATATAGAATGGGAACATCAGGGCAATGGGGTATTGGATGGAGGGCATGAAGTGGGGTACAAGGGTGAGGTACAGGGAGTGCTCTTTGGATTAGGGAGCTGGGGTGTAGTCTGGCAGTACAGAGAGTAGGGGCACACCCTGAAGGAGCAGGGCTGTTGGTCTAGCTGGGATAATAAGAGGCGGGCTCTAGTATTGCCTCTTTCCCACTACAGGCACCTGGGGCAGGCCCTGGTGAGGTCTGTGCCAAGCTGGAGCTCTTCCTGTGGCTGGGGCTGGGCAAGCAAGCCAAGGCCTGCACCTCAGAGCTCCCACTGGACCTGCTGCCTGAGCCCTCCGCGGGGCTGCCACACAGCCTGCACCGGGATGGTGAGTATGGGGGCGGGGCCAGTGAGCCCAGGGCCCAGCTCCCTGTTTGCTCAAGGTGTGGGGCTAGATGCTCATCTGGGGGTTCAGTGGGGTCTGGGTCAGGGACTCCAGTGGTCCTCTGAGCAAACATGCCCCTTCCTTCCCCCACCCCAGACTTCAGCTATTTCCAGCTCCGGGCTCACTTGTACCAGGCCCGAGGTGTGTTGGCAGCAGATGACAGTGGGCTCTCAGACCCCTTTGCTCGAGTCATCATCTCTACCCAGTGCCAGACCACACGGGTGAGGGCTGGGCTGGGGTGTGGGCAGAGGGGTGCTGGGAGATGAGGTGGGTGGGTGCTGTGCTTTTTTTCCACAGGCCCTATGTCTCTCTTCCTGCCCTGGATTTTCAGGACAGGATACTGGATCAGACTGCCCTGATTTAGAGGGTAGTGTAGAGCTGGAGGGTCTTTAGGGGTGAGGAGTGGTTCTCTGGGGTTGACTTTAAGACTAGCTCTGCGGGTGGCAGATTACAGTAAGGAGAGACCGGGACTGGGAGGGGCAGGCTCCGACATCAATCTGAAGGGTGCCTTCATCTTCACCACATTCTTGCTCCTTTTGTGATAAGCAGTTATTTGAAGTATTACTTTAGGCCAGAGGTGCTCACCTGGGCTGTGTGTTGGGAGCCTTCTTCTGAGTCCTGTATTGCCTCCTTCCCTGCATGACCCTCAAGGTCCTGGAGCAGACGCTGAGCCCCCTGTGGGATGAACTCCTGGTGTTTGATCAGCTGATCGTGGACGGGAGGAGGGAACACCTGCAACAGGAGCCTCCATTAGTGGTCGTCAATGTCTTTGACCACAATAAGTTGGTGAGTGTGGCCTGGGCCCTACCTGGTTTCCGTTCTAGAGCGCCCCCACTCCGTCTTGATGCCCCCTCCCCTGGCTCCTGAGCCTTTTCCACTTTTATCTTCACTATCTTGCTCCCTGCAGGGCCCTCCTGTGTTTCTGGGCAGGGCATTGGCTGCTCCGGGGATCAAGCTGATGGAGGACCCTTACCAACGCCCCGAGCTGCAGTTCTTCCCCCTGAGAAAGGGGCTCCGGGCAGCTGGAGAGCTCATCGCCACCTTTGAACTCATTGAACTGGACTACAGTGGCCGGTTTGAGGTCAGAGGGCCGTAACCTAGCTGGTACAGGATATGAATTCCTCTTGTTATTCAATCAGGTCATCCAACCCCAGGGAATACAGAACATGGGCATGTTCCAGGGTTACCCCTCCGAGTTCCTTACCCCCAAAGAATGCAGGCTGCAAATCTGTCCTGGGGTCACCTCATTGGACCTCCTGACTCCAGAGGACACTAGAAGTAGACGTACCCTGGGTTCACCTTGCCAGGCCTCCAACCCTAGAGAACCCAGGCTGTAGGTTGATCCTCATGCCTCAGACGCCCACCCCTCCTTCCTGTACATGGCTGTTTCCGAGACAGCCCCCTCCTGCCAATCCAGCCTTCTCCCGGCCCTCTGGATTTATATTTCACCAGCAGCTCTTCATTTTTCTTCCATGAGCCCGGGGTTTCTCTCCTTTGGTCTGATTCCTCTTTGACCTCTGACCTCTTGCCCCTGCAGCCCTCAGTGCCCAGTGATGTGGAGCCTCAGGACCTGACACCCCTGGTTGAGCCCCTCTCTGGACGCCTATCCCTGCCACTCAATGTGCGCCCGGTGCTCAGGGAGTTCCGTGTTGAGGTAGCACCAGGCCCTCACATCCTCCTTCTTTCCCCACATCTGGGTGCCCCCCTGTCAGGTGCAAGCCCCTGAATCTCCCACTTCCTGACCCTAGGTTCTGTTTTGGGGTTTGAGGGGCCTTGGCCGTGTGCATCTGTTTGAGGTGGAGCAGCCCCAGGTTGTGCTGGAGGTGGCCGGGCGACGTGTGGAGTCCGAGGTCCTGGCCAGTTACCGTGAGAGCCCCAATTTCACCGAGCTCTTCAGACATCTGACGGTGGTGAGGGCATGGATCGGGGGCAAGCAGTGTTGGGCTGAGAAGTGAAAGAGGGCAGTGGGATAGTGCATTCCAGGCTGGATATCTTAGATTAATGCAGGAGTCACCAAATTTTTATGAAAGTCCGGATAGTAAATGTTTTAGGCTCTGTGAGCCATACAGTTTCAGTTGCAATTACTTAACTCTGTCATTGTAGCATGCAAACATCCATAGACAACAAGTAAATGAATGAGTATGACTGTATTCCAATAAAACTTTATTTACAAAAACTGGCAGTGAGCCAGATTTGGCTTACAGGCTAGTTTGCATATCCATGGATGAATCCATGAACTGGGGGTGCTCTCTTGGCTCTGTTGAGTTAGTGGATTAGCCAAGGGTTGTGAAGTATGAGTCTGAAGGAATCTACCTAGTCTCTGAGGCACCAGGGGATGAGAAGAAAAATACTTTTTTAATGTAATTTGTAATTTTTGTAGTGTGGACTTTGGAGTCCAGTTCTGGCAACATCGCCCAGGAGCTTGTCAAATCACTTGTCTTATTTAAGTTTCAAGTTTTGTTTTGTTTTGTTTTTAATTTGTAAAAGGGAATAACAAGTACAAAAGAAAAAAGGTTGAAGGAGATACACCAAATGCCTCCTTTGAGGGAGTGCTATGAGGAGCCAATGAGAGAAAGGATCTTGGTGAAAGGGTTTCGTAAACTGCAAAGTGCTGTGCCTGTGTGAGGGGGTGACTAGGACAAAACACTGATACTAGACTGCAAGGAGGCAAACAACAAAAACAAAAAGCCCAACACGATTTCATGATTCTGTTCTACATGCAGGAGTTTTCAGTTTGAAAATTTTATTGTGCTAAAGACGATGAAACTGAAAGCAGTTTGCTCATTGAACTTCCAGTGGGCGTTTCCCCATATTTCCCATTTCATAGTGCAAATTGGGGAACACACACCCCTTTCTCTATTGTGTACTTGAAAAAAAAATGTGCTTTCTGCTATTGTTGAGTGTTCTATAGATGTCAGTGAGGTCAAGTTTGTTTTTATTCAGCCTTCCTGATGATATTCTATTTGTTTTATCCATTATTAAGAATACAGTACTGAAGTCTCTAACCCATTATTGTTGAATTATTTTTTTTCTCCTTTTATATTTGTCACTTTTTAGTTCTTGTATTTTGAGGTTCTATTGTTAGGTACTTATATGTTTATAATTGTAGCTTCCTGATGATTTGACCTGTTTATCATTATAAAATGTCCTTCTTTTGGGAAAATTTTTTGTCTTAATGTCTATTCTGTCTGACAGTATAGCTAGTTACTCTAGTTCTCTATGGCTATGGTTTGCATGACATATCTTTCCCCATCTTTTACTTTCAACCTATTTGTGTCTTTCTAAAGAGTGTCTCCTGGACAGCATGTAGTTGCATCTTGTTTTTTAAATCCATTTGATAGTCTCTGCCTTTTGATTGAAGTGTTAATATGGTCACATTTGATGTTATTTTTTATTTTTATTTTTTAAAGATTTTATGGGGAATTGAGGGAGGGGAACAACATTGGGGAATCAGGGAAGGGGAACAGACAAGTTGCTGTCCTTTGGTTCTTTTTTTTGTGTGTGTGTGATATGTCCTTTGGTTCTTCAATCTAGTTGTGGAGGACGTCGCTTCACTGGCCCATGTTGGTATCATGATCATTGCGCTCTTCCTGGGTGAGGCAGATCGGTAGCCGGCCATTGGACCGCCTCTCAAGGTGGCTCACGGCAGCTCTCCCCAGTTGCCGGCCACTCTCGCTGGCTACCTGCCATTCACGGTAGATTACGGCAGCCCATTGCAGCCCCACTGCAGCCTATGTCGTCGCTGGCGACTCATGGCAGCCCAGCTCCAGGTTGAGCTGTTGTTCACCATCTTAGCTGTAGAGGGCACAGCGTCACTGGCCCATGTGGGAACTGAACCAGCGGCCCTGCTGCTCAGAGCTGGTGTCCCAAGCCAACTCTTAATCAATGTGCCACTCGGCTGGCCCTTTGATGTTATTTTTTATATGGTTGGATTCACATCTGCCATTTTGCTATATGTTTTCTATGTGACTCATATTTTTGTTTCTCCTTTGCCACCTTGTTTTGTATTGAATAGATATTTATTAGTGTACTCTTTAATTCCTTTGTTGATTTTTACTTAGTTGTTGCTCTGGAGATTACAATATGCATACTGATTTTCCACAATGTACTTCAGATTAATACTAATTTAGTTCCAGTAAATCCGTAGCAACTTTTCCCCATTGTAGCTCCATTCCTTTCTCCCTTCTTCGTGTTATAATTGTCATATATGTGTAAAATAAGCCCAGCAATACAATATTATGATTATTGATTCCCCCTCCCCCTTAGGATCCATTGATAGAAATGGAATTCCTGGATTAATGGGCATACATAAATTTATATTAGCACATTGAACATTGGCCCTTTACATAATAACAATAACAACCAACACTTCACGTTTCTGATAGCACTTTATAAGCACCAAAGTACTTTTGTATCTGTTATGTCATTTGATATTTACAGCGGTCTTTCAAATCCAGGACTGTGTCTCTTTTTTTTAGCTGGGAAACAGATTCAGAAGGCAATGACTGATCAGATATGACACAATGAGGCTGTGATAGACCTGGGCTGAGAGTGTAGATTTAGATGTATGGTTTTTCATCCGTCTTTGCTGGGGCCTCTCCCACCTCCCCTGGTCTTCAGAGATACAGGTCTCTCTCCTTCCTTAGGACTTGCCAGAGCAGGCTTATCTGCAGCCCCCCCTCAGCATCCTGGTGATTGAGCGCCGGGCCTTTGGCCGGACAGTTCTCGTGGGTTCCCACATTGTCCCCCACATGCTGCGATTCACACTCCAGGGTCATGAGGATCCCCTCGAGGAGGAAGGAGAAGAGGAGACAGGAGACCTGGTTCCCAAGGGACTTCAAGGTAAGGGCGTTTCTCTGGTTCCTGGCCAAGATGGCTCCAGGGGACCCGCTGGTGGGGCATGGAGTCTGACTTCTACTCTCCTGACCTCCTCCTGGTTTCATTTCCCCTCTCCCAGGACAGAAGTTCCTGGATCCCTTATTGGCTGAAGCAGGGATGCCCAGACGGCTCCTGAAGGTGATGGGGTCTGGGAGATGGGTGGAGGAGGGGCTGGTAGGGCTGGGGGTGGTGCTGGGTTAGGGGCGCTGAGTTCACTCTCTCTCAGGCTCCTCTGCAGAAGCTCCCCCTGAGAGGCCTTCTGGATCAAGGGTCTGAGCTGGAGGAGGACATCCCAGATCCTGAAGAGCTCGACTGGTGGTCCAAGTACTATGCGTCACTGCAGGAGCTTCAGGTGCAGGTGAGGGAGAGGAGGGTCTCAGGGTAGGGGCTGGAGGCAGAGGAAGGTAAATGGCAAAAAGAAAGATCTCTTCAAAGGTAGAGCTCTACAGTTTATCAGAGCTCTTCATTACAGTGATTTTTTTTTTATCATCACAACAATTCTAAAAGCTGGGGATATTAATTCCATGATCTAGAGCTGTGTTGTCCAACAGAAATATTATGTGAGCCACATATGTAATTAACGTTTGTAATAACCACCTTTAAAAAAAATAAAAGGAAACAGGCAAAATTATTTTTAATAATATATTTTATTTAACCTAATATATCTGAGAGAAAAAATATACATCATATCTGAAAAAATCATTTCAATAAGTAACCATTATAGAAATTAATGAGATATTTCACATTCTTATTTTATACTAAGTATTTTTTACAAGATTTTTATTAAATAGAGCTAACATACAATATTACATTAGTTTCAGGTGCACACCATAGTTATTCAACATTTATATATCTAAAGAAGTGATAAGCATAATAAGTCTGGCAACCATCTGACACTGTACTATGATATCACAATATTATTGAATTTATTCTCTCTGCTGTACATTAAATCCTCATGACTTATTTGTTTTATACCTGAAAATTTGAACCTCTTATTCCTTCACCTCCCCCCACCTTTAAAATTTTGTAATTACAGTTGACAGTCGACATTATTTTATATTAATTTCAAGTGTACAGCATAGTAGTTGGACATTTATATAATTTAAGAAGTGATTTCTCCTGACTAGTCTAGTGCCCACCTGGCATTATACATAGATATTACGATATTATCGACTATATTCCCATACTTCACTTTACATCCCCATGACTATTTTGTAACTACCAATTCATACTTCTTAATCCTTTCTCTTTTTCACCCTTCCCCAACCCCCTCCCCCGCATCTGGCAACCATCAAAATGTTTTCTGTATCTGAGTTTGTTTCTGTTTTGTTTGTTCCACATATAAGTGAAATCACATTGCATCTGTCTTTCTCTGTCTGACACTCCACTCAGCACAATATCCTGCAGGTCCATCCCTGCTGCCACAGATGGCAAGAACCCATTCCCTTCCATGGCTGAGCAATATTCCATTGTATATATGTACCACTTCCTTTTATCATTGACGGACACCCAGGCTGCCGATACTAAGTCTTTAAAATGTGTATTTTATACTTATAGCACATCTCAGTTTGAACTAACCACATTTCAAGTGTTCTACGGACACATGTAGCCAGAGGGTACCATCTTGGTCAGTGCAGAAGTAGATGATAAGCTGAAGCTTTGAAAAACGCAAGTGGCTTACCCAGCTGGAACTTGAACTAAAGTTTCCCAGCTCCCTATCCTGGAAAAGGGGTAGATTAAGGAGGTGAGGGGTGGGGAAGAATCTCTGAGCTGGCCTTTGATTTCAGCCCAACTTTGATGAGGATGAAATAGATGATCCTGGGGATTCAGGTAAGAGATCTGGCTTTCTTGCTCTTGCTCCCTCCCCCACCCTCCCCTACACACACACACACACACACACACACACACACACACACACATATTTCTAACTGGGGCATTTCTGCTGTTCCCAGATGGAATCAACCTCACTTCTGTGGATGGGGAAGCCCAAGACCAGGGTGAGGCTGAAGTCAAAGGCTCCATGCCCCAGAAAAAAGCAATCGCCACACTGAAGGTGACTAGGTGTCAGGGAGAGGGGGTTCTGCTTGGATTCTGGACAGCAGGTTGTCACTGAGGACCTTGCCTTTCAGATCTACAACAGCTCTCTGGAGGAAGAGTTTAACCACTTTGAAGACTGGCTGAATATTTTTCCCCTGTACCGAGGGCAAGGGGGTCAGGATGGAGATGGAGAGGAAGAAGGGTCTGGGCATCTTGTGGGTAAATTCAAGGTGTGTTTGGGAAAGGAAGGAAGAGAGCACAGGTGGGGATGTGAGAAGACTCTTACCTGTGTCCTCCTCCCACTCCAGGGCTCCTTCCTCATTTACCCTGAATCAGAGGCAGTATCATTCTCTGAGCCCCAAATCTCCCGGGGGATACCACAGAACCGGCCCATCAAGCTCTTGGTCCGAGTCTATGTCGTAAAGGTGAGCATCCCTCATCCCAGCATGCTTCCAACTCCAGCAAAGGTAACGCATGTGAAACCTATAGACTAAAGGATTCGGAGGGAATTTCAGGGATCAGCACCCACCTTCTTCATTTTTCAGGTAGGAAATCTCACGCACTAAACTAAGAGACTCCCCAGGATTACAAAGCTTGCTCCTGACAGGCACCAGAATTTAGAGCTGAGGTCTCCTGACTCCTTGTTCATCGTTTTAGTCCCCCAGAGTGGGGAGTATCATTCCAGGAGGAGCACAGCTCTGAGTCTCAAGCTGCATGATGGCTTGTTGTCACATACCTTTGTACAGGTCCTTCCATTCCTGCAACTTCTGGTAGCACTTAGCTGAAGGGCTCTCAAGTTTCCTTAAAGGCATCTCAGAGAGTAGAGGAATGCGTGGGTTGCTCTGCCCCTTTACTTCCAGTACCAGAACAGATGCTGTACTTTTATCTGGTGTAAATATAGGTACTCTGACTAAGATGTAATTTAAAGAAACATTCTGTGGCACCATTCTACCAAAATCCAAGTATCCTAGGGCATAATTACATAGCAGGCATCATCTTGACCTTCTGTTTCCTGCAGACTAGATGGTCTGAAATATCTTCCTGATATAAAACACCTAGAAATGCTAGATCAACAGTCATTTATTTATTTATTTATTTAGGAATTGGGGAAGGGGAACAGCCAAGTTGTTGTCCTTCAGTCTTAGTTGTGTAGGGCGCATCTAGCTCAGCTCCAAGTCCAGTCGCCATCTGGCCATTTGTTGGCAGCTTGCAGCCGCTCAGCTCAAGGTGCCGTGTTCAATCTTAGTTGCAGGTGGGCGTAGCCCACCATCCCATGCAGGAGTCAAGGCAACCTTGTTGTTAGGAGCACACGCTCTCACCAGCTGAGCCATCCTGAGCTCAGCATGCACTCTTAACAACAAGGCTGCTGGTTCGACTCCTGCATAGGATGGTGGCTATGCCCACCCGCAACTAAGATTGAACACAGCACTTTGAGTTTAGAGGCCACAAGCTGCTGACGGGCAGCCAGATGGCGACTGGCACCCTCCACAACTAAGATTGAAGAACAACAACTTGGCTGGTCCCTTTCCCCAATTCCTCAACACTGTTCCCCTCCCCCAATTCCCCAATTCCCCAAGTTCCCCTCCCCCAATTCCCCAATTTAAAAAAAAAAAAGTACCAAACTGCAGGGCAGCCTGTTAGCTTAGATGGTTAGAGCGCAGGCTCATAACACCAAGGTTGCCAGTTCGATCCCCACATGGGCCACTGAGATATGCCTTCCACAACTAGATTGAAATGACTACTTGACTTGGAGCTGATGGGTCCTGGAAAAACACACTGTTCCCCAATTGAAAAAAAAAATCCTCTAAAAAACCAAAAGTACCAAACTACAAAGGAATAGGCCACTGAGAATAAGAATTAGCAAAAATAACAGATTCAGACCCTCAGGGTTGTTGAAATTGGAATGAATAGACAGAGACTACATAATAACTATATGTGAAGTGTTTAAAGAAATAAAAGAATGAATGTAAAACAAGCAAGGAACAAGAGACTATTAAAAATAAACAGCAAGTTTGAAGGACTGCCTAGAATTTTTAGAAATGAAAAGTAACATGTAAGGTCACACACCATGAAGCCCTCCACGAGACCTGGGATGTTCCTGCTGGCCTTGATGGTGCTCTGTACCCTGCTTGGTCTCGGGTGCCCGCTAAGCTGTGAAGTTTGCAGGGGCTCCGGGACCACGTGCAGCGGAAAGATGAAGGCTTGCGAGGCCGGCAAGGACGCCTGCGTCATCATGCTAGGGGAGTTGAGCACTAAGGGCCACCACTCAGTGAACACCTACAAGGCCTGCATGAAGTTCAGTGACTGCTACTCGGGGCGTGTTTCCACCACCATGGGCCCCAAGGACTACATGGTGTCCAACACTCACCGCTGCCAGAGCGATGGCTGCAACCATGGCTCAGTGCCCCCTCCCCAGAACAACAGTACTGAGAATGGCCTCCACTGCCCCGCCTGCATCGTACCCTTCCAGGAGACGTGCCCAGGGAAGAAGGCAGCCCACTGTGTTGGTCAGGAAACCCACTGCATCTACTTCGCTGGCAACATACAGGCTGGTATCAACACCAAATTTGCCACTCGGGGCTGTGCTACAGAGAGTGCCTGCTACACCAAGCCTGGGGCCCAGGTGCCCACAGCCTCCTATCTCTACTTCCTCGCCAAGCAGACTGCCTCCTATCTCAACTTCCTCCGCCGAGCAGACTGCCTTCCAGCCCCGCAGCCCCCTGGCAGGGCTGAGTGAAGAACTGAGGAATTTGTGGCTTGAGGTGTCCATTTATTCTCAGGCTGCAGCTCCCCATGTGCCTATAAATTAAACAGATTAACCGGAGCAAGCCTGAGTCCTTGTGACGTGATGCATCTTG
>NW_017731588.1:1325131-1337709 GCF_001890085.2 Hipposideros armiger
GGAGTGTAAAAAACACAAAAATATATTGCTGTATGTAAATTATACATCAATAATTTATGCATAATTTACATATTTACTAAATTGTATACTTATCAAAACAGAAAAAGTAAGTTTAATACGTACAGTTTAAAATCATGCAAAATGGTGCTATGTATTGCTTAGGCATTCATATATATATATATATATATGTATATATATATATATATATGTAGTAAAAGTATTTTTTACTTTTTTTGTGAGTGATAAACCCCAAGCAAAGGGTTTTTGGCTACTTTAGGGATGAAAGGGAACTAATAAATCAAGTAAAGGGACTCCGGGGGCTTCCATTGGTTGGTAGTGTTTTATGTATTAAGCTGGGCACATATGTTCATTGTATTATTCTTTTATTTAGTTAAAATATTCTTAATTTAAAAAGTAAAATATGCTCATTGTAAAAAATAAATTCAAACAATACAGAAAGTTATAAATTGAATAGGAAGGCCTTATATATCTTTCCACATGTTTTGTTTCATTATATTTTTTGTTATACCTATTTGTATGTCTTAAGTATTTCACAATTAATTGAAAACAAAAGTCATCTTGTCCAAACTCTCAGTTAACTCCTCGCGGTGGGGGGCTCTCTCCTTGGTAACTTCCTGCTTATACTCAATCTGAGATTAGGTCCAGCAAGGGTAACCTTGGGTTATGACAATGACACTTCTCTCAGTTCCACTCCATATCATCCCCCTAGGCTACCAACCTGGCCCCCGCGGACCCCAACGGCAAAGCAGACCCCTATGTGGTGGTGAGCGCTGGCCGGGAGCAGCAGGACACCAAGGAGCGCTACATCCCCAAGCAGTTGAACCCCATCTTTGGAGAGTGAGGCTGGGCCCTGGGGTTTGGGAATGGGGAGCAACTTGGCCATCCAGCCCTGTGGCCCAAGGGCACTTGCTTAGATAGCTGGCATGCTGGTGGGGGATGGGGGGAGAATGGACAGAGGCTGTGAGACCCTTAAAGCCTCTACCCCCACAAGACCACCTCCTAGGGCAAGGAGATGCCCTCAGCCATTCTCCCTCCTGTCCAGGGTCCTGGAGCTCAGCATCTCTCTCCCTGCCGAGCCAGAGCTGACTGTGGCTGTGTTTGATCACGACCTTGTGGGTTCTGATGACCTCATCGGGGAGACCCACATTGATCTGGAAAACCGGTTCTATAGCCACCACAGGGCGAACTGTGGATTGGCCTCTCAATATGACATGTGAGTCTGACAGAACCCTCAGGAGCCATTCTGAGTCTGACCAAAGACATTCAAGTTCACATTGGGGTGTCCAGATCCTTTGATTTCATAGAAGGGGACCTCCCCATGACCAAGACCTTATAGCTTAGTGGTCAAGATCTAGGTAGGCTTGGGAGTTGGGATCCTGTAACTAATGAGCTACACTTGACCTCTCTGAGCCTCAGTTTCCTCATCTGCAAAATGGAAGTAATAATACCAGTATCTCCTTCATAGGAGCCCCTGGCATACATCTTTGATTTTCATAGTTACCATAAGCGATGACTAGGCTATCTTCCACTGGAGTTGTGAACCTGGGTTCCATGTCTTCAAGGGTACTCATCCCTTCCCCTGTGTCCAGCTGTGTCCATTGCTGGCCCCAACTGAGGCATCTTCCTTTTCTGCCTGCAGGGACGGTTACAATGCCTGGCGCGATGCATTCCGGCCTTCGCAGATCCTGGTGGGGCTGTGCCAACGCTGTGGCCTCCCTGCCCCCGAATACCGAACCGGGGCTGTCAAGGTGGGCAGCAAAGTCTTTCTGACATCGCCTGAGACCCTGCCCCCAGGTAACAGCCCCTCTCTGCTGGACAGTCTAGAGGGAGTAAGATGGTAGAACAGAGTACAGGGGGCCCCTGGTGATCAGTCTAGTGCGCCCCGCAAGGATTCCGCCTCCTTCTGCAAACAGAGGAGGTGAGTTTGGCTGAGTAAGGATGAGGTTCTTGAGTGGTGGGGGGAAAAGGGTCTTTGTTGGTTAGCATGAGATCCCCAAAGAGCCAAAGTGGATCCCTCAGAGCCATAGCTAATCGAGTTCCCAGAACACAGGGTGGCCCATAGCGGGTCCCCTACAACAGAATGCAGTTGCCAAATTAAGCTCAGACCATAAATGGCAAGTGGTCCGTCTCTAAACAGGATCTGCACAAAGGCCACCGCCCCTCCAATCCCACTGTCCCTCTGACTGCTGGCTTTTTACTGGCACAAGTTGTTACAGCAGCAGACCCCCACTTTCTGTGCATTGTGGATTTGCTCTCCCAGCCCATGGACTTTGTCCACCACAGCAGCTGCCTCAGCTTAGAGCTTCTATTGAAGGCGAGAGGAGGAAGGGAGGAGAGTTGGGAGCTGTGAGGAAGCCAGACTCACACACCTCTTGTTGCAGGTAATAGGGAGCCCAAGGTGGCAAATGAGGTCCCCGAGGAGGCCCAGGCATTGATGGTGCTGAGGCGCTGGCAGGAGATGCCAGGTCTTGGGATCCAGCTGGTACCTGAGCACGTAGAAACGCGGCCCCTCTACCATCCCCGCAGTCCGGGGCTGCTGCAGGTGAGGGAGGGCTCAGCACCCAATTCCAGAACCCCAGGACTCACACCCAGTCCTGGACCCTGGGCCCCCAAGATGCCCGTTCCCCAAGACCTCCACCTGGGCAGTATGCTGCCGCCTCTGATTCTGGCCCCCAGCATCCCCACTCCAGTCTTGGACCTCCATCCTGGACCTCACACCCCGTCCCCTGACTCTGGTCCTGCAGGATTCCCACCCCTGGACCACCAGGGCTCAGATGTGGCACTCCCAGCCTGCCATCAGGCCCCTAGGATCTGGACCTCAGGAACACCAGATCTTACTTTTGCTCTTAACCTCTCACTTCTGGAGCCTCATCCCTAAGCCCCTACCCTAACCTCAATTCTGGAACCTCCACTTCAGACCCCGCCTTCATCCTCATCACACAGGATCTGCCTAACCATGCCTTCTTGACCCCAGCTCTTCTCTCCACCTCTGGCAAGGCACAGCCTCTGGCTACAGGGCTGTTAGGGGACATGGGGACCCCAACAAGACCCTTCAGACTGGTGCTACTTTACATGTGTCTCCAGGGATCCCTTCACATGTGGATTGACATCTTCCCCCGTGATGTGCCTGCACCACCCCCAGTTGACATCAAGCCTCGGCAGCCAATCAGGTGAGAGAGAGTCCTGGCCCCTCCTCCCGTGGGGCGGGCAGATCTTGGACTACCATGCAGAAGCCCTCTGAAGACCTCGGTCCCCTGTGAAGCAGGCAGAGGCTGCTGACTCAGTCTTTGCATTTAGGTGAACCATTAAATCCTTTTCCATAGCCTTCATGGGTTGGGTGTCTGTCACTTGCAACTGAAAGAGTCCAAATACCAATAAGCCCCCTTCCTCTCTGAGCTAGTCATAGTAGAATTCTGTGTAGGGTGTAGGTACTTCAGATGTTGTCAGCAATCTGTCACTTTCCACCTCTGGACTCTGTTTTTCTTGGTGTCACTCTCAGGGAGACTTTCACAGTCTGGGGGCAAGGTGGCTTCTAATGGTGCCAGGTTTACATCTAACCAACCAGACTACTTCAGCAGAAAAATACACACCTCTTTCCCAGTTGCAGTGAAAGTCCCGGGGCCCACTCTCATTGGACCAGCTTGAGTCAAATGCTGATCCCTGAACCAATCAGTGTGGTCATCGGGCTATAATATGTTGATCGGCCAGTCCTGGATGATGTCTTAGGTGATGTACCCACCTCCAGAGCCAGGTAGTCTGTCTGCCTCACCAGTCACACAGATTGACAGTAGTGAGAGTGGAGGTGGAGGTCACCCACAGAAAATCAGGGTGCTGTCAATGAATGAGGGGAAATTGATACTGGGCAAGAGAAAACAGATATCCAAGAAACACCACGACAGCCAAGGACAGGGCTATTTAGGGTAGGATCAAGAATGTTGCAACCCCTTTTTATCCTTCAGTGGCTGTATGCTGTCATGACTACTCTCTCCTCCCGCTTCTCTCTTCACACTGACTTTCTTGGCTCCCGTGCTACTCCTCTGCACCCCAAAACTTCAGATTGGATGTCACTTTGGCTCACAGTGGCTCCATCTCTGCATCTGAGGCTATCTGACTTAACTTTTCAGGGTCCTAATTCCAAATATATGGGAAGGAGGACCTCGCTGGCCCACTTGGGTCAGCACCATTCCTGATGTCATCCGCTGTGGCTGGGGTGCCTTTCAAGGAACCATGTACATCCTGATCACCCAGCTGGGCACACAGGTGCTCAGTGAATGTCAGTGGCCCTGGCCCAGGCCCTTCCTGCTTCCTCCCAGCACTCCTCTCGAGTCTGAAACCCCTCCCCTGATCCATCCCCCAGCTATGAGCTCAGAGTCATCATCTGGAACACGGAGGATGTGGTTCTGGATGATGTGAATCCGCTCACTGGAGAGATGTCGAGTGACATCTATGTGAAAAGGTAGGCCTGCTGGCTGGGCTGGACTAAGGGCTGTATACTGAGGTGAGATTGCAAACAGGGCCTTGGGCCATCCTGCTGATCGAGGGCTCTGTTCCCTAAGCCCTCTAAGGTGCCTGGACCTGGGTGGAGGGACTGGCCTGGTGGGTGAGCTGAGGGACGAGCTGGGTAAGCAGCCAGGCTCTGGGCTTGGCCCCAGCTGATGCCCAGTCGGCCTGCACCTTTCCCCTGGCACCAGCTGGGTGAAGGGGCTGGAGCACGACAAGCAGGAGACAGATGTGCACTTCAACTCCCTGACCGGGGAAGGGAACTTCAACTGGCGCTTCGTGTTCCATTTTGACTACCTGCCCACCGAGCGGGAGGTGACCATCCGGCGCCGGCCTGGCCCCTTCGCCCTGGAGGAGGCTGAGTTTCGGCAGCCGGCTGTGCTGGTCCTGCAGGTCTGGGACTATGACCGCATCTCTGCCAACGACTTCCTTGGTAGGCGTAGCCTTCCTCCTACCTCAACCTAGCCCCGATTTCTGCCCCCATTGCCCTGCCCGCCAGCCCTTGGTTCCCTGCTGTAACCCAGCCCTGGATCCTGGGTTTCAGACCCTAAGTCACTAACCTTTGCTCTCTGGTCTACTTACTGAACTTATTCAGCCCTGAGCACCATGACCTCCATTTCGACCCAAAGTCCCTGACGCAGTGCTCTGATTTGACTCCAGCTCAGGTTGCTCTGGACTCCAAGTCCATGCCTTGGTTCCTGCTTTGGCAGTCTGGCCCCGCCCTCGGCCCAGTTTCTTCCGGGGCTGTGGTATGTGGTCCATAGCTGTGGCCTGACCACTACATTCTAACCTCTGATGCCCCGACTTAAAATCCAGCCGTGCTGCCACCTTCCACCCCCCACCCCCCACCCCCATGGCCCAGATGTATCTTGATCTCCTGACTAACTCAGAGGGCTCTGGTCTTGCAGGATCCCTGGAGCTGCAGCTACCGGACATGGTGCGGGGGGCCCGGGCCCCTGAGCTCTGTTCCGTGCGGCTGGCCCGCGACGGGGCTGGGCCGCGGTGCAATCTGTTTCGCTGCCGCCGCTTGCGAGGCTGGTGGCCTGTAGTGAAGCTGCGGGAGCCTGAGGATGAGGAGCGGGAGCAGCGGGAGGCTCAGGCTGGCAAAAAGAGGCGGAAGAGGAGGAGGAGGGGCCGGCCAGAAGACTTAGAGTTCGCAGACCCGGGAGGCAACGTCTACATCCTCACGGTGGGTGTGGCCAGGGCAGGGACCGGCGGGCACGGAGCCAAGCCTCAGCCACAGAAGAGCTCAGCCTCTGTTCTTCCCTTTTCCAGGGGAAGGTGGAGGCCGAGTTTGAGCTGCTGACTGTGGGGGAGGCTGAGAAACGGCCAGTGGGGAAGGGGCGGAAGGAGCCTGAGCCCTTGGAGAAGCCCAAGTGAGTGGGCGGCGGGGAGGCGGCCAGAGCCCGAGGAGAGGGAGTGCGGCGGGCCCAGGGCTTCCTCGTCATCCTGACACCACCTTTCCCCCCAACAGTCGCCCCAAAACCTCCTTCAACTGGTTAGTGAACCCGCTGAAGACCTTCGTCTTCTTCATCTGGCGCCGGTACTGGCGCATCCTGGTGCTCCTGCTGCTGCTGGCGTTGGTCACCATCTTTCTCCTCCTCATCTTCTACACCATGCCCGGCCAGATCAGCGAGGTCATCTTCCGCCCCCTTCACCGCTCCCTGGACTCCAACTGACCTGGGACACTCATCCCATAGCGCCCTGGACGTCCTTACCACCAATATGAGCTATTCCTGTTCCCTGCTTTCTATGAATAAACCTTAGCACCATCCACGCTGATGCCTGAACACAGGCTGTGCATAAAACAGGGGGCAGAGAACAGAGATGTTCTTGGGTGACCTTAGGTGATGACTGGATACCCAGGGATGGAAGGCTGCCCACATGGTCCCACCACTGGGAAGAACAGGACCTGGCAGGAGGTTTAGGGCCAAGGAGACCTGGCCACAGAGGTGACATGCCATCTGGGCAGCCCACCTGTTGCTCCTGCCAATGGTTGGGTTCCTCTCACCTAATCTGTTTATGGCTTCTGCCATTCCATTGACAGCTAAGCACTTTACAAATTTCATAAATTTGTTGATTCTCCAACCCTGAGAGTAGGCATATGAGGTAGGGCACTTTGGGTTGCAAGTAATAATCCCAACCCAAACTGGCTTAAGCAAAAGGAATATTTTGGTTTGCATAGCTGTCAATTCCCAGGGTTTAGCTGGCTGGCTTCAGGTGCAGCTTGTCATAGGGTCCAAATGATGTCACTGAGACCGGTTCTCTGGCCCTGGGCTCAGCTCTGCTGTCCTCTGGGGGCAGCTCATTCTCCGACCAGGTCTCTTCTTGAACTGCAGGATGACTGCAGCAACCTGACTCCCCATAGCCACATCCGGAAGGAAAGCCTTCCTAGTCCTCATAGAACCTGGCTAGTACTAGGTCATTGTGACCAGGGGAGTGGGATGTGCTGATGGGGCCCTCCCCTGGAGCTCAGGGTGGGAGACAGACCCTCCTCCCAAACCACTAAGCTGACAGGATGGACAGGGAGGTTCCCTGAAGAAATTCAGGACACTGTTAACAAGCAGGAATGGTTTTTGGCACCCGCAATTTATAGACAAGACTGGTGTCCACAGAGGGATTAAAATAACAGCTCGCAGTGATCACATCAGAGCTGGATCTCAGGTCTGTCTGCTGCCTCCAGAGGTTTTGTTATCACTGCCCTACTTTGCTTTCTGTTCTCTCTCCGCTTCTACTCTACTATCCTACCCTGAAACTCCCTGAGAAATGAGAGGATCATCTGACCAACTGTTAATGTCTCTGGTTCCCTGGACTGGGGGAGTTTTAAGGTCTTGGGGCCTGGTTCTCCACACGTATTAAGGGCTGTAATGGGAAGCCCTGACAAAGTCCAGAGCTGGGGTCTGATGCTAGCCCTGCTCCTGTCCCTCCCTGTTCTTCAGTTCTGCCTCCACCTGGGAGACTGGCTGGACCCCTTTTGGCACCAGAAGCCAGCAAGGGCTTGGCACAGAGCATGGTCAGAGATCCAGATGATTGAGCCCAGGATGGCAGGGGCCCCAGCTTCCGCCATCACTACAGAGGTGGCAAGCCCTGGCCTGCACCCAGGAAACATCCTGGAAAGGTCTGTCTCAGCCTTGGGGCTGAAACCAGAGGCCCAAAGACCATAGGGGAGGAGGACGTCAGTATGGTTTAACTAAAGCCCTATTACTCGGGGGGTGTCCCGGTAGGGCTCCCAGAGGGCAACTGGCCTGATCCGTTGGTCGTGATTGCCTTCAGTGAGGCTGTGATGAGGGGTTGTTCCCAGGCTCTGGCCAGACCCAAGAACCACACAGAGATCAGCAAGTATTATCACAACCAATAGATTTATCAACCTGGGGTTGTGCTGGACTCTCCGAGTCAGGGGTGGGAGAAGGCTGGGAAAATGACCACAAAGCCAGAGAAACAGGAGGAAGAAGGAACAGGGGCAGGGGCCAACTACGTTGTCTTCCCTAGATCAATTTTCTTCTGGATGGCTCGCGCCGAGTGGTAGATGAGTGAATCGATGAGTCCAGCCACTATGGGGAGACATGAGGTGCTGGCACTGGCCCAGCTCAGCCCTCGGCTTGGCCTCGAGCCTTACTGGCCAGGCCAGCACCTCCCATTGGCCCTTGAGGTGCCCCTCCTCCCCTAATCAAAACCGGGGTGTGTGTGGGGCCCAGGTTTTACATTCCCCATCAGCCCCCAATTTCAAATTGATGCCCTCGAGCTTCTAACCTGTGAACATGCCCCCGATGATAGCGCACACGCCCGTCAGGAAGTGCGTGAAAGACCTGGCAGAGGGGCACAGGGATCAGCAGGCACCCCTACCCCCAAGCCCAGGCCCTTCCCTTTCCCCACCCTCACCTGTGCTTCTCTGTCAGCTTCACCATCATGGGCGAGAGTTCGTAGAGCACGAAGACTCCAGGAAGCCCCTGGTCGCCCAGCAGCCCGTTGGCAACCTTCTCATGTCTGGTCACAGAGAACTGGTTTGTCCTCAGCACCTGGGATGGGAGGAGAGACTGAGCCAGGGCCAGGTCTACAGCCTCACTCCCAAGCCCCCTCCACTCTACCCCTGCTCCTGTCCTGTGTCCTGTAGTGCCTTGAGTGTTGTGGAGGAGAAAACGAGGCCCCATGTTGGTAATGAACACGGAAGGGTCTGGGGACCACCTAAACGCCCTCTCTCAGCCTGACCACCGCAGCTTCCCCTCCGGTCACCAGCTCTTTAAAGTTGACAAATTCCAGCTACGTTTGGTGGATCTTCTCAAGGGGGGAGAGGGGGGGGCGGGGGCGGGTTCCATGGATGAGAAGGAACTCTCCAAGGCTATGCCATGAGCTCCTGGCAAAGCTGGGCCTGACTTCCTCTGCTTCTCAGTCCTGTGCATTCTTACCAGCCTTCTGAGATGCTGTTCCACAGCAGAAAGGGGAGCAGGAGGCCCAGGGAGGGTTAGCCCCCAGCCCAGGGTGGACGATGGGGGACAGTGAGGCAGACAAACAATAGGCACTGGAGGAATGGATGGACGCGGTTTGAACAAGTTATAACAGCAAGTGCTTTGAAATCCAACTGCCCAGGCAGGGCCTGCCCAGGGCTGTGAGGGCAAATCACCTACCCTTTCGGAGCCTTAGCTTGTTGCCCGTCATACGGGAATAAGAGCAGCACTTCACTTCCCGGGTTGAAGGGGCTCAGGTGCTTGGCACCAAGAGGGACTCTGCTTCCTGGGCTCCGCAGACTCACCTCGCCATCGAGCTTCATGTACACTGTGGGTACCACCTTCACAAAGTACTGGAACATCATGGAGGCTGCAGGGAGAAGACCGTACTGGGCATGGGTGCCGGGCAGGGCTCCGGGAGCTGGGGGCTACCTCCCAGGTGGGTACCTTGAGGTGCGGTGACGTTGGTGAGGTCCAGGGGGTTCACAATGCCCGGGTAGTCCTCCCCAAATGACAGGTGCCGGATGTAGTGGGTCATGTTGATCTGTAAGCAACACCAGTGCCTGGGCCTCAGAGCACGGCAGGCCCCACCCACCGAAAGCTCTGCCGTACAGTAGCACACAGGGGCACCTGGGTCTGGAGAGTGGATGTGTGGAGATGGGGGAGGGTGCGAGGGGCCCTGTCGGGGAGAATCTGACCGAGACAGGCACCCCTACTCCCCACCTAGGAACTCCTTTACAGAGTCTGCGGGCTCCTGGGGCTCCGGAGTTTGAGGTTCTGGGGCTGTGTCCAGACCTCAGGCAAACGGACTGGGCAAGGGCCCTTTGTGGCAGGTGCTAGCTTCCCCTGAGGTCTCAAGCCAGGGAAGCCTAGGCTAGAGGGGCCATAGAGTGCCCAGCTCCGGCTCCTGTCCTGCTCCAGTCTATATCAAACTCCGCCACTAGAGGGATTATTAAAAATATGCAAATCTGATTACATCATGACCCCGGTTAAAGTAGGCCAACAACCTTGAACTGCTCTCAGGACAAAGCCCAGACTCTTCAGCATGGCCTGAGTGCTGTGATCTGGCGCCTGCCTAACCTCTCCAGCCTCATTCATCCATACCGGCCCTTGTGGTTCCTGAGAAGTGCCACTGTCCCTCCTGACCTTGACCAAGGTTCCCTCTGCGGGAAATGCTCTTGTCCAACCCCATCTCCTATCTCCAGCCTGCATAGATCTCAGTTCAAAGGTCACTCCCAGTTACTCAACCCTCAGACTGGATCCCCTGTCAGAATGTGGTATATTTTTCTTTATCTGCTCCCCTACCCAAGGATGTCCCTACAGAGAAATGAAGGCAGCAACCGTCTCCCACCCCGTCCGCCCTCCATGGTTTCCACCTGGTACGTACGTTGTCAAGGCCGAAGCTCTGCAAGTCGTGGACTAGGAGAGAAGGGGGAAAGTGTCACCAGGCGGAGCAGGACGGGCCACCTGGCTCCCCCAGAGCCCTGGCTGGGGCCGCCTCACTCCCCCCTCTGAAGTGTGACCTGCCCGGCTCTTTTCTGGCCCCTCATCAGCCCCCTGGCCTCCTCCTTCCCACCCTGGCCTTGCTGGAGGGCAGCCAGAAAGGGCCTGCTTTGGGCCTGTGCGAGAGGCCACGCCCTGCTCAGAGGTCTTAAAAACAGACCCCAGCTCTTCCCTGACATACAGGAGCCTTTTATGGGCATCATTCCAGGCCTTCACTCCTACCATGGCCCTGCTGGCATCTCAGGAAGTAAAACCCCTTGACTTCGGTCTCTCATTAAATAGAGCCGATGGCCAATCACTGAACCCCAAAGTGAGGCAGGACCTGAGAATGCTCTTTCCCTGACTCCTCTACCCCCACCTGCAGAGCCCCCCAGAAGGAAATCCTATGGGTACCCTGTACCATCTGTCCCAGAATAAGTTCTTCCAGCCCGCTGACCCTGATCCCTCCTGCTGGGAGGAACCCCAACTCAAAGATATTGGGTTGCTGGAAAAGTCATGACATATTTTTTTCTATGTTTTGCATTGCAAAAATGCGTCATGACTTTTCCAACAACCCAACAGGTCCCAGTGCTTTTTAGTCACCCAGCAGCCAGGCCAGAGAAGGCCCCAAACCCAGGCCCATCCACACCTCCCCCCATCCTGTGAGGCAGGCTGCCCCCAGAGGAGGCAGGGCCACTTACTCTCCACAGCATGTACTGCAGCATGGGGGAGGGGAGGGGAGAGAAGGGAAGGAGAGAAAAAAGATTCAGAGCTGCACAATGAGAACTATAGAGCAAGATGTGTGGTAGAAGGGGAGGCTGGAATATTCTTGCCTCAACAGCAGGGTCTGGACCCAGCTGCCAAGCTTCCTCCTGGTTTAAAGGAGACAGTCCCTGGCCAGGAAAGAGTGCAAGGGGGCTTGGGGGTAGAAGTATGGTGGCCTAGGAAGAACAAAAGACCTAGAGCCCAAACAGCCACTTTTCTAGCTGTGTGACCTTGGTCCAACCACCTGCCCTCTCTGGGCCTCAGTGATCTGCTCTGCACCCGGCTGTCCTGAAGACCAGGTAGGATTTAAGACAGAAAAGTGCTTGGTAAACTTTATATAATCTCTCCTCCTCCCCCACCCAAATCAACAGGATGTCAGGAACTAGCTCCCTGGCCTTCAATTCAGCCAGATCTCTGGCCTTGGGCACTGTAGCTTTGTACTTTGAACATCCTTCCAGGGGACAATACACTCTTTGTCCTGGGTGCCCCACGCTACTGCCACTTCCGGCACCATCTCCTGCTGAGTGCCTGCAGGCCCCGTGCGCCCACAGCTCAACACTGACTCTCTTCCCTCAATCCCAGTGAGTGCACCCTTCTCCGGCCCTCTCCAGAGTAAAGGGGGCTCCGGACCCACCTACCTGCCCCTCCCCAACACTCGGCCTCACCCCCACAAACTGCGTTGAAGACCAGCAGGTCTATCTCCACTGGGCCTGGTACTCCTGCTCACCTTTGTCACTGGGCAGCTCAGGACTGCCAGGTCATTTCTCAGGCCCTGAACTCTTGTCACAATGTGGCTCTGTTCATCCCCTAATATGATCCCGGCTCCCATCCTTCCTAGACCTTCCATGGGCCCTGCTACTCATCAGCAGAAACCTCATGTCTTCAACCTCTAAATGTTCCCCTCATCTTGCTCCAACCACAGCCTGGCTCTCCCTTGAAGGTACCATTTCCCTTGCAGCCCTGCAACGGGTGACTACTCTCCCACACCCGTCCTCCCCCTTGGTCTAAAGAGAGGTCCTTGCGCCTTAACGCCCCTCCCAGATCACTGTCCCTAGATCGTCTCTAAAAATCTCCAGCTTTGCAGCTCATAGCCAGCTGTATCACCACATAGCCCTACTTGTTTCAGTCACTTAGAGCTCTACACAGAACCCCCAAGGGCAGCCCTCCTGCACCGTTTCTCAAAGGTTGTAGCCACTGGCCACCACTCTCATGCGATCCTGTCAAAATTTGTGGTGATTTCCATATCACCCAGCTGCATGGTTTGCCTTTCCTCCCGTTGCCACGTTTGAGCTTTCTACACTTTTGAGGGACTAGATTCTGTTTTTTCCTTCTTAAGGCCCTCACTCCAATAACTGTCCCTCTCATCTC
>NW_017731588.1:1344189-1352186 GCF_001890085.2 Hipposideros armiger
GTTATATTTCAACGAAGATGGGAAATAAATTCCATGGCCCACCGTTGTTCATTATTCTCTTGCACAGAACCACAACTCATTAGGTCCCCTCTCTCTTCACTGTACAAGCCTAGTAAAACCCAAACCCTAGTTAAATTCAGCTCCATGGCTGCTTCTTGCCTGTGCCTCCCTTAACGGCTGCCTGGCCATCCTACTTCATTTCACTAATCAGTTCGCTCTCCCATTCTCTGAGAGGACCAATTTATATCTTTTCCTCTCTCCTTAGCCTTCCAAAATCCCTTCCTCTTTCTTCACTCTTAGCTAATGACCTGGCTTTCAATTTCCACTAAGAAAAGAGAAGCATCAGAACCTCACTTAATCTCAACAAGAAACCCACCCCCACTTCCTCACTCTCCTCCAGCCCCCACCCCACTTCTCTGCTTTCTCTTACAGCAAAACTCCTGAAAGGGTCATCTATACTTGATTGTCTCCACTTCCTTTGCTGCTCTTGGATTGGATTTTCGTTCCCAACAGTATCAAAACTATTCCTTTCCAAAGTCTCCAGTGACGTCAGTGTTGCCAATTGCAATGGTCAATTCTCACTCATTTTACTGGACTATCAGTAGCTTTTGACACAGTTGCTGACTCTCTCACCTTGAAACTCTTCCTCTACTTGGCTTCTGGTACATCTCTTGGTTCTCTTCTACCTTAATGGCTAAGCCCTCCCAATCGTCCTTCCTAGGTCCTCATTTCCTGACTTCTAAATACTAGAGGGGCTCAGGGTACCATCCCTAGACCCTCCTCTACCTACATTCACTCCCTAGGTTTGATCATTTAGTCCAATGGCTTTAAATACCATCTACCTGCTGATAACAGCCATTTATTTCTCCAGCCCTCCTCTAAAGTCTAGACTAGTACATTGAATTGCCTCTTTGCTATCACTAAGGCATAAAATGGGCGTGCCAAATTTAACATGCCGCAGGGGTGACCGGTTAGCTCAGTTGGTTAGAGCGTGGTGCTTGATAACACCAAGGTTGATGGTTCAATCAACCATGGGTCACTGTGAGCTGCACCCTCCTTAAAAGAGTCAACTATGCCACTGTAGCATGAAAGCAATGTGTAACCAATGACCATGGCTGTTCCCCAATTAAAAAAAAATTTAACATGCCTCAAACCTGAAACTCCCCCCGAATCCTGATCCTCCCCTGTGGGACCACTCTCCACGATGTTCCCAATGATGCCCATCTCCTGGTAGTCACATCCTTATGCATTCCCGTTCCACAATGCATAGGGCTGACCTGTGTAACCATTAGTATATTGCAGAAACGATGGTGTGCAACTTCTGAGGCTAGTTCATAAAAGAAGTTGTGGTTTCCACCTCTCTCCTGGATCACTTGCACAGGGGGAAGCCAGCTACTATGTTGTGAGGACACTCAAGCAGCCCTACTGAAATAAGAGGCTCATATGGTGAAGGCACTGAGACAGGCATCTTGCCAACAGCCATATCTATGAGCCCTTTTAGATGCAGATTCTCCAGCCCAGGTCAAGCCTTCAGATGGCTACAGCCCCAGCCAACAGCTTGACTGCAATCTCGTAAGACCCTAAGCCAGAACCACCCAAGCAAGTCACTCTTAAATTTCTGACCTACAGAACTGAAAACCAAATGTTTGTTGTATTAAGCCACAACTTCTGGGGCAATTTGCTACACAGTGCTGAATACATAATATTTCCCCACCTCTGCCCCCCAAAATCCTGTTCCTCCTCTCTGGTCATTCCTATCTCAAGTCATTCATTTGCTCAGGTCAAGCCTTGGAATTAAAGTCTTGACCCTGCTCTCTTACACCACATCCAACCCTATAGCAAATTCTATTGGTTTTACTGGTGTTCAACATTTAAATGAATGATAAAGCTCACCAACACAGCAATCCCTAAGATATGAAAAATCGTAGCTTTGAAGAGGGTTTAGAATAGTGGGAAACTGAGTTAACAGAGGCATTGGGAGGCTGCCTAGAGAGAGGAAAAGAAGCTAAAAGTAAACAGCCACTCTACTCTGTACTAGATATTGTACAAATATTAGTTCATTTGCTCCTACAATGCCATGTGGTGGGTACTATTGTTTATCACCCCTTTACAGCTGAGGTCACAGACTGCAAGAGACGAAGCTACATCTGAACTCAGGTAATCTAACTTGAGAATGTAAACTCTGCAGCCACCCTGCATTCCAAAAGGGAAGAGTATTAAGGGCTGAATTCGGCCAGTGGGATGGGAAAGCAAACACCCAGAGAAGCTTGGGTCCGTCTAGAGCAGTTCTGCCAAGGCAACAACACATAGGACCCATCCTCAAACTTATTACTCAAACCATGATAGGCAAGGATTGGGGACCTCTGAGAATGAGAGCCAGGTAGAGTGCTCTACTCAATACACAGAGGTTAGAAGCTGAATTTCAGCCTACTCTGATTAATCGCTCAGGGACCCTAAGCAAGCCCCTTGAATTCTCTGGATCTTAGCTCTTCACTGGTCACTGGGCCAGCCACAGTGTACCTGCCAGAAGGTAGGGCTTGGGCATGTCCGGCTCTGGGATCTGAGATCTGGCCCCCTCCCCCAATTACCATGACGCTCAGCCTCTGAGCTCACGGGGATGCCATCCTTATCTAGCCTTTGCTTGAACAGGTTGTGTTCCACATCCAGCTGCTGTTCCCCAGCCACATCCATGGCATCGATGCTCAGATCTGAAAGCAGGAAGTCAGGGTAAGGTACTGGGATTCTAGAGGCAAAGGAATCTGGGTTTTGGAGGATAAGGGGATGCTGGGCATGTCTTGGGGCAGTAGCGGGTTGGGGGGAGGAGGTTGTCCTGGGGTCCAGTCCAGAACCTAAGGCTGGAGGTGTGACTCTGGAAGCCCACCTGAGAATCCTGGGACTTGCAACGCCCACTTATGGTGAGGTACTCACAGGCACAAGGCATGTGCGGAAAGAATACATCGATGTTGATCTTCAGTTTATCTCCCCGTGACTTGTCCACGTAGAGTTCAGGATGCACCTGGGGCAGCACTACCTCAGTAAGATTTGGCCCCATGCCTCTTTTTCTCCCACTCCCATCCCTAAAGATCCTTTTCTTAGAAAGTAAAGCCCCACGTACTTACTAGGCCCCACCACTTACCTCTGTAGTTAGGTAATACTGCAGCTCAGACAGGAACAGTAGCAGCATGAGAAGGCCACTGACAATGGTCACTGCAGGGCAGGGAGCGAGGGTCAGAATGGCCTCTGTTCAGCTCTCTTGGCCCCTGGCAGGCCAGACAGATCTAGGAGCCCCTGCCAAGCTCCAGGGCACCCCTCTCCCCGAGACCCGGGCCCGGCCGCNACTAAGCACTTCTACACATATATTATTTCTTTTAATAATGGTAATAGTCATAAAATAACAGTACATTCTAAAGGTCAGCTGGGTGCAGGTTGCTGTATACATTACGTGCATCATCTAATTTCATCCCCACAATGACTCTACGGAGGTGAGGTTATTATCCTCCTCATACGTGAGAATATGTCGAGGCTCAGAGAGGAGAAGTGACTGTGCAATGCAACACAGTAAGTGGCAGATTTCAGCTCTAATTCCAAAGTGTATGCCCTTAACCACTTCGCTATGGTGCTTCTCAGACCTCTCTCTGCACTGGCTCCCTGCCTCTCTAACTACCCAATCACAATTGGTGATTTCTGTATTCAATACCTTGACCTTCTGTCCTCCAATACATGTCAGTTTGTCATCTCACCTCAGCCACCCACTTCCATGCTCATACCTAGACTCTGTCATAACCAATTACTGCAAACTTGCCAAAATTCAATTTCAAGTATCCCAGTCTTCAACTACTTATCCTTATTCTTCCAGTTCACTATCTCTGGGATGCAGAATATACCAGTTCTTTGATACCACTGACACTATCATTCCTTCATGTCCTCATTTCCCTACTTCAATTCCACGGTCCAAATAGGGAAAGGACAGTCTCTTCAATAAATGGTGCTCGGAAACTGGATAGTCACATGCCAAAGAATGAAACAGGACCCCTGTCCTACACCATTCACAAAAAATGGATTAACAACTTAAATGTAAGAGACTTGATATCATAAAAGTCCTGGAAGAAAACAGGGAAAAAGCTCCTTGACATTGGTCTTGGCAATGATTTTTGGGATATGACACCAAAAACAAAAGCATAGACAACAAAAGCAAAAATACACAAGTGGGACTACATCAAAATAAAGTTTCTGCACAGCAAAAAAAAATTAACAAAATGAAAAGGTAACCTGCAGAATGAGAGAAAATATTTACAAATGATGTATCTGATAAGGGGTTAATCTTCAAAATATATAAGAAACTCATATAACTCAATAGCAAAACCCCAAATAATCCAATTAAAAATGGGTAAAGGATCTGAATAGACATTTTTAAAAAGAAGCATACAGATGGCCAATAGGTACATGAAAAAGTGCTTAACATGATTTATCAGCAGGGAAATGCAAATCAAAACCACAAGATACCACCTCACACCTGTTAGAATTGCTATCAATAAACAAACAAAAAATAACAAGTATGGATGAGGAGGTGGAAAAAAGGGAACGTTGTGCACTGCTAGTGGGAATATAAATCGGTACAGCTATTATGGAAAACAGTATGGAAGTTCCTCAAAAATTAAAAATAGAACTACCATATGCTCCAGCAATCCCATTTCTGAGTACATATCCAAAAAATTAAATCAGTATTTCAAAGAGATATCTGCAGTGTCATGTTCTTTGCAGCATTATCAGAAGAACCAAGACATGGAAACAACCTGTCTGTCAACAGATGAATGGGTAAAGGAAACCTGGTATATACGAGGTCTGACAATTAAGTTTGTGAACTTGTTGCAATTATGTTGCTAACCTTTTTTGATATCAGAGGGATTATTCATTACGAATTTGTACCAACTGGACAAACAGTTAACCAAGTTTACTTTACTATTGGGAAGTGCTGGAAAGGCTGCGTGAAAAAGTTAGACGACCTGAACTTTTCGCCAACAACTCATGGCTCTTGCATCACAATGGACCAGTTCACAGGGCATTGTCTGTGAGTGAGCCTTTAGCCAGTAAAGAAATAACTGTATTGGAACACCCTCCCTACTCACCTGATCTGGCCCCCAGTGACTTCTTTCTTTACCCGAAGATAAAGGAAATATTGGAAGGAAGACATTTTGATGACATTCAGGACATGAAGGGTAATATGATGACAGCTCTGATGGCCATTCCAGAAAAAGAATTCCAAAATTGCTTTGAAGGATGGACTAAGTGCTGGCATCAGTGCATAGCTTCACTTTGAAGGTGACCATAGTGATATTCAGCAATGAGGTATGTAGCACTTTTTCTAGGATGAGTTCGTGAACTTAATTGTCAGACCTTGTATAAATGGAACACTATTCAGCCATTAAAAAGCAGAAAATTCTGCTATCTGCAACAACATGGATAAACCGTGAGGACATTATGCTAAGTGAAGTAAGTCAGAGAAAGACAAATACTGTATGATCTCACTTATGTGTAGCTTCCAAAAAAGCCAAACTCACAGAGAGTAGACTGGTGGTTGCCAAGGGCTGGGGGGTGGGGGAAAGGAGGGATGTTGGTCAAAGCGTACAAGCTTTCAGTTACAAGATGAGTGAGTTCTGGGGATCTAATGGTGACTATAGCTAACAATACTGTATTGCATATTTGTATCAAAAGTTGCAAAGAGAGATCTTAAAAGTTCTCATCAGGGCCGGCCGAGTGGCGCGCTGGTTAAGAGCTGGCTTGGGACGCCAGAGGGCCCCGGTTCGGATCCCACATATGAGGNCTCCTCTCAGTTCTCCTTTCAAAATACATGCAGTCACTCTCACCACCTCCACCACCACTCTGGCCCAGCCACGCCACCTCGTGCCTGGACTGATCACTGCAGCCCTAACTGTCCTTCCCCTTATGGTCTTCTCTACAGGGCAGAGAGCTGCCTACCTTTTTAAAGTTAAGTCAGATCATGGACCATTTCTTCAGAGTCCTGTAAGGGCAGGCTTCCCGTCTCACACAGAGAAAAGCCCAAGGCCCTCCAATGCCCCTCCAAGCCCTGTATGACATGGCCCCATTATGTCTCGTACCTTCTTTCTAACTACGCTGGTCTGCTCCAGCCACTCTCCCTTTTTTCCTGTACCTTCAACTCCCCAAAGCACATTCTTGCCTTAGGGATTTGCACTTGCTATTCTCCCTGCTTGAAACACGCCCCCCCACCCCTTCCCCAGTTATCCATAGGGCAGCTCCTTCACTTTCTTCAGGGCTTTACTTAAAACAGCCCGTCAAAAAGTGTTTCCCTGACTAACTATATAAAATAGTAGAGACGTGTCATCTCACCCAACCCCCTTACCTCCATCTCTCCTGCCTTTTTTGGGTTCATATTACTTAATAGCATCTGATATACCACTATCTTACATACTTATTATCTGTTTCTTTACTAGAATGTTCTGAGAGCAGGGACTTGGTTTTGTTCACTGCTGTATCCTTAGCATCTAGACTAGAACGTGGCACCTAGGTGGTGATTACTGAATATCTGGTGAATGCATGAAAGAATACATGAATGAGCATTAATCTCATTTATTCATCCCTATGAGCGACCCTGTGAGGTAGGCTCCATTTTACTAAGAAGAAACTGAGTAGGGCTCCCTACTTCCGGACTATGCTTGGGAACGGCAGAACCTCCATTCCAACCCAGCTCTGCTTCTCCCAAAGCCTCACGCGCAGGTCCTCAGAGACTGGGGTCTACCTTTTAAACGAATGCCCAGCACAAGCCAGGCTCTACGCTATCATCTTTCACCTGTAGGAACGCCCTAGGAGATAAGTACTATCATCACCATTTTATAAAGTAGGAAACTTTGAAGCTCAAAAACATTAAGAAACTGTCTCGAAGTTTCACACAGCCAGGAAGGTCTGACACTGAAATGTGAACCCAGGCGTGTGGCTCCTCAGCTCTTAACTGTTGTACCAAACTGCTGCCCTGAGATGAGGGTCTGCTCTGGGCCAGAGACCAAAGAACAGGCAGGTGAGGGGGCGCTCAAACTCGCCAAGGTGTCCAGGGCCTAAGCCTCCCGGCTGATGTATCACTCACCGTGCACATGGGACTGCTGGAAGCTCTTCCCGGGGGCAAAGTGGAAGTTTCCGGCCACCTGTAGGGGATATTCCCTCTCATTCTCCATTTCTTCCCTTCCCTTCATTTGACAGCCCGAGCGGACCGTCGAGTCACAGTGGAGCAGGGCCAACCCACAGCCCAGCTGGCCCTGCCCGGCCTCAGTCCCTCAGGTACCTTGTTGACTTCCAAGAAGCCATAAACCTGGCAGCCCTCATTCTTCTGCTCCTGCATCTTCTGGCTGAAGCCCTCTCGCCGGCACTGCTCAATAGTGTCTGGGTTCTTGAAGGCCCAGCCTCGACGGCGATATGCCTCCCGCACATCCTCACAGGTGTTACAGCACCTGTAGGAGAGGGGGAGGGAGTGGGAGTGTCAAAGAGACGAAAACAGGGCTGGTGCCTTGGGAAGTAAAGCCTGAGCAGTTCTGCCCACTAATGAAGCCTCCGCCAGCCTCAACCCCGACCACCAAATGTTCTCAAAGTGTGTCTCCTCAGTGGCAGCAGAACTGTTAAAAATACATATTCCGAGCAGCTGGTTAAGAGCGCAGTGCTCATATCACCAAGGTTGCCGGTTCGATTCCCACATGGGCCACTGAGATGTGCCCTCCACAACTAAACTGAAACAACTACTTGACTTGAAGCTGACGGGTCCTGGAAAAACACTGTTCTCAAATTAAAAAAAAACAGAAAAAAACATTCCCATTCTGTTTGGGGTGATGAAAAGTTTTGGAACAGACAGTGGTAGATTTTATGTCTTATATTTTACCACAATAAAAAATATTTTAAAATACATATTCCCAGGACCCACCCCAGACCTGCTGAATTGGCGTCTCAAGGATCAGGTCCCGGGAAACGTAACACAG
>NW_017731588.1:1359846-1363164 GCF_001890085.2 Hipposideros armiger
GGAGGAAGTCTCTGCGAGGAACAATCATAGCAGCGTTCGCTTGCCTACCTTATGCTAGGAACTGCACTAACAGTTTCACATCAGACTCTTGGAACAACGTGAAGCAGTGGTTTTCTAAGTGTACACCACCAGCAGCCTCATTATCACCTAGAAACTGTTTAGGAATGTAAATTGTGGGCGCCACCACAGACCTGCTGAGTCAGAAACTCTAAGAGCGGCTCCCAGGTGATTCCCAGCAGTTACAGTTTGACCATCACCGCTGTAGAAAGTAGGTGTGACTTTTTATCTCCATTTTCTGGAGCAACTATGGCCTTGAGAAACTAGGTAACCTGCCCAGCCAATTAATTAATGCCAGGGTCTGATTCCAACCTATTTCTTCTGGAGACAGAGCCTTTGGGTTGATTTCATCAAACAGCATCTCAGTGCATATTCTGAGCATGGCTCATGGTGGTGCATGGCTGAAATCGTCAGCGATAAAAGACCAGGACTTTGATAAGAGGTGGCACAGGGGACTGTGGGAGTCTGTAGGAGAAAGTGACTGACACGCTGAGTTACAGAAGGCTTCCAGGAAGAGGAGGATGGACGTTGGAGCTGGTGCCTTGTGGCAGTCTGACTCACGAGCTGAACAGTGCCAGCGTCCCCCTTCTGCCCCCAGGTGGCAGTTTGCCAGGAAGGGGAGAAGGAAAGGACTAACTCATATTAGCTGAAAATGGACAATATGCCAACTGCTGTAATCCTTTCTACCATCAGAACAACCTTGGGAGGTAGGTGCTCTTTCAAACCCCATTTTATAGATAAGGAAGCCAGGAAGTGAATTGACTTTGTCCAGGATTGCAGGTGTAGTTAACGGGGCAAAGCTGGGACTCAGGGCCTGTTTTTTTCTGGCCTTGGGTCTTTAACACGCATTAGCCACCACTTCCAAGTGCGAGAGGCATCTATTCTCGGATGGATGCCCAGGAACTACATGAGCAGAAATTGTCCTGTCCCCTCTGACCTGTGTCCATTCCGTGCTCATCCATGTTTGACTTCCTAGCCCTCCTTCAGAGGGGCTCCAAACTAAATGACTCACTCCTTCAACACATATTTATCAAGCTTTTCCTATTTCACGAGTTTCCTCTGGGTTTGGGGAATACTATGGTGAATAAGGGTATGTCGGTGTGTGTGTGTGTGTGTGTGTGTGTGTGTGTGGTGGGGGTGGTGGTGTCTCAGGACCCAATTAGGAGCGCTTCTTAGGGACTTCAATAATATAGGGGTCAGGGAAGGAACCCCAAAATGACTGACATTAAAAGTGAGATTTGAAGAAAGGGAAGAAATTAGGGAGCTGAAGTGCTGAGGGTAGGAGTGGGAAGGGAGTAATGTATTCTAGGAAGAGAAACTGCAGGTGCAAAGATCTTGGGGCAAGATGGAACTTGGAAAGTTCTAGGAACAGGAAAAAGCCAGAATGGCTGGAAAATGTGTGAGAAGAGTGATTTTGGGTTTCATTCTGAATACAATGGGATGCCATTTTAAGGACCCAAGCAGGAAATTAGTATAAGATCATGCCAGTTGCTGGGTGAAGAATGGACGAGAGATGAATGGAACAAAAGCAGAGACCAGTTAGGAAGCTGTTGTAGGCTGTGGAAGGAAAACATTATAAGCCCCTCTTTAGAAAGGAAAAATATAATTAAAATATAATTAGAATGTGAACTTCCATGTTCATAAGGGAATCTGTTTTTCTCTGCAAAATACTTTGCTGGTTGGATATGTTAAGCTAAAGCCGTTGTTTCTCAGAGTGAGAAACACTGGACCAGCAGTATTGGCAACACCTGGAAACTTGTTAGAAATGCAAATCCTCAGGCCCCACCCCAGAAAAACTGAATCAGAAACTCTGGGGATGAGGCCCAGCACTCTGTGTTTTTATTAAGCCTTGTTTAAAAATAGTTTCCCCTTAACTAACAATAAAAAAAAATAAATTAAAAAAAAATCTAACTCACTAACATTGAAGATATATACTGCCACAGTATAGTAAAAGTAATAAAAATAAAAACAATTACTCAATGTAGACGAGTATGTTAACACAGAAGGGGATAAATTTCTATGAATAAAAAAAGTAAACGGAAAAAAAAAAGATAGTTTCCCCAAAACCATATTGTACTTGCCTTATAATCACTGTCAAACAGATGGAGGTGGTGGTGGTGGGGTCTTCTTTGGGTGTTGGATATTAATGCTTATGTAGGAAATGGAGATAATATTAAGGCCTTGAGGCCTCAATAAAAAGATGGGATCTTGACATAGACCCATAGGAAAAGAGTAGGCTAGAAACAAAATTATCCACTGGTACAGTGAAAGAGAATGCTTGAGATTTTCTGTCTTAACTTGTGTCCTGGATGGAAAGACACATAAAAATAAAACATTGCTGAGACATCATAATCACACATACTATGTGATTCCATTTGTTTGTTTATTTATGAATTTTTATGAGTGTATTTGAGCCAAACTGATGACATATACAGGGGAGCAAGGTCTCAAATGCTCCTGTATGACTCTATTTATATGAAATGATCAAACAAGGCAAATCTGTAGAGAAAATAGTTTAGTAGTTGCCTAAAATGAGGAGTGGGAATGACTGCAAAGGTGAATAAGGGATCTCTGATAGAAAAAAGTTCTAAAACTGGATTGGGCAGATATGTGCACGACTGTATACATTTACTAAAAATAATTGAATCATACACTTAAAATGTGTGACTTTTATGATATGTACACGTAAATTGTGCCTCGATAAAATTGTTGAAAGGCAAAGCTAACATTTTGAGATGTTTTAACTTTTAAAAAGGTCATATCTTTCCAAGGGCTAGAGAAGAGAAAAACAGGGGATGAGTACTTAATGGGTATGGGTTTCCTTTCGGGGTGATCAATATGTTCTGGAACTATTGGGTTGTCGGAAAAGTCATGACGCATTTTTGCAACGAAAACCAGAAAAAATACGTCATGACTTTTCTGACAACCCCATAGATTGAAACAACCACTTGACTTGGAGCTGATGGGTCCTGGAGAAACACACTGTTACCCAATAAAAAAAATTTTTTTAAAAATTATGCCAGTTGATATAAAGAAAGCTTACTATGCATCTTTATCTAAATGATTTTTAAAACCTTTTTATTTTTTTATTTTTTATTTTATTTTTTTAAAGATTTTTATTGGGGTATTGGGGGAAAGGGAACAGTGCTGGGGAATTGGGGGAAGGGGAACAGACGAGTTGCTGTCGTTTTGTTCTTCAGTCTAGTTGTGGAGGACGTTGCTTCACTGGCCCAAGTTGGCACCATCATTGCGCTCTTCCCG
>NW_017731588.1:1367967-1374667 GCF_001890085.2 Hipposideros armiger
ATTGATGGTTTCCTTTGCTGTACAAAAACTTTTTAATCTGATGTAGTCGCATTATTTTTGCTTTGTTGCCCTTGCCCAAGGAAACATATCCAAAAAGATATTGCTATGTCCGACATAAAAGGGTTTACTGCCTATGTTTCTTCTAGGAGTTTTATGGTTTCAAGTCTTACATTTTAGTCTTCAATCTATTTAGAGTTTAATTTTTATATGATGTAAGAAAGTGGTTCAGTTTCTCTTTTTTTCTTTTCTTATCTTCCCTTCCTTTCCCTTCCATTCTCTTTTTTCTTTTCTGCATGTATCTGTCCAGTTTCCCCAACAACACTTATTGAAAAGTCTGTCTTCACCCCACTGTATATACTTGCCTCCTTTATCATACAGTAATTGAGCATATAAGTGAGGATTTATTTCTGGGCATTCTATTCCAGTGATGTATATATCACTGGAATAAATCATAAACAGATATATATATATATATATATATATATATATATCTGTTTTGATTATTGTAGGTTTGTAGTGTAGTTTGAAATTAGGAAGTGTGGTACCTCCCACTTTGTTCTTTTTCAAGATTTCTTTGGCTATTTGGGGGACTTCTGTGGTTCCGTATACATTCCAGGATTAGCTTTTCTAGCATAAGTGTACAGTTCCGTGGCATTAAGTATGACATTGTTATGCAACCATCACTACCTTACAATCTTCAAAGTACATTTTCTGTTCTGTCATCTTGAACAGTCTAAAGGTCATACCAACCCAGTAGCAATGATCAACCCCAGAACTCACCTTTTATTTTCTAAATATTTTTTTTTCACTAAAAGATTCCAGGTTTGGACAAGAAAAGTACAAGGATAACCTGGACATCAAAGTTGGGGCCATACGAGCATCACAAATGTCAGTTGTCATGACTGAATCATAGTGAATATATAAAAATCCTTGAACCCATGATGATACTCAAAGAGAAATAAAAACATTTCATTGGAGGAGACTTATTATATCAACTGGAGGGGGGACCATTTATCCTGCCTTGTTGGTAGAAACAATAGTTTAAGGTAACCAAATAGCCTCAGTTAATGAGGGTTTTCAGTGGCTGGGGTATCTACTGAAACATCCACTACATGCAACAAACATGTACAACCTAACAAAATGCAAACATCCCTCATACAACTGAGAGCACATTACCGCCTGCCCAAGGGCACTGAGGTGTACTGGTGTCTGGTTTGAAGCCAGATTCCAAGAACCCCCAAAGGTGTGGCCAGTACAGCTATCCCTCACCATCTTGTTCCAGAAACTGAATCCATTATGGCTTCATATACAATATTATTTAGAGGAATAAAGTTACCCACTACAAAAAATAAAAGAGTTTTAAAAAATTGGTTGTTCCTGGAGAGAGGTTGGAAAAGAATGAGATGGGACACTGCTGCCTTCTTCTCTACTCAATATTTTAACCATGTGCACGCAGTTGTTTCTTTTTTGTTTTGTTTTTGTTTTTGTTTTGTTTTTAGCTGAGCCATCCTGCCACCTGTTGGCAGCTCAGCAGCAGCTCANAGAAGGTGATTTGGAGATAGAAGCAAATGGATTAAAAAATGGATTTGGAAATTATAGAAGAGGGAGAAATCAAGGATAGCACGTGGGCTCCTGGCTTCTGCAGCTGGGTGAATGGTGGGACCATTTATCGAGATTGAGAGGCCTTGGGAAGGAATTGGTTTAAAGGGAAAATCATGAGTTCAGTCTCAGGCTTGTTCAGCGTGAGAGGTCTCTGAGACATCTTAGTGGAAGTCCAATAGGCATAGGATATGGGGTGTAGAGAATAGAAAAGAGGTCTGAGCCAAAGTTATACAGTTGGAGAAGGGACATCACACGTAAATAGTATTTAAGTTCCCTCTCAACTCTGTTCATGTATCCCATAAATATGTATTAAATGATTCTAACTCTTAGGGATGCAGAAGTAAAGAAGACAGACAAGGTTGGTCCCTATCTTTGTGGATCTTACATTCTGTGTAGGCAGACTGTACATTATACCCAGGCCATGGTGGTGGTGGCTTTGCCCAGGCGGGCTAAAGGAAGGAGGTCATAATGTGTACTGTGTGATGAGGTCTAGGATATAACTGGGTGGCACGGAGGACCCGACGGAGAGCCTAGCTTTCCTCCTGCGGGAGGAGACAGGACACATTATATATTATTTTTCTGCTCTTGCACCTTCCATCGCAGGCCCAGCCAGGTTCTCCTTTGGAGGTAAGCAAATGGAGAGGCAGGCAGGAGGTGAGGACTTGGGAGGACATGTGGGGTGGAGGGTTGGGGAGCCATGGAAACAAATAGGACAGAGCGTTGTGGGGTTGTTTGTGGCCTCATACCTCTTACTTCCCGGTCCCAGGTAAAGAATCCAGTCTGCTGCCTGCCACAGAAACCATCACCTGGACCAGATATGAAGTGCTTATGGCAGATTTTTGTCCTGTGGGGATTCTGGGGTTTCATCGTGTGGCTGATGGCCCCCGGCCTAGAGTGGAAACCTGAATCGGAACCCCAAGAAAAGCTGACATACTCGGTACCATGGCATTGCAACTGTCTTTGGTTCAAATTCAGAAAGTTTGGCTGCCCATCTGGGACCCTCAACTACACCCTCTGCCATCACACAGTCAGAGAACAGAACTGGTTTGATGCATGCTATGAGATGATGGATGATGGGATACCTGATGGGGGCAATGGAGTCCATGACCCCAATGCTGTGTTCTGGTGGTTGGGCAGTGGTCAACACTGGGCTCAATCTCACCCCCTGTCCTTCCTAGGCCTAGCCCATTTCCCACTTTCTGGCCCAAACCCCTGCCCTTGGCCCTGGCTTAGTGCACCTCCCATCTTCATAGTCTCAGCCCCTGACCTCCAGATGGAGCTCTCACCAACCCAGGTCTTCTGTCCTGTTGGGTGCTGATAACCTGGGTCCCAGCACCCAATCTCCTCCCTTCGGCTGTTTCTAGGGCATGAGCTCAGCAAGCGAGTTGGGCGAAGTGTGGGAGAAGTTTTTCAAGGTGATTTCCGGACCCTCGGTGAGACATTCTGCTCTCCACTGTGGGACTTGTGCGCTGGTGGGGAACTTGAAGATCCTGCGAACCTCCAGCCTCGGGCACAACGTCACTCAGCACAGCACAGTCTTCAGGCGGGCGCTGAGGAGAGGGCAGGGAGCAGGAAGATCCAGGCCTGTCCCCAGAGTTCTGTCAGTTTCTGGATCCCTTCCCAGGATGAACCAGGCCCCTGTTCAGGGCTTCAAGATGGTAGGGAACCAAACCACGGGACGCTTCATGTGCCGCAGGAATGCTGGGGCCCAGGGCTCCTGGAGACAGCTGCTGCCACTTGTCCTGAAGCTTTCCGGCCTGGCATGGACTTCAGATGCTCTGAGTGAGGAGGTGATGGTCTGGAAACCCAGGCATTCTTAGTATGGGGGTGAGAGGAGGTCACTGCCGGAGAAGACAGAGGGGGCTCCAGGGAGACCCTCTCCTTGCTTATTGGGGGCACCTGCAGGACCTTCCTACAGCTTCTGAGGTCTCAGGGGCTGCTGAAACTCCCCCACCTCCTCATTCATTCGCAGATTTCAGGAGATGATCCAGCTCCCTAGTGGAATGGAAGATAGCAAAGACCAGGTAAGGGTATGCGAGGGAGTAAGATGTGGCTGTGGGGTGCTGTGGGAAGGGCCCCACGTAGGCCCCCTCCCCCTTCTTCCCCAGGCTCTGGTGATCAGCCCCACCTTCCTCAGGTACAACCAGGACAACAGGCTGGATAACTAGGGTCAGTATCCATCTCTGGGGCTCGTGGCCTGTCCGTCTGTGACCCAGTTAAGATTCTTATCCTTTCCTCAATTAAAACTCTTCTCCCCTATGCCTTCAGCATAGAGTCTAAAAATTTCTGCCAGGCTGTCGTGATCTGACCCCTCCCCTTCCCTCTCCTCTCCCAGGCTCACACACTGGGCTTCTTGGCATTCCCCAGACATACCAGCTGTCTCGTGTCTGGTGCCGTCTCACGTTCTGCTGCCTCTGCCTGGAATTTCCTTGTCTTGGCTCCCTCGGGAACCCTCTCTCTTCTTTGAATATGAAGAGGAGCAGCTAGTTGATGCTCTGTTTTTTGGGCTTCTGGGTCACTCTGTGTGTTCAGAGCCTGTCTTTCTTGAAGAAAGTGAGCTCTGTTCTCCTCCCAGCTCCAGGAGGCAGGCAGCCTGTCACACTGGATGTTCAGTGAGTGTTGCTGAAAGAATGGTAGATGGGCCTGGAGGCAGTAAAGGATCCAGCCTGCTACTCTATGGCCTTTTCCTGTCTTATCCCATCTTCCAGCTGCCTTTATTGGGTTTGGGACAGACTGGTTTATGAAGTGGTCTCATTATTAGGATGATAAATATTGGTTCATGAGCAACATCCCGTTTTAAAAGAGAGCAATAGGTCATCTCTAAGCTGCAGTGTGAAAGGAAGGCGGTTGTTAGTGACAGCTGAGCTGGTTCCCAGCCTGTTCATCACACTGGAGGTTGACAGGTAGTCAAGGGGACCTTGGAGTGTCAGAGAGGCACTGGGGCTTCAAGCAGACCCTGGATAGAGATCACTCTGTTACCAAGTAAAGTCATAGCTTATTTTTCTCATTGGATTCCTGGTGGCATTTGAAGGCTACATTCTATTCCAGCTTTTCAACAGCAAACATGTCAGTATGTGATTCATTATGTATTTCCCTTATCACAAAATAAAATTAAATGAAAAAAGGTAAAATCAAACCCTAAAGTTGAAGAGAAATCAAATAGACCTAACTATATATCAAATTGATAAGATCACCACCAGAGAAAGAATTATTTCAAATTTCTTTAGAACTCCGTATACTATCATTCATAGGAGATAGTCTGTGGACAAAAAGAACTACAAGGAAATTGTAAACTTCATTCAGTGGATTTATTATAATATTGATATTATTATTTGAAGCTACAGAGGGTGCCAAAAAAATGTATACACATTTTAAGAAAGGAAAAAAACTATTAAAATTATGTTGATGGTAACCACTTTGAGCATCTCTTGTAATTGAGAAGTCAAACATGGACTGGCCGAGTGGCTCAGTTGGTTAAGAGCTCACTCAAGAGTGCAAGCTCTGAGCAACAGCGGTTCGAGCCCCAGCCCGAGCTGAGCAGCTGCTGAGCTGCCAACAGGTGGCAGGATGGCTCAGCTAAAACAAAAAAAAAACAAAAAGAGAAGTCAAACATGACTTGTATTTATCTTTTGTTATTGGTATATATTGAGTATTACAATTTTAATACAGTTTTTCTTTTCTTTTTTTTTAATTGGGGATTTGGGAGAGGGAAACAGTGTTGGGGAATTGGGGAGGGGGACCAGTCAAGTTATTGTTCTTCAATCTTAGTTGTGGAGGGCGCTAGTTGCCGTCTGGCTGCCCATCAGCAGCTCGTGGCCGCTAAGCTCAAGGTGCTGTGTTACAATCTTAGTTGCGGGTGGGCGTAGCCACCATCCCATGCAAGAGTTGAACCAGCAGCCTTGTTGTTAAGAGCGCATGCTCTATGCATTGAGCTACCCAGCCAGCAGCTCAGTTCAAGATGCCGAATTCAGTCTTAGTTGCTGGCAGGTGTAGCCCACCATTGAACAGGTAGTCTTGTTGTTAGGAGCACGTGCTCTCACCAGCTGAGCCATCCTGCCACCTGTTGGCAGCTCAGCGGCAGCTCAGCTCAAGCGCAGTGTCACTGGCTCATGTGAGAATCAAACCGGCGGCCCTGTTGCTCAGAGCTCGCGCTCTTAAGCTAACTCTTAACCAACTGAGCCACTCTGCTGGCCCTACAGTTTTCCTTTCTTAAAATGTGTATACATGTGATGGCACCCTCTGTATATAGTATCATAGAATAAAGTAAATAAGTTATATTAATATTATTAGGAGCCAAATATCACAGCCAAATATCACACAATCACACAGATATAGTAAAAGCCCTGTAAGACATTAAAGTCAAACTGGAAATATCAGTGTGAACTCAATTTTAAAATTATTTTTTATTGTGGTAAAATATACGTAAAATTTACCATTTTAACCATTTTATTATTTTTTTTCTTCTTTTACCCAACCCAAATCCACTCCCCTTTGGCAACCAACCATCAACTTATTCTCTGTATCTATGGATCTGTTTCTATGGGTTTAATTTTTTATTTCACATGTAAGTGAAATCACATGGTATTTGTCTTTCTCTATCTGACTTATTTCACTTAGCACAATATCCTCTAGGTCCATCCATGTTGTTGCAAATGGCAAGATTTCATTCTTTTTTTTATGGCCGAGTAATATTCCATTGTATATATGTACCACATCGTTATCCAATTGTCTGTTGATGGACACTTAGATTGCTTCCATGTCTTGGCAATTGTAAACAATGCTGCAGTGAACATTAAGGGTGCACGTATCTTTTTGAATTAGTGTTTTTGTTTTCTTTGGATAAATACCCAGAAGTAGTATTGCTGGGTCATATGGCGGCTCTATTTTTATTTTTTTGAGGACTCTCCATACTGTTTATCATAGTGGCTGCACCAATTTACTTTCCCACTAACAGTGCACGAGTGTTCCCTTTTCTCCATATCCTAGTGAGCACTTGTTATTTGCTGGTTTATTGATGATAGCCATTCTGACAGATGTGAGGTGATACCTCATTGTGGTTTTCATTTGCATTTCTCTGATGATTAGTGATGTTGAGCAT
>NW_017731588.1:1376327-1379271 GCF_001890085.2 Hipposideros armiger
TCCTGGAGAGAGGTTGGAAAAGAATGAGATGGGACACTGCTGCCTTCTTCTCTACTCAATATTTTAACCATGTGCACGCAGTTGTTTCTTTTTTGTTTTGTTTTTGTTTTTGTTTTGTTTTTAGCTGAGCCATCCTGCCACCTGTTGGCAGCTCAGCAGCAGCTCATCTTGGGCTGGGAATCGAACCGCTGTTGTTCAGAGCTCAAACTCTTGAGTGAGCTCTTAGCCAACTGAGCCACTCAGCCGGCCCCTCATTTTAAATATATGAAATCTGCCCAAAAAAGTTTTGCTGGATAGAAATTTACTTTTAACCAAAACTTTTTACAAAGTTTTCCTGTAAGTTTTCTTTTCTCAAGGGGAGCCCAAAGGCTTTCTTTCTCCTCCCTGACTCATGCTTAACCACCCTGCATTGGGAGTAGGTAGCCCTCCTCTCAAGGAGATGCACAACACCAGCCTTGGCACATATTCTTGCCCTTTTCATTTGCCTCCATACACTTGATTTCCAAGCCCTTCCTGCCCAGCTGGACGCTTGGCTGAATGCCAAGGTGAAGGCAGTCTTATCCACAAAGCCTACATGCAGGAACTTACAAGTGACTTGTGTGGTGGGGTCCCTGATATAACTGGGCTGGCATGAAGAGCCCCACTGGGCATCAACCCCCTTCTCCAGGGAGGTCACAGGACACACCGGATGTCACCTCTCTCCTCCCTCCTCTCAGCCTCCAGCAGTGCACGCTGTAGGGCTTACCAGGTGGCTGTGGAGGTAAGAGGTGAAGTGTTGGAAGTAGGTGTGGTGAGAAGGGTTGAGGAAGTGATGGAGGTTGCCATGGCATTGGGGGTGCTGGTAGAGTCTCTGACCATAGCTTCCGACTTTTCCCAGTGCTTTGTGCTTGAGTCAGCTTGTCACTTGCCCTGTGCCTTGTCCCTTGGGACAGGAATAAAGCCTTAATGATGGATTTTTAGGCTTGTGGGCTGCCTTGATGCTCATCTGTGGCTGATGTTTCTGCTCTTTGGTCAGAAAAGTCTAACCTGAGTTGGCTAGCTGGTACAATTCCAAGAGGCTGCGATTGCTCCCAGGACCCGCAGGTACACTCCTGGACTCCATATACTCAGGGTAGCCAATCGACTTGACAACCACTTTGAAAGGGCCCTCAAGCCTGCTTTTCCTCCAAGATGTTCTGTGACACTTTCCCTGGTCTCATCCTGAGCGGTCAGTGAGTCTCTTCTGGGCATCCGGGTCATTCTGCTAGTGTCTGTCTATGTCCAGGCTCTGTGTCCCCTGGAGATGAACTGCTCTTTCAGTGCCCATTGTGAGGTTTTGTGACACACAGATTTAATGAGTGAGTATTTGCCAGATGAATGAAAAGCTGGATTAGGGGCAAGGGGCAGCAACCAGCCCATCTTATCCACAAGGCTTTTCTATTTGGGGTTGGGCAGACAAGCTGAAGAGGGTTTTACACCCCAAGGGTCCAGCATGACTCGAGTCCTAATGCAACAGCCAAAGGCGAGGTAACCAACCAGCTCGAAGGTAAGACTACTCTTGGCCAGTAACAAGCCTTAGACCCTTGGATCTGACTGGCAGGGCTGGAATAGTCTGATACAGAAGAGAGGACAACAGGAAACCAAGGTAGGAGGTGCAGGAGTACAGATTGTCAGGCACTGACTAGAGGCCTTTCCTGATTCCGTCACCTCAACAACTAGTACTAATTAAGGAAGAACCAAATCTGAATACTAATTCTCGTCCCCTCCCTGCCTCACACCAGCAGCCATGTGCTGGGAACATCACACAGCCTTCGCAGAGACTCACATCTCAATGCTGACCTCTGACCCATTCAACTTTTTACTGCCAAACTCTCCTGTCTCCCTGGTGTTAAACTTCAGGCCCTATGAAGGCACAGAAAGAGCTGCTGACACTGGCAACAAAGGACTAAGAGAAAAGAGGTCATAATGTCTACCTGGTGACAGGCTGCTGATGTAAATGAATTGGGTCAGATCAGCGGGGCCAGGAGCACAATCCTTTCTTCTCCAGGGAAGCTTCACTTCTATCTTCACCTCCCTCAGGGTCTAGGCAAACTCTGGTCCCAGGAGGATGGAGGGAATAAATTCTAGGCCCCCGGGGCCCTGAGACCCCATGATCTTGTTCTTCCTCCTCCCCTTCCTTTCTCTCAGTGTGAGTCTGCCCAGTCCCCACTGTGCTCCAGGGTCACACAGAGGGATAGCAGTGCTTGGAGCACACTGACAGCCCCCACTTCTCCCCCTCCCTGCCCCTGCCCACCATTCCCCCTGCTCTTGACCTAGCGTTTGCAGAGAGCTCAGCTATTCCTTTCCTTGGCTTCCGGATTAGGTGGTTATTAGGTCCAAAGGTAGGAGGTAAGGTATTGCAGGAGGGGACACCTGAAAGTGTCATCTGTCCTAAGACCAAACTAAACCAACCAGCTGCCTGATAAGGGACCTCTCCCATGGGCTGAGATGATGCCTGCATGCAAAGTCTTAATGTTGAAAGGTTGCATTGCTGCTTTTGTGGGTGAGGTATCCACCTCTCCACAGGTGCTTCTGGAGGCTCTGCTGCTGGCTCCAGAGTTATAGAAGCTCTGGGGCTGCTTACCAGGCGCCATAGCTGCATAGCTTGCCTCCAGCAGGGTGTTTACCTGGTTTGACCAGCACTTCTAGATGGGCCCTGGAGCTCCTGATGGTTGGAGACCGTCTCCAGAGGTCTTGGGCTCTGGGCTGCAACCCCTCCCTGACCCCTTTCTCTGCTACAATGAGGCCCAGCCTCCTCTCTGTGCTGGAACATGGGAGTCAAATGAGAAGTGGCCTGTGCTGCTCTGCATAGGCACCAATGCAGAAAACCTAACTCAAGTCCAGCTGACTACAGAGGAACTATTCCAGCTGATTCCCAGGCCACAGCCTGACCTGAGACCCATCCATGCCAGTCCTTTGCTATACA
>NW_017731588.1:1381531-1423289 GCF_001890085.2 Hipposideros armiger
GTTCTTCAGTCTAGTTGTGGAGGACGTCACTTCACTGGCCCATGTTGGTATTATCATTGTGCTCTTCCCAGGTGAGGCAGTTGCTTGCCAGCCATTGAACTGTTGCTCATGGTGGCTCACGGCAGTTCTTGCCGGCCACTCACGGTAGCTTATGGCAGCCCACTGCAGCAGGGGCTGCAGCGTACGCCATTGCCGGCCACTCATGGCAGCCAGCAACGCTCCAGGTCAAGCTGTTGTTCACAATCTTAGCTGTAGAGGGCGCAGTGTCACTGGCTTATGTGGGAACTGAACAGGAGGTCCTGTTGCTCAGAGCTCGCACTTTTTTTTTTAAGCTGAGCCATCCTGCCACCTGTGGGCAGCTCAGCTCAGGCTGGGAATCGAACCGGCGACCCTGTTGCTCAGAGCTCACACTCTTGAGCTACACTCTTGAACGAGCTCTTAACCAACTAAGCCACTCAGCCAGCCCCCAACTCAGTGTTTTTTGAAGCCCCAGAACGTGTTTCCAGTCGGGAACATATGATGGGTCCTCATTATCCATGTGTTCAGATCTAGATCCCAAGGTCCTCCATCATCTTGCCCCCTACCCATCCAACCTCAGCCCCAACACTCTGCCAAGGACCATCTTCTCACCAGTATGCTTAGCAACCCCTCCCAATGCCTCTCCATCCTTCAAGGGCCAGCTCATGCCTTCCTTCCTCAGCCCCTGGAATTTCTACAGCACTTCTAGTCAGCACGCAGAACTTTCTGACTCGTTGATGAGTGTCCGTCTGTTCTTGGCAGTTGGATTCTGGCTCCCTGAGGACAGTGACCTTGTCTTTGTATCTTCTGTAACCCTTCTCTATCAGAATGTAGGCAGATAATAAATTCATGCCACCTGACAGGAATCTTTAGCAAATTCTCCCTTAAGATGCCCTTTGTGCTTTTGCTGCCCAGCTACACAGGTGAGACAGGAGCGGAGGACAAATGCAAAGATCAAGGGTTTATTGTTGAAAGGGAAGGTGAAAGAGAGGGTGAAGTGCTGGGATAATCAACTCTAGACAAGAGGCAGTAGATGCCCCCTGGCCAGGGCAAGGCACCCCTCTGGGTGGCTCCGCGCGCTAGCAGGTCATTGTAGTTTGCCTCATTCCCATGTGAACTGGGGCCTCCCCAGCCTTGCAGGCTTCCTTCCCACTTCCTGGTAATGCCAGCTGGCCTGGGCTCCCAGGTTGGGTGACGATAAAGCCAGACCTTTCCTTCGGCAAACCTGCAGCTGTGTGGAGGGGTCATGACCCACTGTACAGCCATCTGTCTGTGTGTGCTCCCAGGCTGGCCCGTATCCTGCCCTGGCTGAGGCTGCTACCTGGAGGTGGCTTGGGAAGCGCTGGGGCTGGGGCATAGCAGGACTGGCCCTGGGGATGTCAGACTTTGAGTCAGGGACTCGTCCAGCTTGCGGGTCTCAGCCTCCAGGACAGTGGCCTCAGGGGCCTGGGCCACGGCGAGAAGGGAGTGGGAGAGGCTGTGGTGCAGGCCCGCTAGCTCCCGGCTGGTCTGAACTGAGCGAGCAATGTAGTCCTGCTTCTGCTTCCGCTCCAAGGCCAGCTGGGCTCGCAGCAGGGCCACCTGGTAGGCAAGGAAACCAAGAGGGAGAGATCAGCAAAGGGCCTTGAAGCTGCCCTGATTCTTCCTGCTCTGCTCCTGTGGCTCTGGTCAGACCAGCATTTGAACCAACTCTATCGCATCAGTGAATCTCAGGATCAGGCTTTACCGTGTTTGGGGGAAGGGCCCCGGGGGATCATAGAATCCAGTGACTGTTAACCCTCCTGCACAGGAGACTCAAACAGGGAGCTTGAACAGCAACAACAAAACTATTCCTCAACTTTATCGAGGGATAATTTACATGTAATAAAATGCCCAGATTTTAAGAGTACATTTTGATGAGTTTGATAATGTACATACCCATGTATAACCACTACCCCAATCAAGATACAGAATATATTCATTACTGCAGAAAGTCCCATCGTGCTCCTTTTGGAAGCTTTCAAGAAGTGTTCTGAATTAGACTGTGGGGAGGCCTGGGCACCACTGTTTTTTTTTTCCCCAAAGCTTCCCAGGTGGTTCTAATGTGCAGCCGGGGTTGATAATCAGTGATTAATCCTTCCATTTCTCAGATGGGTATACTGAGACTACCAGGAGAGGAAGTATTGGGAGCTCAGGGCAGATACAGGACTAGGGTGAGGCAAGAGAGGTTCCCAGGGTGCAAAATTTAACGAGGCACTCCAGGCCAACAATGAGGGCTTCCTTAAATTCTATACACAAAGTGCCTTTCTTGCCTCACCCTATTCCAGGCCCTATCTCAGGGACTGCTTTGTATGAATTCAAAATAAGTTCTTAGGATCTAGCTGTAGAGTCAGGCCTTTAAGTCTAGCTGTAGAGTCAGGCCCTGCCAGTAGTAACTATTGATTTCTGAAACAGGCTTAGAAATAAAAATTCCATAGTTCTTATTACTCCTGGGCCTTGAAAGACAGGGAGAGCCTTTAGGTGAGGCCTAAGAGGCAAGAAAGCACTTTATACAGTTTTCCCGAGTGTGGTGGCTTGACCTGAGCTCTGAGGTATGGATCCTGGCACTGGTGCCAGGCTACTCTGTCTGCAAGGGTGCTGTGAGGGCAGAGGAGGCCAGGATGCTTCTGCTTGCTGTCGCCTGTCCTCCTAGACTCTTCTTCTGCTCCTCAGCCCCTTCCCTGTCTCTTGCTTTCCTAAGCAGGAACCTGGAGGTCTGGGGCCTGGAACTTGCTTTATTCCCCGACTCCTACCCCAGCCATAAGGGAGGTTGAGTTGGAGCTGGGCTCTTTTTGTCTCCCACATAGACTGAAGTTCTCTGAGGCAGGAACTATTAATACGACCCCTTTCCTTCCTGGATGTGCACAAAGGGCCAAGCACACAGCGAACACTAGAGCCTATCGCCTGAGTGCAAGGGAGAGAAACGGAGCTTAGAAGACAGATCCTTCCAGAACGTACCTCTTTCTGCAGTTCAACCATGTGCTTGGCATCCAAGGAGCCCTTCTGTTCTCTTCCATTCTGTGGAAGACAAATGCCATTCCTATTGGAAGAGGGGGTTCTGCAGGCATCCTCTGCTAGCTCATTACAATCTGGGGGGCCAGGGCGAAGGCTATGGGCCAGAAGCGCCCGCACTCAGACTGAACTCTATGGAGCACCATGGCCCTGGTCAAGGAGAGGCCCAAACCATCCCAGTGGGTGATGCCCACGGAGATGAAATGCTAAACTTCCGAAGGCTTGGATGGCACTGGCTTCACTGAGGCACCTTTTCATTTACAGACGTACACCAGGCACCTGCTCTGTGCTAGCCCTGGGCTATGAGCTGAGGAGGCAGAGGAGTGAGACCAGGTGCCTGCTGTTGGGGAGCTCTTATTAAAGGACGGGGGAAGGAGAGCTGGGAGATGCTCAGAGACAGCCTCTCACTGCCGGGCTGCAGGGCTGTCTACTGACTGGCCTAACTCAGCTTAAAAGAGTGCTGGTGTGGGGAGGCTTCTCCAAACTCCTCACCCAAATAATGGACTCTGGCCTCAGGAAATACCATGGACACTAATCTTGTAAACTCAATACTGCAAGGGGCAAGGAGGTCTAAGAGGTCTGCAAAACTGCACCACCCAACCCCATATGCTGGGGATTTTGACCAGAAGCCCAGTGAGCCCTGCTCCGAGGTGAGCCTGAGGCGCTGCTCTGGGGGTCGGCAGACTAGACCTCAGTGAAGGCTGAGTTCCTCAGAATACAGGGCAGCTGGCCTGGACTCCACTTCTCCCCCCGCACCCCCCACCACTGATGCTGGGCCTCCTTCCTGGGTCAGGCAGACTGGGCCTTGCTGGGTGGGGCAGAACCCAATCAGGGCTCTTTGGATTGGTGGAAGTGGCTGTCTCCCCTTGCAAGGGTAACCTGGGCTATGCGCTGAAGAGGGTTGTTTCTGATGGCTGAGGTTGGGCTCTCCCGAGGCTGTAGTCAATGAAAAGAGGTAAACCTGCAGCGTGGGTGATGATGCTGTGGCTTCGCTGATCTCCAGGGCCCCTGTCCGCGATGCGCGCAGGGAATCCTTCTTTAGCTTCCTCCGCTCTCGCTCCACCTGCCAGGACGCAAGTGAGAAATTAGGGCTTGGCTTGGTTCTGGGGCTGGAGCACAGCTGCCTTTCTCGAGAGGCCAGTGCATGTGTGAGTGTAAGAGGACAGCAGTCATGGGACGCTAAGCTCCCGGGCTGAGGGGAGAACATGCTGGGGCAGCTCCAAGTTTAAGGAAGTGCTCCTGGGGCAGAAGAGGTACGGCCAGCCTCTCAGGCCTTTGGAGCCATGGTCAGCAAACATTTTCCATAGTATTTTGGGCTTTGTGGGCCATTCGATCCTTGTCACAACTATACAACCCCATTACTGAAGCCTGTAGGCTGTTGTAGACTACACACAAATGAATGGGCATGGCTGTGTTGACAGAAAACTTTATATTTAGAAATAGGGGGTGGGCCAATTTGGCCCTTGGGCTGTAGTTTAGCAACCCCTGTTCTGGGGGCTGCATGAGAAGTAGAGGTGCATGCACACTGGACCCTGGAGGAGAGCTGAGGACAGGAGAAGTTACTTACCTGCTCCAAGGTGGTCCGCAGCTGGACATTATGGCGCTGCAGCCTGCTCCGGTCAATCTCCAGCTGTGCCACTGCTCGCTGGAGGTGTTCAAGCCTTTGTCCCCATGACTGCTTCTCCTCCATCCCAGGACTGGGCTCAGCCTCCACTCCTGAGACCTGTGGGAGAGACCTGTGAATCCTACCTGGGCAGCCCCTTAAACTGGTGGGAAACAGATAGAGGGTAAAGGGACCAATCTGGCAGGACTGAGCTTAAGGACCCAATTTCCAGGAGAAGACAAGTGCCTGGACAGGAGCTCCCTCCTGGGCCATCTGTTCACACCCGGCCCCCAGCTCACCTCCTCCAGCTGTACACCCGTCTCTCCTCTGGGTCCCCGTTCGGCTCTGCTGGTCAGGCCAGGGCTGTGGAGCTGCTCCTTCTCCAGAGCCGATCTGGTGAGCTCCAACTCCTCCTGGGGTATCAAGGTGTGGAACAAAATGACATCATGGGGCCGGCTGAGTAGCTCAGTTGGTTAAGAGCATGAGCTCTGCACAACAGCGTTGCCGGTTCGATTCCCACTTGGGCCAGTAAGCTGCGCCCGAGCTGAGCTGCCAACAGGTGGCAGGATGGCTCAGTTGGTGAGAGCATGTGCTCCTAACAACAACGTTGCTGGTTCGACTCCCTCATGGGATGGTGGGCTATGCCCACCTACAACTAAGATTGAACACAGCATCTTGAGCTGAGCAGCTGCGAGCTGCTGATGGGTGGCCGGATAGAGACTGAATTTGGAGCTGAGCTAGCTGCGCCCTCCACAACTAAGACTGAAGGACAACAACTTGGCTGTTCCCCTTCCCCAATTCTTCAACACTGTTCCTCTTCCCCAATTCCCCAATAAAATCTTTAAAAAACAAACAAAACAAAACGACACCATGAAATCTCCTATCCACACCCACTCTACCCTCCATCTGAGTTCAATTTTCTCATCAGGTTATAGTCTTACATGTCCTGGAGCCTCTGAGCTATTCTAGTGCAGAGTCTTCATTTTACAGATGGATAAAACAAAGGAGCGGAGAGGGACCTACCCAGGGATACATGGTGGGCTAGGACTAAAGCCTGTCTCGGTTTAGATCTCCCATTGGCTAAGTGATAACTTGGAGCACTGAGGAGTTGTGGAAAGAGCATGGACTCTGGAGCCACACAGAGCTGGCTATTATGTCACCACTAATCGGCTAGGATATGAGCTCTGGTCAGGATATGAGCTCTCTCCAAACCACAACTTCCTCATTTGTAAAATGACTACATGGTCCACGAAGCATAGATCAAGTCTTTGGGGTTAAATCTCTTAGATAAATGGGCCTAGTGCTAGGTATGTTCTAGGCACCTTATGTTTCATAAATGATAATGGTCAAGAAGAGAGACAGGTAAGAGAAGATGGGTGTACATGTGTGGGTAGGGGTTGTCTGGGGGAGAAGAGCTTCGTGGTAAAAAGATTGCTTAGATTTAGCTCTAGTTTTGCCATTTACTAGCCATATGACCTTAGACAAGCTACTCAGCCTCTCTGAACTGTCATTCTTCAACTAGAAAACAAAGATAATAACAGCTCCTACTTTTAGTGTTGTTGTGGAGGAAAATGAGAGGAACAGTGCCTAGCATATAAAATGTTTAAAATAAAAAATGGTGGGGCTGGCCAAGTGGCTCAGTTGGTTAAGAGCGTGAGCTCTGAGCAACAGGGTCACTGGTTCAATTCCCACATGGGCCAGTGAGCTGCGCCTGAGCTGAGCTGCCACTGAGCTGCCAATAGGTGGCAGGATGTCTCAGCTGGTGAGAGCTCGTGCTCCTAACAAGGTTGCCGGTTCAACTCCCGCATGGGATGGTGGGCTACGCTCACCTGCAACTAAGATTGAACATGGCACCTTGAGCTGAGCAGCCGCAAGCTGCTGATGGGCAGCTGGATGGCGAATGGACTTGGAGCTGAGCTAGCTGCGCCCTCCACAACTAAGACTGAAGGACAACAACTTGGCTGTTCCCCTTCCCCAATTCCTCAACACTGTTCCCCACACTGTTCCCCTTCCCCAATTCCCCAAATAATAATAAAATAAAAAATGGTACTAGTGTGATGAAGGGCTGCATCTGAAAGATGTCCGTGAGTGTGTATGAGGGTGGGGAGAAACTTGACCCGAACTACACTGAGGAAATACTCAGTCACCCAAAAGTATGGACTGGAAGTACCCTCCTACCCAGCTGCATGCCTTTTCTGTGCCTGTAAGGACGGGCCTGGAAATAGGAAAGTTGTTCCACTGACTGCCAAACCGAACTCACCATTCTACTTCTCTTCCCTAAACCTGCCTTTCTTTATCTCACTGAAGCAGAAACCTGGAGTTTGGTTTCTTTTTGTCCTTTCTTTACACTACTGCCCCCCCCCCTCCCCGTCCCACCATCTCTTAGCCAATCAACTGCCAGAAGTCTTATGATCACCTAGGTCCATCCACGTGCCTCCATCCACACTTACTATCTCAGGTCACTGTCTCTCTCCTGGACTTCGATCATAGCCTCCTAAGTGGTCTCAGGATCTACCATGGCTCCACACAGCAGCCTGAGCGTGCTTTCTGAACTGTATATCTGATCGTGTCACTCCCCTGCCCCAAACCCTCCATCCACTTCCCATTGGTCAACCAGGTCCTTAACATGACTTACAAGCCCTTAATGATGGGGCCCCTGCTGTCCTCTCTTCTCTTGCCAACTCCCTCTCTATGTCCCAGCGTGAACTGCACACAGATACTCCATGTTCTCTCTCAGCCAGAAAACCCTTCCCCTACTTGTGCTTGGCTAATTCCTAGCTGGTCCCTTCAGATCTATCCTTAAACACTACTTTTACCAGGATGCCTTTCGGGACTCACCCCCAGGAAAGGTAGGGTGTCCCTCTAGTATGCTCAGAGCACAGTATATTTCCCCAATGAGGCATTAATTATAATTAGGCACTGCATTCTAATTCCTTCTCCACTAGACTGTAAGCTCTATGAGGGCAGGGACTATGGGTGTCTTATTCTCTTTGTATCCCCCCCAGACTAGCTCAATAGCCTGGATGCCACTTACATTGAGGTGCTTGTGCTCTCAGTGTTCCCACACCCTGGCTACAAGCCCAGGGTGGCAGGCAGCCCCTGAGCTCAGACAGGGCTCTGTCCCCAGGCCCTTACTACCTGTGGAGAGACTTACCTGCAGTCTCTGCTGTTCCGAGTCCCGCTCCAGGACAGAGGCTTGTAGGAACATGGCAACCTCCTGCAGATTGCTGACACTGGCCTTGCTCTGGGCCAGGGACCGCGCCAATTCCTGGGCCTTCTCCCTCCACTCGATCTCCCTGGCCTCTGTCTGCCGCAGGGCTGCCTGTAGTCGCTCCAGCTCCTGCTGCAGCCTGGGCCCTAAAGAATCAAATTTTGTAGAGGGCTCCTCTCCTGGGGAGGCTTTATGGCTGTGGGCTGAGTCCTCCAGATTCTTCCTTTGCTCCCTCAGCTCCAGGATCTCCTCTTCCTTTTGGACTAGAGTCTGCTGTAGCTCCCTTAGGCTCTCACGAAGGCCCCTCATCTCTTCCTCTGTTCTCTCCTGCCCTGGATCCTGCTTCTCTTGGGTCACATCCTCTCGGACCCTCTGGGCCAGAGACTTCTCCAGCAGCTGCCTCTGTTTCTTCTGATGTCTCAGTTCTTCATCCCTCTGGGCCAGTGTCTGCTGGAACTCCTGCATGGCTTCCTGGTGTCGGAGATCCTGGTCCTGGATCTTGCCTTCCCGCTTTCTCAGGGCCTCCTCCAGCTGCCTTGCTTGTGCCTGGCATGAGTCCAGAGCAGCCTGCAAGGTGGCGGTGCTGGCCTCCAGGCTGCGGCTCAGCGCTGCCTGCTCAAGGAGATGCTGTTCTTTCTCCTGCAAGGCAGCCTGAGCCTTGCCGAGGGCCTTCTGCAGAGCCTCAGCCTGGCCCTGGGCAGCCTCCTCCCGATGCTGCAAGGACTGGTTATCTGCCCGCAGGGCCTGCAGCTCCTGGTCCCGTTCCTTGAGCGTTGCCTCTGCCCGCAGGCAGCTGTCCTGCAGGGCCTTGGCCTCCGCCTTGTGCACCTGTGCCTGCTCTGCACACTGCTGCTGGAGGGCCAGCAGAGCCTTCTCCTGCTCTCGGGACTCGGCCCTCAGGTCACCCAGCACCTCCTCCAGGGCCTGTACCCGCTGTCCCTCCACTGCCAGCTCTTCCTGGAGCCTTCGCACGTGCTCCCTGTGGTCCTCAAGCTCTCCCTGGCGCTCGTTCAGTGTCACATGGGCCTGTTCCAGGGCGCCCTGCAGTGCGCTCGCTTTCTCCTTCACATTCTCCTCCTGCCCCTGAGTCTGCTGCTGTTGGTGCCTCAAGGCCTCAAGCTCTTGGTCCCTTTGGGCCAGGGCTCTCTGGGCCTCTTCCAGCTGCCCCTGAAGCGACTGTTCTTTCAGCTCCCCCTGCTCCCTGGCTTCCTGCAGGTGCTGCTGCAGGACCACTATCTCCTGCTCTCGCTGGGTTAGGAGTAGGCTGGTCTCACCCACCTTCCTGTGCAGGCCCTGGAGCTGCTGATCCAGCTGGTCCTTGTGCTCCTGAAGTTCCTGGATACGCTCCTGCTGGCATTCCACCTCCTTCTCCTTATCACGCAGGATCAGCTTCATGTGCTCCAGGCTCCCGCGCTGTGCTTTACTAGGGCCCTTCCCTTCCTCCGCCCGCTCCTGCATCAGCTGCCTCTGAGAGGCCAGCTCCCGGCCTCGATCTTTCAAGGACAGCTTGATCTGTTCCAGGTCCTCCTCTAGGATCTTGGTCTGTAGTGTCCTCTGATCTTCCAGGACCTGAATCCTCTCCTTCTGCAGCACCATCTCCTGGTCCCTCTTCTCGAGGTCCTGAGTCAGATGCTCTTTCTGCCTCTGCAACAACTCGATCTGTTCTCGCTGGGACTTCACCTCCTGGTCCTTCTCCTGGAGCTCTCTGGCCAGAAGGCTGCTGTGGCTCTCCAGCTCGTGGATCTGGCTGCTTTGCGCCTGCAGCTCCTGGCTCTTTTCCTCCAGGTCCAGGGTAAGGTGGGTCAGAGCCACCCTCTGCATCTCCCTCTGGCCCTCCAGCTCCTCAAGGGCCTTTTGTTGGTGCTCCATTTTGTGATGGTTTTCCTCTAATTCCAGGGCCAGGCATTCCAGACTGACCAACTGCTTCTTCAGATCCTGAATCTGTATCTTCTGGGACTCGATCACTTGGGCCTTCTTCTCGAGTTCTAGAAGCTGATGCTCCAAGATGTTCCTCTGCGTCTCTCGATCCTTCTCGAGCTCTTTGATCTGCTCCCTCTGCACAGTCAGCTGCTGCTCTCGCTCCTGGACGGCCATGGGTAGATGCTCTAAAACAGACCTACACTTCTCCAGCTCCTGAATCTGTTCCTGCTGCAGATCTACCTCTTGGTTCCTCTTCTTGAGGTCTAGAGACAGCAATTCCAAAGCAGCCTTTTGCATTTCCCGCTGCTTCTCTAGTTCCCGAATGTTTTCCTGCAAGGCCTCCACTTCCCCTTCTCTTTCGGACAGGGCCTGGGCTAGGATTGCCAAGTTCTCCTGCAGAGCCTTCCCTTGGGCCATCTTCAGCTCGCCCTGCTCCTGCAGAGCCTGGGCTCTCTCGCGCTCACTCTCTACCTCCTCGTTTTTTAGTTTCAGGGCTGAGCGAGCAGTTCTTAGGTCCTCTTCCAAGACCCCGGCAGCACTTGCTTGAGCCCTGGCTTCTGCAACAGATGCTTGCAGATGTTGCACCTGGGCTGTCAGGTTCTCCTTGGCTGTCTGAAGTAACTCTCGCTCATTCTGGAAAACAAGATGCACAACAACCTTAGAGCATACTTCCTTGATACTGTCACTCCAACACAGGCCCTTTCTTTCCTTACTTTGTAGCACCAACATTACCAAGAACTTGGGGAAAAAAACAAAACAAAACAACAACAACAAAACACTAGTGCATTCCACTTAATATGTATTTCACGAATACTGTGAAAGAACATCCTTACCAGGTCCCAGGGCTCTGCTATGTCCAGGGGAGAAAGCATGGTACAAATGAACCATCCCAGACTCTGGTCCTTCGGGGTAAGGGACAAAAATCTCGACCTCAATTTGGAAAAATTAATTGAAGGAGGATTCGCTGGGCTTTAATAATGGCCCTCAGGAATGTGGGGACAGCCAGAGAAACGGACACAGCTGAAGGATGTTGGGTGCTACATATGGATGGGGTATGGCATTGGCCAAGATGGGTCTGGGAGCTAGAGCCTGGGCTCTGAGGAACCTCCTCCCTGAAGCAACCCCAGCACCACCTTACCTGGGCTTCCATGCCTTGCAGCTCTGCTCGCCGTAGGCGACTCTGTAAGGATGCCACAGTTTCGTGCAGTTCCGTCAGCTCAGACTCCAGGGAGCTCTGTTTTCCTTCCCACCTGGATTTCTCTTTGGGAAGAGGGGAGGTAGTGGAGCAGGGCCCATGGTTGGGGGGTGGAGGAAAAGAGGGATGTAGACACAGATGGAGGATGGGGAACAGAATCAAAGGGGGAAAAGGCCAAGAAGGAGAGAATTACATCTAGTTTCATAGAGACATCACCCATCTGCCAGCTGCTCTTGTTTGTCTAGGCTCTTTGCTGCTTCCAGACTTGTGTCTGTATCTGCTGCCCAGCTCCAGCACTGCCCGATAATCATCCCAACACGTCCTCATCCTTTTTACATAAAGGTCCGCGACCCTGGATTCTGAACAGGGTTGAGCTAGATGCTGGAGTTCCTTGCTAGCCCCCAATTCTATGATTTTTCAGAGGTTCCTAGAGTCCAGGTTTGCTCTGCTGGCTGTCCCCCCACCCCATTTCTACAAGATGCACCAGGACCCAGCTCCATGTGTGTGGCTCTCAGAAAGCCCTCCGGGATACTTTCAAGACCCAGACCCACTCCCCAAGGTGTCCTCTTCTCTTCTACAGCAGAGCCTTGAGCCTCAAAACCCTTCCCTCTCCTTCTGTTTCCAAGTAGTCAACCACCCTTTCCAGCCCTTGGCTGTGGCACAGATACGTGCTCCTCAGATTCCCCCTCCTTTTATCACCCAAACAAGCCCATAATCCTGCTGTCAAAGGTTAATAATTTTGAGGACATAGTTGGAGATGACAAAAATAAATAATGTGGGTGGGAGGGGCCGGTTAGTTCAGGTGGTTAAAGCGCAGGCTTGTGGCACCAAGGTTACCAGTTCGATTCCCACATGGGCTACTGAGCTGCGCCCTCCACAACCAGATTGAAACTAGTTGACTTGGAGCTGATGGGTCCTGGAAAAACACATTGTTCCCCAATAAAATTTATTTTAAAAAACTAACTAATAAATAAATAACATGGATAAATGACAAAAGATACAAAACTTTATAATGTTCTCACAGACCTGGCCCTGGGCTGCCAGTTTTTAAATCTGCAGGGAGTGAACATGGAAGCCTAGGCAGCAACTTCTCTCAGTTCACCAAATCTGCTCCTCCGATTCCCTTCTGCCAGGATGGCCCTCAAAGGCCAAGCAAAACAGAAAAATAGTCCATGGGGTTGTCACCCCTTTGGAGATGCCTCTAGGTTTCTTCTCAGAGTTGTGGGTCAGCAGAAGGGAGTGGCTGCGAGGCCCGTTCCTGCCTCTCCTGGGCTCCCCGCCTCTCCGCTCTCCTCCCTCCAAATCCCCCCCNCAGAGGCATTTTCCATTTGCCAAATTTGCTGCTCTAGTTATGCCCTGTTGTATGCGATAAGAAAGAATAGAAGCTCTGCCTGATGCCCTTAGGCAAGGTTGGGCCCTGCCTGGAAGACTTTCCACTTCAGGTCTCTCTCTTTGGGTTTGGAGCTGGAGAAGAGCAACTGGCCAGAAGATGAGCAATGGGCACCATTACTGCTGGAATCTTGTCTACAGATGATCCTACTATTGGTCAAGGAAAGTGTGTATTAGAAAGTCAGACTAGAAAATCATCTGCAAGCTAGAGTGTGAGAGCAAGATCACGGTCCGCACTTAAACTGAAGGCCAACTCTAACTTGAATATCTGATGGTGAGGGGGAACCCTAGCCTGAGGTCTAGAGTGGGGATGGGGGGCTAGTGAGGGTTGGATGGGGCGGAAAGAGCGAATAGAGATTAGTTTATTACTGAATAAAGACCTTGCTTGGCAGCCTCCCAAATGCCTTTCATCCGCTGGAAGCTCTCTCCCTTGATCTCAGTAGGTATGTGGGGCTTAGGGCCTTGGCTCATGACCTACATATAATAGTATTGAGAAGAAACTCCAAGGTGAAAAACAGGGTCCCTCTGTCAGCCTCTAAGCTAGACAACCAGAGCTGGAGGTTGAAGAAGGAAGGAACCAAGAGAAGTCTTGTTTGTCTTTGAGAACTCCTAGCATAGAAAAGGCCAGGTGAGGATTTTGAGCCACAGGGAATCTGACTATAGGCAGGAGCCCGGCCAGCATCTCTGGGGCTCCAGATTTAGTTCCAGGGGCTTCTGAACTGTAACTTTTTACTAAGCATCTGTTCCTGAGTCCCATTCATGGGTTTTTGGAACAAAGCTCTAGCAGTTGTGAACAGCCCCATTTCCACCCTGTGTGGTGCAACAGGATATACTGGGGACTAAGCTCCGAGTAAGTCGGCCTGCATGAGTGGGGTACTGCTTTCAACACCCCACATTATTAGCTGGGCCTTGGCTCTGCCCTCAGGCTTGGGTAAGAGGAATTCCAGGTTATGGCTGGACTGCCAGAGGATAGTCATGCCCTGCTTCTTTAAAGAAAACTGTTTTACGTTTGAAGGAAGTTGCCAATAGGTTTTAATAGTAAGCCTGTGAACTGGGTTCAGTCCAGATTGCCTCCACCAGGGCCACTCCATAGGTGACAAGTCCTGCCACAGTCCATCCTCCTTACTGGCTTGATATATGGTTGGACTACAGCAGACCTGAGCTGGTTCCAGCTGATATGCCCAGGAAGGGATGCCCCAAAGATACTCACCCAGAGCAGAAGAATGAGGCCAGACTGAGCTGAATTTTAGAGATTGACTTTAGCTAAAGGTCAACTCAGTGTTTTTTTGTTGTTTTGNGAGTTGTGGGTCAGCAGAAGGGAGTGGCTGCGAGGCCCGTTCCTGCCTCTCCTGGGCTCCCCGCCTCTCCGCTCTCCTCCCTCCAAATCCCCCCCACCGGCCTTGAGCGTCTCACCTTCCTGGTTCTGAGAGAGCTGTTTCTGCAGATCCTGCAGTTCTGTGTGGACCTGGCTCTTCTCAGCCTCTGTATCAGTGAGACGCTGTTCCAGCTTCTGCACCTGACCCTTCAGATCATCCTGGGAAAGAAAGGGCACGGCTAACCTCAACTTCCTCACCTTCCACAGAGCTGACCTATCCAGGGCCCACGCCCTCTCCTTCCCCTCAGCCTCTGTGGGGGTCTGCCCTCGTGGACCTACTCCCGCACTGCTGGGTTCTGTACCTCAGAACTCGTGTGCATTTGGCTTCCCAAAGCAATGGCAGGTTCTGCTCTGGCTGGAGCCCTAGAATCCCTGTCTATCCCGTCTGTTATTGGAAATAAAACTCCTGCTAAAATTGTAGCCCAGTTGTCTCTCCTCTCCCTGAACTCCTACTTCAAAGCTTGCCTCCAAGGTCACTTCTTCCTTCCTCTGACCTTCCCTGAGTCAGAATGAATTGTCCCTTCCTCCTATTATCATCTGTGCATCTGTAATTGTTCCAACTAATTCGATCAGTTCTGCTTTATCTTAGGGTGCGGTTTGGCTCCTCAACCATGTCACGAGCCTTCCTGAGGGCAGAAATCAGGGCCTTCTGATTTTTGTGTCCCCAGCTCAGAGTGGCTGGCCTACGGTGGCACTCAATTTTTTTTAGCTGAGCCATCCTGCCACCTGTTGGCAGCTCAGTGGCAGCTCAGCTCGGGCCGGGAATCAAACCGCTGTTGCTCAGAGCTTGCACTCTTGAGTGAGCTCTTAACCAACTGTGCCACTCGGCCAGCCCAGGCACTCAAATTTTTATTGACTGATAGGTTCACTGTGTGGTGGAATTTGCAGGACATTTAGGCCTAGAATGTTCTTCTAAATGGCAACCTCCGATCTATCTCAGTGGTCCTCAGCTTGTTGGGTTTTTCTTGGAGGTTTTGGCACCAAGAATAATCCATGGCTGAGAGGAAAACGATGCAAAACTCTTTCACACATCTGTATAGGGTTTTTTAGTTTACAGGGAGGGCATACATAAGTCCCTCACTCACTTAATCTTCACAGCCCTGCGAGGCAGGAATGATTTGCCCTACTTGACTAGGAAAACCAAGGCCCAGGAAACCAAATGCTTTATTCATGGTGGCCATGATAGAGGTGGAACTCATCCCAACCTGACCTCAGGAAGAAAACAGGTTGAACTACTTTATGAATTTTTTTGTGGGGGGAGGGGAAGAGGTCAAGGAAGGAGGGCGGGGAAACATACCCGGGCCTGCTGGGTCATCCACAGGTCTTGGTGGAGCTTGTGGAGGGCAGATGCCACTGCCTCAGCCGAAAGAGCCGTCAGGAGTGGCCCTCTCTTAAAGAGGATTCTCGCTCCATTCTGGTCTGAACAAATGAGGAAACACCCCCTGACTTGGTTGCACTATGAAAAGCAGCAGCCATACTTCCCCAGACATGGCCTTGGCCTTCCCACGGGTGCCTCCTCTCCTCCAGGAAGCCCTTCTCAGCAGTTCATTCATCATGCGCTTTCTGCATACCTATGTGCCAGGCACTGTGGTGGGCACCTGGTAACGCTAGCTGTCATTTGTTAGGCATTTAACAAGTGCGAGGAACTGTGTGAGCTATTTCACCTCTGTAATCTCATTAACTCCTTAGAAAAATCCTGAGAGGTGGGTACTTTTAACATCCTCATTTTATAGTTGAGAAAATCAAACTCGAGAGGATAGGTGACTTGCTCAAGGACATACTCATCTAGCACATGGCAGAGCTGGGGTTCAAACTCTCGTGGAATGAATTCCAGAGTCTGTGGCCTTATTCTCGATGCATATTCCCCCTTTTCCTTCTCCCCTGGGAGCTAGGCCTGGCTTTGGTCCAAAGGACTGAGTTCTTGGGTGGCTGCCTCACCTGGCTCAGGACCCCAGAGGGAGGGAGTGGAATCTCCCCCGCCACTCAGCTCAGGCCTGCTCTCACAAACAGACCCCAGGGCCTGCTGCAGGACAGAATAGAGGCTGGCTAGCTGGGCCTGGGCATGGTGCCCAGGTTGCTGCTCTGCAGCCAGTGCTTCCAGCTGGCTCTCCGTGTTGCGCAGTCGCAGCAGTAGCTGGGCTGCCTTGGCTTCCTGGGCCCACAGGGAAGCTTGCAGCTGCTGCTCTGTTACTCGAGATGTCTCTAGGTCCTCCAACAGCTGTGCTTCCTGGGCCAGAAAGTCGGTCTCCTTCTCCTTCACCTCCTGCTTCAGTAATTCCACCTGCGGGGAAGAAGGTCCGTAACTCTCAAGAGAGTGTGGATACACTTTCCTCAGGCCCTCTCAGGCCCGACCCCACTCAATCCCTGTGCAAATCTTGATCTGTAGATTTCAGTAGGCTCAGCTCTCCAGCAGGTAGGGAGGGCTCTGGAATGAGTGTGACCCTAGATCTGACCTACATGCTTACCTACTGACTTACACGTGGGCATAGGCTATGCAAATGGGCTTTGGCCCTGGTCTCCCTGGCAATTATGACAGCTCCGAGATGATCAGTACCCTGCCTCAAACCCTGACACCGAGCGTAATAAGATCAGTCACAATAATAATGGCTACCATTTATTGAATGCTTATTGTGTTCGTGACACATTATATATTCCTATAATGCTTAAGAATCATCATCCTTGTTTTATGAAGAAACTGATGCTCACACAACCCGGAAACAGTAGAGCTGGGAGTCAAACGCAGGACTGTCTATCAACCAGACCTGGGTCTTTACCTGTTGCAGTCTGCTATCTATCTGTTACTCCTTCACTCTCCTGCTCCCAGTCCCACTTCCCCTCTGTACCCAAGTCTGTGAGCAAACAGAGTCCCTGGAAGTCTTGCTGCTTCCTACCTGACCTGGAGTAACACTTGTTCCTTCTACTGTCTTGCCAAGCAGACCAAGCATACAGGGGTGTGGCCGTGCTGGAACCAGGCCTGTATGAGCTCTGCCCCTTTGGGCACTATATTCTGGGCTGCCAGGTTCCCCACAGGGGACCGTTCCCAACTCTGGGTCAGGTTCCCAAGCCCCAACCCTGCCCAGTCTTGGCGTCCCCCTCCTGCCAGGGCTGCTGAAGTGCCAGCATAGCATGCAATAAGGAAAAAGAGAAAGGTCCTCTTTATGAGGGGACTCTGAACAATTACACCCCCCCCACCCCCACCCCCTACACACATACACTCCAGGAGCAGGCTTCCACGGAGGAACAGGGCCATCGCCAGGGTGGGAAGTACCTGGGCACTGAGCTCTTTCTGCCCTTCCTGGGCCTCCTGAATTTCCTGGCGCAGGGAGCTCAGCTCTTGCTGTCGAGCAGAGTCAGCTTCTTGTAAAACAAGGAGTCTCTGTTCCTTTTCCACCAGCGAGAGGGTCAGGCTAAAAAGAGAGGGGTCCGAGGGCTAGGCCATTCTCTCAGGGAATGAAGAACTACCTTCTCATCTGATTGTTCTAAACACAGCGCTGATAATTAAAATAGAAACAGTAATGATGACAACTGCAGTGTAACACTAAGAGCTACCATTTATTGAGCTCCTAGGTACTTCATGAATATGAAGCCTCATTTCAATTTCATAGTTTATTCGTCTTTGGGGAACTCCAAAAATATCTATACAATGCCTCAGATTCAACATGTCCAATGCTTTCCATTCCCTTTGGACCTCCCCTCCCCCAATCATCCCCTACCAGGTTCCCTAGCTCAGTGAATGGCACCTTTATCCACTCAGTGACCCAACTTAGAAGTCTTGACCAGATCAGAATTCTCCCTTCATCCTACCTTTATCCAATCTATGACTACATATAACTGTTCCCACCTCCTTAATGTCCCTTGATCCCCTTCCCTCCCCCGCTGCCCTATACCCTCCCCTGGTTCAGCTTTTCGTTATCTCTCATCTAGACAACTGTACCAGTCTCCTAAGTATCTCCCTGCCTCTAGTTTCATCAACAAGAGGGTCTGTCCCTCCCCAAACTCCTATAGCCCAGAGAATACACATTGCTTTTCATTCTGGGTGGTCTTATCTCATTCCTGATGTTTCGTGTCATCACTATCCCTTCTAATACATCATAAATTGGATTGTGTTGAGTTCCTCGATTAAAACCCTCCAATGGTTTCCTACTAAACATAAAATAACTACAAACTCCTTTCTGTAACCTACAAAATCCTGAATGACCTGTCTCACTCATGTCACTCTCTCCTCAGTCACCAGGATCTAGTCACACCGTACTTTCAGTGTCACCAAACACCCCACAAGCTTTGGTCTGCTTCAGAGCCACTGCGTGTGATTTCCATTCCTACTATATAGGATTTTCCCACCCCTTTGCATGGTGGCTCCATTTCATCCTTCAGTGCACGGTTTAAATGCAACCTCCTGAGGAAGGCCTGCCCTAGCATGTAAAGTAGATCTCCTCCACCCGCCCCCATTTCTGTTTCAGCATTCTGTTTCTTTCCTCCACACCATGTAACATAACCTGCAGTAATTTATTTTGGGGATTACTTGGTTAATGTCTTCCCCACAAAACTGTAAGTTCTGTTGAAGCAGGGACCATCCTATCTTGTTTATCACTGTATCCTTGGCCCCTGGCATAGTGCCTGGTGCATAATGCATGTTGTCTAAATATTTACCAAATAAATGAAGTGTAGGCTTTGAAGACACGGACCGCATCCTCTCCATGTGGCTATTTGTACAGCCCAGAACCGGGGACGTGAAAGGCTAGGTGACCTGAACAAAGAGCTGTCAACCTCACTGTAGCCAGAGAGGCAAAGGCCGACTCCACGGCCTGTGCAGCCTACCTGGCTTTCTCTCTGTCCAGCTCCTTCTGAACTCGGCTGCACTCCTGGGCCTCTTTCAGCTTCTCCTGAAACTCCTGCTCCACCAGCCTCCAGGAGTCATCCTTGGAAAGCAGCTGAGACTTCAAGTCCTCCACCTGGAAAAGGTAAGAGCATGAGAACCCAGGGCAGGGTGCCAATGGGAGGGTGCTTCTCACCTAAGGCTTTAGGGTCCTTCAAGATTTACCACAGTTACCGGCTCATTTCCAGTGCTCTGGAGGTTCCACCAATCCTTATACTCTCTTCACCACACCCCTCCCCAAACAGCATTCAGCCTAGTTGTCTGTCTCCCCAGCCTCACATACGCTGGATAAAGGCAGACGCAAATAAAAATCTTGGCTGAATATAACTAAGCCCAAAGGCAAAGTGATGGGCAAGTGTATAGTGATTGTATTTTTTTTTTAAATGAATAATCAGAACACCATCTGATATAGGGTTCAGAGAAGGGAAAGCAATCAGAAAAAGAAAAGCAACCTGGTATGTAAAAATAGTGGATCTATGCGGAAGATGGGAAGAACAGCTGACTGGGGCTTCCCAGGAAAATCTAAGCTCTGTGACCATCACAGAGAGATTACTATCCAGGGCTCTGAGAGGCGCATGCGCAACTCTGAGCACCCTCCAATCTTCCACTCAGTTCTGGGGCCTACCCTTCCTCTCCCAAGCTCAGGCAGCAAGGCCAGGGTTCCCCTTGTGCTGCAGGAGGGAGTCAGGGAGGCTGGCGATGCTGGGGAAGGGCTGGGGGGCTGGGAGGAAGAAGAAGGGACCTGCTTCTGCAGCTCTATCTTATCCTGCAGCAGGGTGCTGCCCGCTTCTCGGAGGGCAGCGAGGTCATCTCTGTGCTGCTGGGCTCCCTGCTCCAGCTCCCGCTGAGCCTCCCGAAGTTGGGTCTTCAGCATCCCCGTGGTCTCCTGCTAAGGGAGAAGACAGCTGAGAGAAGAAAACTTCCACAGGGGCCTTGGTCTTGAAATGTGTGTCGTAGAAATCCGTGTTGTATAAATACTGGTATTTTAGTCAGGTTGGCAAAAGCTGAAAAGGGCGCAACAATCCACCTTGTTTCCATGAAACCTGCCATCTCAGCTCCTCACTTCCTGTTCCCTCTCTTCCCTCACAAAGTACGCTGGCTCACCTAGGCTTTCTCAGTCAGGGTCCCTAAGTTGGCAGCAGTCCTTCACCCAGAACATCATTACAGCCTCCTGTTGCATAGCCTGACTTCTACTTCATACCACCACCCCTATCTTCTCCCTCTCTCTCTCTCTCTCTCTCTCTCTCTCTCTCTCTCCCTCTCCCCCATCCCCCCCACTCAGCAGCTAAAGTATTTTAAATACTATCCAACAGTTTCCCACTGCCCTTAGAACAAAATCCAGGCTCCGACCATGGCTGACTGACAAAGGGCTCCTGCCTACCTCTCCACTTGCCTGAGCTTATCACCCTGGAGCCACGCCGCCTCCTTTCTTTCCTTGAACTTTCCAAACCCTTTGCTGTCTGTCCCAGGACCCTCATGATGCTGCTTTCCTCTGCCTAACATGTTCTTTAAATGGCTGGCTTCTTTTCTTTCTTTTTAATGGTTTTATTGGTACAGTTCACATACTATACATTTCACCCACTTAGAGAGTACAATTCAATAGTTTTTAGTATATTCACAGAGTTGTGCAACTATCACCATGATAAATTTTAGAACATTTTTATCACCCCAGAAAGAAACCCTGTATTCTCCCCATTCCCCATAGCTAGTCCCAACCATTCATCTACTCTCCACCTCTATAGATTTGCCTATTCTGGACATTTCCTACAAATGGAATCATACACCGTGTGGCCCCTTGTGACTGGCTTCTTTCACTTAGCGTAATATTTTCAAGGTTCATCCCTGTTGTTCCGTGGGGCTGACTCCTTTTAACTTTCATGTCTCAGCTCAAAGGTCACTTTCTCAGTGAGGTCCTCCCTGACCACCTTGTCTAAAGCGGCCTCCTCTCAATTACTCTCGATGATATCACCCTATTCATGTCCCTTATAGCACTTACTACAGCCTGTGATTATCTCATTTATTTTGTGTCTGCTCATCTTCACCTGTCTCTGCTACTATATTGGAAGCTCCTTGAGGGCAAGAACCACATCTGTCATGTTCACTGTGTGCCACACATTTATGCTTGTCATGTGTCAGCACTTAGCACAGAGCTTGGTGCCAAGAAGTGCTAAAGAACTGGTCAGTGTTGAATGAGTAAATCAATGCTCCCTTTTCTGCCCTGCTCAGGAGGACCACCCTCCATACCTGTTCCTTTAACTGCTGAACCTTCATGTCCTGCCTCAGCCGTTCCAGTTGTTGACTGGCATCTGCCAGCTCCTTCTGGGTCTGTAGCAGTGTCTCCAGGAGGGACATTCTCTCCTTCTCTGTTTCGAGCTGCATCTGTGGAGGGGCAGGAGGGCCAGAGCTTGTTGGATCAGAGTTACCATGCTCACCTACTAGGCCACCTGCACATCCCAGCAGCTCTAGGGATCTTCCGGCAAATGGGGTGGGGACTGAGAGCAAAGAAAGGTCTGGACCCACTAACTGAGAACCAGGAAGTGCAAAGATTGTCACTGGTTTGCAAGCCGACAGGATGTGGTAAACGTCAGCCCTCCCCCAGGAAGCACGATATACTGCCAGCCCTGCGGCTAATGGTGCCAATCACCCTGCTCACTAGTAGTAAAGTGGGTAGCTATATTCTCTTCTAGAAGCCACTGCAGCACCGCTCTTGGGAGTGGGAAAGGAAGTGGTAAATGGTAGGGGGACCACAGGTTGGACATGCAGCTCCAATCCTCCCAGCCGCTCACCTGGCGTAGGGCGCTCTCAGCCTTGGCCCGTTCTTCTTCCCTCTGAGTCCGGAGGGCCTCAGTTTCCTCCTGCTGCTCCCTCAGCCTCATTTCCAGCTCCATTTTCTCCCTCTCTAGGTTCTCCAGAGCCGTGCCCAGTTCCTGCTGGTGCTGGGAGCGCTCTTTCTCCTGGTCATACAAAGGAAACACTGTTAGAACCAAATAGGTGAGGAGAGGGGGCAAAAAGAGAGCTGGATTAGAATAACAAGTCCACTGCTCACCAGCTGTGTGACCTTGGTAGTGCTCTAAGCCTGCTTCCTCATCTGTAAAGTGAGGCTAATAATCCCTGACTTACCTATCTCACCAAACTTCATAAGAATCAAATGAGATTTATAAGACATCAGATGATATCACACATGTAAAAGTGCTTTCTAAAGTGCAATCGTCCCTAATAATAATCCACAAGTATCCATCATTTTAAAGCAACCACAGCATGGTTGAGGGTTGTAACAATGAACTGAGGTGGCAGACTCACTCTCTGTTGCCCACTCTCCCCTGCTCAGGGTGGCGGAGTTAGCCTTCCAATAAGTCAGGCCAAGCCTAGCTAGGATGACTCCTGTATTATACATCAGCATCAGGATGGGGCATCCTAGTAGGCTGTACACCAGTGACTGAAGCCGCCCCTGATCTCCTAGACAAATCCAGCACCTTCTATTAGGTTCTCAGGATAGTGGTGAAAGGCTCTGGAGCCAGGCTGCCTGGGTTCCAGTCTTTAGTCCAACACTACTAGTGTAAGCTCAGTTACTTGTATCGCATCTCCATGCCTCAGTTTCCTCGTCTATAAAAATGGGGATAGCAACAGTGTCCTCCTATGATGGCTTTGAGGATTAAGATAGTCATGTAAAGCACTTTGAAAGGTGCATAGCACACAGACAGCATCCAGAATTTAATATCTATCATTATCATCACGAATAAAATAGTACATAGGATGAAAGGAGTGAATGCCGGTAAAATGTTCTGAACGTTCCTTGTGTCCTTCAGGAACAAGGTAAATATAATGATTAACTTGAGGTTTTAAAAATTAAATTTATTGAGATAACATTGGTTAATAACATTATATAAATTTTAGGTGTATAACATTATAATTCGATATCTGAACTCCATTGCATGCTCACACCAAAAGTCTAGTGTCCTTTTGTTACCATTTATTTGACCTAACTTGAGATTTTATTAAGTATGTATTTTAAAATATAAAGGAAACTAAAAGAATAAAAAAAAATAGAGTCCATATCATCCAAAGTAGTAGAGAGAAAAAAAGAGGCGAGAAAAGGTTACAACTTAATTATCCAATTTAACCCTCTAAAACAGCGGTTCTCAACCTGTGGGTTGCGACCCCTTTGGGGATCGAACAACCCTTTCACAGGGGTCGCCTAAGACCATCGGAAAACAAAAAGATATTTACATTACGATTCATAACAGTAGCAAAATTACAGTTATAGAGTAGCAACGAAAATAATTTTATGGTTGGGGGTCACCACAACATGAGGAACTGTATTAAGGGGTGCGGCATTAGGAAGGTTGAGAACCGCTGCTCTAAAAGAAGTTAGGAGGGGCGGCTGGTTAGTTCAGTTGGTTAAAGTGCAGTGCTCATAACACCAAGGTTGCCGGTTCGATCCCCACATGGGCCACTGAGTTGCACCCTCCACAACTAGATTGAAGACAACTATTTGAGTTGGAGCTGATGGGTCCTGGAAAAACACAAACACACTGTTCCCCAATTAAAAAAAAAAAAAAAAGGAAGTTAAGAAAGGTGACCTCTCCTCCCCAAAAGATATAAAAGGGCAGGACAAACAGCGTAAGATGGTGAAAATAATCCAACTACACCTATAATCACAATAAAAGCAAATGGACTGAGTTAAGTAATTAAAAGACAAAGGAAACACAGTTTTGAATTGGGCAAGAATGGGTCCAAGGCAATTCCTCTGCTCCCTTGATATCCTGGGGCCCGTGAAACAATTCCAAATCCTGGTCTCCACTCTTAATTCTCTGTACGTACCAAAACAGCAATCATAATAGCTAACACAAATATGGAACTCACTACATGCCAGGAACTGTTCTTAGTGTTTTTCATATATTATTTACTCATTTAACAGCTAGAAGCTAGATTTTGCACCTTGGTGACCAGGCTAGTCCTGTTCAAATTTCATTCTCATGAGCAGCAATAGCTGGACCAAGAGTCAGCAGGTGGGGCGCTCACTGAAGGGGGGCCAGGTGTGCCTCGCCCACCCCCAGCCACAGCCACCACCTACCCATTTCTCCTGGAGCTGCTTCACCTCCTTCTCATGAGCTGACTTCTGCTGCTGCAGGGCAGTCTGCGCCTCCTGCTCAGCTCGGGCCAGCTGTCCGGCTGCCGTGTCCCGCTCCTGCTCTGACCGGCTCCGTTCAGTGTCCAGTTCCAGCTTCAGGCACCTCACTTCCCCTAACACGCCAGGGACAGGATCTGGTCGCTGAGCCTCTGCCCTCCTCCCTTCACCCCTCTCCCCAGACCTCATGAGCAATTCCCATCGCAGAGGCCCTGGGCCTGGCTGGAGAAGGACGTCTGATAGCTTCCCCCTGCCTTCCTGGCTTTCAACATCCCCATGGAAAGGAGTGTGCCCGTTCCAGTTGGGTTCTCACCTTGGATTACTTCTTTGGCTTGAGTGACAGTTTGAATCTGGACCTCCAGCTGCCCCTTAGTAACCTCTATCAGAGAATTTTGTTGTTGGACCTCAAACAGACTGCTCTCCAGGAGCTCCTTGGCTGACCTGTCAGGTTCAAGAATCAGAAAGAGTTCTTACCTATCAAGCCCGTTACGCTTCCTTAAAAGGAGTTGGGTTCTAAGTACTGGCTACCTGGAGAAGTTAGGGGGGCAATTACAAATCCATCACTCATTTAGAACCCGTATGCTTTGGGCAGGGCACTTAGCTTGGCTACCCTATGCCTTGCAAGGCTCACTCTGCCCTTGGCTGAACTGGGTCCGGGCCCTACCTGAGCCCCAGCAGCTGTTCAGAGAGGTCCTGCCGGTCCCGCTCCACAGCCTGCAGCCGCACCTCTAGAGCTGCCCTCTCCCGCACTAGGGCCTCCTTCTCTTGCACTTCCCGGGCCAGCACTTCTTCCTGTCGCTTTGCCTCCTGATGCAGTTGCTCCAGCTGAGCTGAGGCTGCCTCCTGCTGGTGACGTGCCTGAGGGCAAGAGATTGGTGAGATAGATTCTCCCCAGGGCTGCTGTCACTCACAGGTTAGGGCCACTGGCTCTTCAGAGATTCTGTTTCCAGCTCTGTGAGCCCCGGGCATTGCCCACTCATACCAAAGTGGCATTTATGTATTTCCCTGATCAACCCAGAGAGCCCCCAGCCCAGGAAGCATGCTCTCCTTTGAGCAAGACCCTGTGCTAATGCTGCAAGAGGCCTACCTCTAAGGAGCCTTTAGTCTTAAGAAGTAAGAAAATGATCATTGCCCTATGAAAGGGACTCTGAGAAGGAAGATTACGTACAATGATTAGGGCAATGAGAAGTATGGTGAAGGAGAAAGATGACCTCTGAGCCTGGTCATTGGTTCAGAAAAATTTCCTGAGCCCTGCTATGTGTTAGACACTGTGCTAAAAGCTGGAGGAACAAAAACAAATAAGACATAGCCTTGCCTTCAAGGGGCTTTTGATCTAATGGTGGAGACATGTAAACAGATAACTATACTGTAGTATGAAGGGTGTGGTGGTTGAAATATGCACAAGGTACTATCAGAGCACACAGGAGAGGCATCTAGTTCAAACTGGGGTGGGGGATGTGGAGTAGTGGGGAATCACTGAAGGATCCCTATAGGGATTCTTTTTAAAAATTGGAAGATATAGGCTTGATCACTGCACTGTACACCTGAAGCTGATGTTGTATAATATTGTATGTCAACTATAATTGAATATATATATATATATGTATGTATATATATATATATATATATATATATATATAATATATATATATATATAGTCATGGGACGTGGAGTATAGTGTGGGAGTGGAGTCAAGGGATTTGTAATAGATATGTATGATATTGGGGGGAAATGGGGTGGCGGATTGGGGGAGGGGGGTTGTCACTTCGAGGGGTAAAAAGTATAACTATTGCACTGTGTTGTACAGCTGAAACTAATTTTAAAAAATGTGTATTTCATAATAAAAAATAATTTAATTAAAAAAAAATTGGAAGATATAACCCAAACTAGTAACACTGGTCATTTCTAGGAAGTAAGGCTTTTTCGCTTTCTGAATCATTTCTGTAGCGTTTTACAATAGGCGTATATTCTACAATACCTTAATGTGATGCTATCAGTTCTGTCTTCTCACCTCGCTTAGTTTCTCTTGCAGCTCTTCCTTCTCTTCTTGGACGCCCCTGAGGTCTGCCTGCAGCTCAGCCCCAGTCTCCTCCGCCGTCTGCAGCTGGGCCTCCAGGTGAGTGTTCTTGTCCCACAGGGCTTCTCGGCTCCTCTCTGCCTCTGCCAGACCCACCTGCAAAGCGTTTCTTGCCTGCTCTGCGGCTTCCATTCGGTGACACACAGACTGGTTCTCCTGTTCTAACTACTGGCCAAAAAGGGAAGGGCATCAAAGACAAATGGTGACAGTTTAGAGGGCATGTGCCAAGACAAGTGAGATATGACTCTATTCTCCAAAGATGAACACAGGAGTACTTCTAAGAGAGGGGGACGATGCATTCATTTGGTCTGGTGCCTGTATTCCAGATACTACATGGACTGATGCTTGGGATAGAGGTAAAAAGGCAAAATCCTGTTCTCAAAACATTAAGAAAAAAGAAACACAAGATTTCTGGAGCTCAAGGGAATGGGTAGCAAAGAGACATGCTAATTTGCAACCTACAGAAAAGATTCTTTGGGACTTAGGCGCTTCAGCAGATCCTTTTCTGGTGTTGCTGTTATCTCCTGCAACGGGATTAAAAACCTAGTCTTCCTTCCTGAGGAAATGGGCCTCCTTTCTAGCCCTGGTGATTTTACCCTAAAGCCCAAAGGTGGTTCTGCTGTAGGTGTGGGAGCGGACTTTTCATGGCTAAACCCAGTCCTTATAATTTGCTCTCCTCTGCACTATAAATATTCCTTCTGCTCGTTTCAGGACTACATTTGGGAGCTGATCTGTTTTGGGCTAATCCATTTAAGGACTCTTCCTTGTCATGGTCATCAGCTTCTTCTGTCATCGGCTTACCCTCAGTCAGGGCCCAGCCCCACCCTGCGGATCAGAGAAATCTTTGCTTACCTGGAGAAGCTGCTGGTTCAGTCCAACTTTATCTAAGGCCAAAGCCTCATTTAAGGCACTGAGCTTGGCAGCTGCAGCCCGAAGATCAGCTACCTCAGCCTTCAGGCTGTGCTCAGAACTCGACAGCTCCGCAATGGACTGTTCTGCCTAAAAACAAAGAGAGTTAAAGAGGGTTTCCTATTTCCGGTTTTCCTACAATAGCTCACAGCTCACATCCCAGCACCTGCTGCTTTCCTCGCTCAGTTAACACTCCATTCCTTCCCTTATATTCTGAAGAAGCTTCCCTTCATTCATTCATTCATTCATTTCTTCATTCACTGAGGAGTCTATGAAAGGAGCTCACAGTATAGAGCAGCGGTTCTCAACCTGTGGGTCGCGACCCCTTTGGGGGTCGAACGACCCTTTCACAGGGGTCTCCGGGTACTCGTATGTGGGCATATCTGCATGTGGGCCTGGAGACGGATAGAGGAGCGGTGTCTCGGTTCCTAAGACCATCGAAAGTATGTGTTTTCCGATGGTCTTGGGCGACCCCTGTGAAAGGTTGAGAACCGCTGGTATAGAGGCACAGACATCAGGATGTGTAAATAACTCCAGCTGGCATGACAGCATAGACAACGTAAACACAAAGTGCTCTGGGATCTCAAAGCTTTCAGTTTGGGAGAATTGAAATTGCTGGGTAGGAGAGCTGACAGTTAAGTTGGGGACTCCTTAGAGGTGAGGAACAGTATGTGGTTAAAGGGGGGAGGAAAGAAGCAGTCCAGGCAAAGGGAAGAGTACATGCAAAGATGTGGAGTCATGGAGGAACACAGTGCAACAGATCGCAATTGATGCTGTGTGGCAGGAGTAAAGGACTATGGGAGTCAGCACAAGGATCTGGAGTGAAGGCAGGCTAGAAACAGTTTGGGGCAGATGGCAAAGAGCTTTAAATGCGGCAACAAGGAGCTGGGAAGCCACTATATGGTTTTAGGGAAGTCACTGACATAACTGGATTTGTACTATAGGAAACCACTCTAATTCCAATATAAACAGTATGTTGGGAGGGAAAGGACCCCACAGCAGAGACTAGTAATTGAGGCAAGAAATATAAATGGTCATGGATTGCAGGGTGAAGAATGAGGCAGGCTGTATGGCCTTTTCCTAGAAACACAACTTTTTAAGCAGCCCACCCCACCCAGCATGTGACAAGGGGACCTACACACCCTAGCCAGCGCTGCGGTCACTTCTGTTTGCTCTTGCCTCAGCAACTCCCCTTCCAGGCGACTTGATTCCAGGGTTTCCCGAAGGGTGATCAGTTCACTGAGGGATTCTGACTGTTTGGCTTCCAGGCCCGCCAGCGTCTCCTGACTAAGATGGGAAGGAGAGGGGGCTAGAGGGAATCTTAGGGAGTGACCACACCCCAAAATGTAACAGTATAATTACCTTTGCTATGCAAAAGAATGAAGAAGGTCTCTAAAAACTGTTATGATCTCCAAAACATAGAAAGTGAAAAAAAGCAAGGTGCAGAACGGTATATGTAGTGTATTACCTTTTATGCAAGAAATTGGGGGAAATAAGAATTATGCACATATTTGCATAAAGCAGCACTGGAAAGATAAATAAGAACTTAATTTCAATGATTACCTATAGAAGGACGGGAAATGGGGTAAATGAAGCAGAGGGGAGTAAGACTTCTCTGTGTATATCTTTTTAAATAGTTTTGACTTTTGAATCTAAATATTGATGCAAGTATTATCGAGTCAAACAAACTAAATTTAAAAGTAGATAATTATTTTTGTGGATCATCTGTTCTTCTCCTTGGTACAGGAGAAACCATTCTTTGTACAAGTCACGATCCTTACAGCAGTCCTTCAAGATTCCATTATTCATGCCTGCTTGGTGGAAGGAGCTAGGGCACAGGGGAGGAGGGGTTATACCAAAGATGAAGAGATACAGTCTCTGCCACCAGTTACTCAAATCTTACCATACGCCAGGCTCTATGCTGGCATTTTTGCAAAACACTGCTCTGATCTTGCCAATGACCCTTTAAGGTAAATATTATCACCCCCATCTTACAAATAAAGTAATCTGTTCAAGTGACAGAGCCATAATTTAAGCCAAGCTTTGGCCCAGCTGTAAAGTCCTTGATTTTTCTATGACCTTATTATATAGGGCAGGGGGCAGCAAACTTTTGAGACAGAAGAGCCACCAGGGGTCGGCAAACTGCGGCTCGCGAGCTACATGCGGCTCTTTGGGTACGTACATGTGGCTCTGAAGAAAATAAAACTATCATAGTTTCATTTATAATATTACTTTAAATTTTCCTTATTTGTAAAAATATACTTATGGCTCTCGAATAATTTTTAAATTGTTGTGAGGGACAGGGTTGGCTCTTCCAGGGGTCCATAAACTTTTGAGACGGAATGTACCCAAAGAGCCACATGTGGCTTGCGAGCCGCAGTTTGCCAACCCGATATAGGAAATTTACAGGTTAGCTTGTCCCTTTGCTCTGGGACTCCATTTCTTTTTTTTTTTTCTTTTCTTTTTTTGTTTTAATTGGGGAATTGGGGGAAGGGGAACAGACAAGTTGCTGTCGTTTTGCTCTTCAGTCTAGTTGTGGAGGACGTTGCTTCACTGGCCCAAGCTGGCACCATTATTGCGCTCTTCCCGGGCGAGGCCGATCAGTCGCCGGCTTCTGGACGGCCGCTCATGGCGGCTGCTGGCCGCTCACGCTGGCTGCTGGCCACACACGGTAGCCCATGGTAACCCACTGCCGCAGGGGCTGCAGCCTTGGGACTCCATTTCTTGACCAGCTCATTTCCCATTGCTTCCCAGGATAAGACCTACCCTTCAGCCAGCCCAGCCTACTCTGAACAGACCATGAACTTCCCTGTGTTCTTTTCTTTGCTGATCTGTTCCTTTAGCCTCTCTCCCACTCTCTACCAATCAAAATAAGTCAAGGCCCAGACCAAAGGCCACCCTCTCCTCCATGAAGCTTTCAGTGATTAACTGTTACTCGTATGCTCCCGAAGAAGCTAGCATGAAGCTCTCTTTAGCTCATCCTTCATCTAGCCTCATGCCAGTTATTAATAGTTCTTTACTTGTCTGCCTGTCTTCCTCATTAGACTGCAAACTGCTTGAGATGAGGACCTGTGCCTCATCCCTTATGGGCGCTCATCAAAGCCTGGATGCACTTTCTGTATCCCTTTCTGCAAAGGAAGGAGCTGTAAGCTAATCTGAACTCAGTGTATGCCAGGCTTCCATTTACTCCACGTTTTGAGGGGAGAGTGGGTGGCAGAGGGTGTGGAATTAAAGGAAAGGGCAAGCCCCAGTGCAGAGGGGACAGGTGACACTTACAGGCGCTCCCGTTCGCGGACAGCCAGTTGTAGCTCCTCCTGCTGCTCCTCCTTCTCGCCCTGAGCGGAGTCGCCCTGCAGCTGCAGCTCCATGTTTGTCCTCCGCAATCGCCACGCCTCCTGTTCCAGCACCTCCAGCTGCTGCTGCAGCTCTTCCCTGATCTTCTGCAGCAGCTCTCGCTCCCTGGAAGAAGGAGACCAGAGGTGACCAGAGACCTATAGTCCTCCCTGGAAGCAGACATCGCAGGGTCACAGCGGAGTGGTGCCTGTTTTCTCTAGACATTTCATCTTCCCTTTTGAGCAGCAAACTTTTTTTTAAAGATTTTATTGGGGAATTGTGGAAGGGGACATTGTGTTTTTCCAGGGCCCATCAGCTCCAAGTCAAGTTGTTTTCCTTCAATCTTAGTTGTGGCGGGCACACTTCAGCTCCAAGTCCAGTTGCTGCTTTCAATCAAGTTGTATGTGTATGGGGGGATGGGGGGATGGGGGTGGGGGGCGCAGCCCACCATTCCATGTGGGAATCGAACAGGCAACCTTGTTGTTAAGAGCGTGTGCTCTCACCAGCTGAGCCATCCTGCCACCTGTTGGCAGCTCAGCTCAGGTGCAGCTCACTGGCCCATGTGGGAATCGAACTGGTGACCCTGTTGCTTAGAGCTTGCACTCTTAACCAACTGAGCCACCCAGCCGGCCCTAAGGAAACTATTTTTTATCATCACAAAAACCCAAAATGGAATGAGCAGGAACAAGTGGAGCACAAAGCAAGGCAGCCGTGAGCAGCCCTGGGTCTCAGGGAGAGCAGGGTCAGCACGATGGGAGTGGATGAATGGCTGGAGGGGACTGAGCCCCGCCAGGGAGGACGCGTGGGATGAACAGTGCCCCCTGCTCACTTGCTGAGGGAGTCCACTTCTCCCTGGAGGTCCACAGTCTTCCCTGCCAGGGTATCCCGCTCCCCAGAGAGCTTCTGTAATCGCTGCCTCAAGGCCTCACCCTCTTCCTCCCACTGATGATGCTGCTGCTGCAAGAAGCTCACAGCTTCCTGACAGCCTGAAAGCTGCTGCTTTAGGTCCTGTGGAGGGAGAGTAACAGAGGTGAGATGGTGAGCAAGAGGGCAGAGCAAGGGAGGAATGTCCGAAGCCTGAAAGTAGGGCTGGGCAAGGGGGTTGGGGGCTACTGCAATGAGGGTAAGCTAAGAAGAGATGTGACCAGTCAAGAAGACAGGCTCAGGGATTACTACTACTGGGCTTCTGTGGCGCCTAGAGTCTCAGGGTTCATCATCTTCAAATGTACAGTGTACCTGTGTGTTGGGGGGTGGGGGGTGGTAAAGGAACACTTACCCTTGCTCTCCCAGGACTCCCACTGCCAATCTTTGCAGAGTACTATGCCAAGTAAAGCATGCCAGTGGCATGGAAAATGTGCCTGTTACCCACAAGGACAGTTGGGCAGACAGAGAGATTCTAATGGGTACTTGGGGGTATTAACAAAATACCCCATGACTGGTCAACATAGTGAAAGGAGCAGTCCAGGCTAGGAGGGTCCCTGGGGAACACATCACTTTAGACACCCACTCCTGTGGGTGAGGAGGAACGCTGGGGTTCTCACCTGCACAGCCTGGCGTCTCCGAGTCAGCACTGAACACACCAGAGTAAGAGCTGTGTCTGGGTCCTGGGAATTAAAGTGGGAGGAGAGATCCAACGTGCTCTCCAAGGTGCTCTCATGACCAGAGCCTTGGGCCATGTTGTCCCCTTCTTCTGCCATGACCTGAAACATAACACAGCAGGGTCACCATCCTAGTGACCAAGGCCTAGAGTCCACACAGGGGACTAACAGTACAGCCTAGACAAACCCGATGCTTTCCTTCTCAGGTCCTCTCCCTGGGGAGTGGGAGGAGGATGTCTAAGAGCAAAAACAGGTCGGTTCCTTCAACTCTTTGCCTTTGTTCACCCAGACCTAGGACTAACAAAAAGCCTGGAGCACTCTCTGAGGTAGCAATAAATGAAGAAATGAAGGATGAAGAGGATCTTGAGGTAATAGACACCAGACCCCAGGCATGGCCTGAGAACTGCAGCTGGTTATAAGAAAAGAGGGCCTGTTCCAGTGTGCTAGACAGTGCTAGCACAAGCATGCTTAGCTATCCCTTAGGTTCCAGGCTTCAAATACGCTTAGAGCAATCATCCCCACAAGACCCTAAGCCCAAACGCCTCAGAGAGTGGAAATCCAGGCATGACTGAGAGGACCTGGAGGCCTGGGGAGGAGCGAGGCATAGCCTGGTTACCATAAACAGGAGGCTTACCAGGACCTGGGTTATATCCTTGATCACCTGCTGTAAAGACAGCTTCTCCTCTTGGGCATTCCGACTAAGAGATGCCTCATGTTCCATTAATTCTGCATGATTTGTCTCCTGAACAGGGAATAAAATAGAGCCTAAGAGCCAAACCCTCAGAAAAGTGTTTATCATTCCAGGCCCCAAATCAACCAGAGTCTCATTCTGTCTATTCCGTCATCCCCACTTTTCCCCTGGCCACATGTGAATACCAACGTTGTCCCAGGATGCTGAAGACAATGTGATGTGGTGATTAAGAGCTCAGATTAAGTGATTAAGAGCTCCAAATTAGACTGTCTAGATTACAGTTCCTGCTCTATCACTAACCAGCTTGGTATCCTTAGACAACTATTTCTTTGAGCTTCCTGCTCTTTAAAATAGGAATAATTAACAGCAATTACTTCACAGGCTTGCTTTGAGGCTTAAATGGAAAAAAAAGATGCATGTAAATTACTCAACATAGTGCCTGGCACAAAGCAAATGCTCCATAAATAAATGTGAGCTATCACTGGATGGAAGATGGCTGTGGTCTCTAAACAGCAAACTGATGCTTGGGACCCAAGGTTAAACCAGAGAAACCTCAAGCCCCAAAGCTAGCAAGAAAATTGAAGACTCAAGGTTTCCTTTCTTCCTTCCTATCATATTGTTAGTGAAGGCCTGAAGACACAGACCGGCAGCTATGTTTTGTTGAACCAACATTTACAAATTGGGAGATTTTATGACTTGAGATCTGAACTTCTGGCTTCTCTCAAAAAGTTAACAAGTGGGCCTCCCCAGCCCCCATTCCTACATGGTAATAATTTATTGAAGTTGAGCAGTAGATGCCTCCTCCAATGAGACATATATTCTTCAAGTTCCTGAAGTCCCTACTGCTCCTTGTTGTTTCCTTAATATTGAGATGAAGTGTCCTCTCAGTACTGAAAACTAAACGTGCCAGCACTGGAAAACAAGAATTCTTACTACTGACCCACTCCACTCATTTACATTATCTGGGCCCTGTGGACATTGCATTTGCAAATTCCTGACCAAAAAACCCCAAAAAGGCACAAACAAGTCTGGCTCCCAGCTGATCCCAGTTTGGATGAGAAGACATGTGGATAGGGGTTCAAGATCTGCCTAAAATCAGAGATCTGAAAATTCACAGAGATGAAAGGCAACATGGAACGAAGTCCAACCTTAGAGAATCCCTTTGGTAACAGCCTTGGCATATGTTAAGCCAGTGACACAAACCTCACTCCTTCCCAAGATAGACTGACTGTTCAACTACTGAACAGCTCTGCTGTTAGCTGAACTCTACCACTCTGTGACTTCTTCTAGTCATTGACACTGCTTGTGCCACCTGGAAAACATTAAACAAGTCAGCTCTTTTCCCCAATGTCAGTCCTTCAGACAGTAAAGGCAGCCATCATGGCTTCCGCAAGCCCTTTCTTCTCCAGGCTAACCGTTGCCATACTCTTAGTTATTTATTCCCCTTCTGACTAGGATTTGAATCTCTCCACACATCCCTGCCTAGTTTGCCAGTGTGCCTCTTAATGTGTGTCCCACTTTCTCTGATAAGGACACACTGCATGCATATACTATTGTAGTTTCCCCAGGAATACAGCAGGGATAATAGACAGTTATATTTATTGAATTAATGAATGAATGAGTTAATTAATTTTCAGGTTCAGCCAAAATTTTTTTTTTACCTTTAGGGGATTTCATCGAGGAACGTTTAAACTGGTACCCTGCACCATCTGTCCATAAAGAACAAGGTATCTAAGGCCCGCTCCCCGTTTCTTTCAGAACAAAGGATCACGTACCAGGATCTCCATTGTCTCTCTCAGCGCCTTTACCACCTTTTCATAATCTTCATTTTGCTTCTGAGACTGGGTCAGGAGAGCAGAGAGCTCAGTCACCCTAAAGAGAAGAGCACAGCAGTCACCTGGGCAGCCCACTGATGTGGACGTGTAGCACTCCCCAGCCCAAACACAGACACACCCACTGCAGCCTTCCCCGAGTCCCGGGTGCCACCAGCCCCTGCACTCCCTGAATGCCATAAGGCGCTAGTCTTGAACTGAGGGGAAGCCAAAGCCACTCAAACACATGCAGGGATTTACCACATCTCAAGTCTGGAACACGTGTTTGGGGGTCTGAGTGCTGAAGGTAAGCCCTGGTGCAGGCCCTTCCAGGCCCTGCTTGATCTTGAACTCAAGCACCCTGAAGTCAATAAGAACATCAGAATTGCCATATGGGATAGTCCCAAGGTCCCTCCAGCCCACGGTTCTCACTCTGATAGGGAAAAAGGAGGGGCAACTTGGGGGGATTATGGTCCACCTCCCTGATATTAATCTGAAAGTTCAGGAAAACCACCATTAATCTTTACCACTGAACACTAGATCCTGGTGCTCAGTACCTGGCATTATGTGGATAGCGAAATAAATATTTCTTGAATGAAGATCATCCAGAATTCTACATTTTTTTCCAAAGTCCTAATAATTTATTCTGTACCATCTCTAAGAGCCTTAACTCACTGCATGGTCATTCGTTTAATTATTGTATCATTCAATCTACATTTATTGAGTGTCTACTATAAGGCAGATGAAGTGAAAAGCACTAGAGACATAAAACTTACTAAGACGAGGTCGCTGTCCTTGTGCTTCCCAGTGCCTTCACAACCAAACACAAACTAGACTGCAATTTATGTATACCACCAATAGGTGGTAATACAACTCTAGCCATGAGGTAAAACTGAACTTGGCCCAGAGATTCAAATGGGCCTCGTTGCTTATGTCCCTGCCCTTCTCATGGTCAATTAAAAAAAACAAAACTATTTTATTTTAATCCAAAAAATAAAAAAGCCTAACAAAAAAATGCCTAAATAATCAATGAGATACAATGAGATCAATGCTGTAACAAGCAGCTCAAAAGATCACATCTGGAGAAAACAAAAAAAGCAAAAAAAAACAAAAAACAAAAAATAAAAGAAGAAAAAAAAAAAGAAGACCACATCCGGGCATAATAATTTAATAGGCTTTTGAGGTGAGAGAAGGCTTCACAGAAGAGATAACAGTTGACCTATGTCTTAAAGGACAAGGCAGAGAGAGAAGAGGAGGGGGCATTCCAGGCTGAGGTCAGCATGTACAAAGGCAGCAAAGCATGGAAGAGGTTGGCTGTTCTGGAAATGGCAAGTAGTTTGGTATCGATAGAGGACAGAATCACTGCTAGCTCTATAAGTCAACAGGAGAGAAAGTCTGAGGGCAGAGGGCAGTGACATGGCCCCAACCGTGGCATTGGGTTTCAAACTAGACTCCCTGTGGCATATCTCCTCACCTCTCAGGGGAGGAATGCTCTTCACATCCCCTCCTGCCCCCGGCCTATCTCTAACACCCTACAGGAGTCAACCTTCCCTCAGTGACCCCTTCCTAGGACCCCAGCCCCTCTCACCGATCCTGAAGCTCGGCCTTCTCCAGGTCCCCTTGACTCTTCAGCTGTATTAACTCCTGGCTCCTTTCGTAGGCGTCCTTCTCCAGCTCCTGGGTCTTGGCTAGTAGCAATAGCAGCTGGGTTGGCTCGCTCCCATCTAGTTTCCCAGATCCGTCAGATTCCCGAGACTGTGATCCCACAGTCAAGCGCAGACAACAGGTCAACAGGGACCCTGAAAGCTTCACATGCTCAGCCTTGAGCTCTGTCAGGTCTCTGAATACAAGCAAGGAAAGAACAGACTCCAATAGGGACCAGGGAAGGGGAGCATGGAGACCAGGCCCAGCAAAGCCCGAGGAGCAGGTCTGGGAGAAATCATCTGAATCCAAAACGCCATCTCCCACCAGCTCTTCCCCCCACCTACCCCCGCCATCTGATCCCCTTCGACAGCAGCCCACTGTCACAAGTACAGAATCAGTGGAGGCAGGTCCTCCCTCCTTAATGCCACACTAACCTGTCAGTGGCTGACTTCATTTCCAGGAAGTGGCGTCGGAAGGTCACCACCTCCCGCCATAGATTGAGAAGGCGGCCATGCTCCCCTTTCAGGTAGCCCTTGAAGAACTGTGTGTTCAGAAACCCAGGTCACACCAAAGGGCAGAGGACTACCTATTACCAACACAGGAGTCTTGGATTCCTCCTGACTACTGAGAGGGAGGCAAGGAGGGACTTATAGAAGATAGCTTATGAGTGGGTATCTGTACTCAGGTTATGCTGAAGAGTTTAATCAAGTTAGCAGTGGGATTCAAGAGGTCAAAGGGCCTGGGGTATATGGCCTGGGGTATATGGCCTTTCTTCTGGGATAGATTAGAAAAGGATAAACAGTAGCTACTGAACAAATGGGAGCTGTTACCATTCTTACCAAACTTATAATGAGGATTAAATGACATACCATACATAAATCACCTAGCGTAATACCTAGCACAGAGCAAAGGCTCAGAAAACACTAGTTTCCTTTGGCTGGAATCTGAAAATTCCCCAGGGTCCATATCTGGTCTTTCTGTCCCATTCAATTTCAACAGCTACTTCCTTAGCATCTAAATATGCACACCTCCAAACAAGAGGAGTCAGTAGGCGTTCAGATCAATCTAAAATCTAAGCTAGTCACTTAGAAGGAACAGAGTTGCTTTGAGTGTCATGCCATCGGCCAGCAAAACCTTGACTAGGCAGGTAAGGGCAGAACTAAGCTGAAGGCCCAAACAGGGCAAAGCTGCCAGCGTGAGTAGTAAGGATGGCCAGGCACTTTAAGGACAACGTCCAGGTTCCGTCCAAGTCCTGAAGGAAACCCCTTCCAGCACTGACCAGGGTAGTGCCCAGAATGCAAGCCCTCCTCTCACAGTTCCAGCCCCGTGTCCCTCCTACCTCCTGCTCCATCCGCCACTGGCTCTCCTTCCTCATTAGCTCATCCCGGGACCGGCTCCAATCTACTGTCAATTTTTCCACGTCTTCCCGAAGTGCTTTATTTACCATGTCAGCTTTTTCCATGTGCAGCTGAAGCTGGGTGTTCACCTCTGCTAGACTCTCACACCTGCACTGGGGAGGGGTAGGAGCAAGTACAAAATAAAGGTCTGGTCCAATCTTTGGACCTCTTGGAGTAAGATGACAACCACTGCAATTTTCCATTGCCAGGAATTGGAGGGCTGAGGCTGAAGTCCACGGTTCTAATCCATGGTAGTAGCTCTCAGGACAGAGGTCTCCCATCAGCCTTCTCCACCCACTGGCCAAGCACCCAGGCCAGAGAGTTTGGGGTCCATCACCTCTGTTGCTCCTCCTCCAATCGGATTAGCAGCTGTTCCAGGTTTGGCTCCTCCACACTTTCCCACCTCTGAGGGATCGGTCCCTTAGCCAGACAGAGACAAGCCTTATTTACCTCCAAGGGGCACATTACTCAGATTGATTCCCCGATGCCCCTTCTACAGCAGCCGCTTTCTTTTTATTCTTTCTCCCCTTTGATAACAATATGCCTCTTTTCTCAGTCACTGCATCCTGACAATAAATCCACTGCATTCCTCTTACCACAGGTGAACCTGTGGCTTTTCCTGAAAGATGGCACTTAGTAGTGAAAAGAACTTTCAACCTAAGAAGCATAAGATATAGCTTTCACTGATGGCCTTGACTTCTACTACACTACGTTTGAGACCTTGGGAAGTTACTTCACTTTTCTGCACCACAAAATCTTCAGCTACAAAATGAAGGCAATTCCATCCCCCTCAGAAAAGTTACTTTGCAGATTAAGTGACATAAGTATGTGACAATGCCTTATGGTGCCTGGCCTGCATAGAATAGTACTCATAGAAGGGTTCTTTCCTTCTTTTGAGAGAACTTTCCTGAGGGGAATGTGAGATGGAGCTGAGAGGGAGCTGGAACAAAGCAAACGGGTCTTTCAAAGCCAGTTCTGCCCAGCCAACAGCACAAATAAATCCCTCTGCTGCGAACATGTTTTGCAGGCCTGCAAAGGCACACATCTCTCTAAGACAGATCAACACTGACACCTTCTGGATGAAAAATGCATTTCTTCCCTCTGATTCCACACCTCTTCCAATCTAAGTCTCCTAAAGCTGCATTTTGTCCTTGAAGAACCAAGGGCTGGCGTCTGACAGGCCAGGAACAGCTAGGTCCAATGAAGAAGGTATATGTGATAAAGCTCTCAGCGGCTGAAGAAAGAGGGGTATCTACCCAACACCGCCTTATCACACCCAACCTCTCTTAGTCAGCAAATGAAGTCTAATAAGTATATTCACTGAGGGCTCAGAGGGAGCACAAAACAGCCTCACTCACCCCAGTGGCTTCCAGTTGCTTCTCCAGCTCTTGGCACCAGCTCCGGTACTGCAACACCTGAAGCAAATAGAGCAGGACGTGAACAATGGGCATTAGTGGTACAAACTGCCCAATCCAAAGTCCCTCGAGAACTTCGGGCAAACCTGCTGTGAACGGGGGACTGGGTGATGGTAGTGAGGTAAGGCCATTTGCAGTTTCTACATGGGCATCTAAATAATACTTTCTCTATGCCTTATGTATCAGAGAGACAAGATCATAGGCTTTGGAACCAGAAAACCTAGGGTCAGAAGAGCAAACCTAGACAACTAATTTAACCCTCACGAATGCCTACTTTAAAAGGGAGATAATATATATCTCCAGGAGTAGGTGTGAGCATCAAAGGAGAGGCTGTTTGGGACATTCCCACCACATGGTTCTGCCTCCGGCAACCCTTATCCCACCTTGGCACCCAGCTCTAGGAGGTGTTCTCCTCTCTTCCCCTCACTCAAAGGGCAGCTGCCTCACCTTGGCCTGCAGCTTCCTCACAAGGGCTGCTTGCTTCTGCTGGGCCTCCTGGGAGCTCTTCAGCTTTCTCCAGGAGGCTGCCTGGTTCTCTGCCATCTGCTGCTGTAGCGCGAGCACTTGCTCCTCCAGCACCAGCTGCAGTGACTGGGGCTTCATGCTGTTCAACCCAGGGCCTCCTGTCTCCATGGGGGCACCAGACAATAAGCCCAAAAGCCACTATGCAGCCAGAGGCTGTTCACTCCCAGCAGGGTCTCTGGTCATTGTTGTGCCACTTAAACCTCCTCTTGAGCTGAGGACCGAAGCACACAGTGGAGTTAAAAGGACTGTCTACATGATTCGAAGTTACTCAGCAAATACTCATTAAGTCTGACAAAGCTGGGCTGGACAAAGTAAATGGGTTCCTTTACGACAGGACCGCTCAGAGCCTTTAACTTACTAAGATGGACCCTAATCGCTAAGAGGGGCCATGATGAGCATCATTTCCTGAATTTATTTGACCGTGAAACAAGTTCACAGGACTAGTGTTTCCTGGCATGCCTTTTGGAACTCTGCACCAGAACAAGAGCTCCTGGTTTACCATTGCCTGGCACGGTGCCTGATAAACACTTGTCGAACGAATCACTGAAGGTACTTAGTCTAACAGCGCAGATAGACATGATTACAATACACTAAGTCCTCGCTTAACGTCATTGATAGGTTCTACAACTTTAAGTGAAATGCTGTATATCAAAACCAATTTACCATAGGCTAACTGATATAAACAAGAGTTAAGTTCCTATGGCATCTCATCATCATAATGAAACAACGTTGAACGATGTTATTTGAGGACCTGCAGTGCAATGTAGTATGTTCACTAATAATAATAGAGACATTGCAGGATAGTATGGAAAAACAAAGGAAAGGCATTTAACCCAAGGGAGGGCGGGGGTGGATGGGCTGTGAACTGTATGAATTATTATCATCAAACTTAATACTTGCTAAGTGCTCCTATGAGTCAGTCACTTTGTAGGTTCTTTACAAGTACTAGGTCATTTGTCATCACCAGTACCTTGAAACCTTCCAGTGCCTTCCTATCACATTTCTGTGTAGGTACGATGATAACTCTATATATGGATGAGGAAACTGAGGCTTAGAAAAATTAAGCAATTTGTCCTAGTTCATACAGGTGGCATTTGATTAATTAGGGATTTGAACACGAATTTGTTTGACTCTGACAAAGAAATGGAGTAGCAGGCATTTCAGGCAGGGGATCCAAAAGGGAGAAGGAAGAAGGAACCAGCTTCAGCAGGATGGCAAACCCTCCTCACCCACCAGGAGCTGGGCAAGAGCTAATTCATTTCAGTCACTAGTAGGTTATCAACAATGAATGCATAATGAAGAAATGCATGTGGGCCTCACTCCTGGCAGCTCTAAACTCTTGGCCAGATGTCACAAATGTGGACTGCTGGCTCTTTTCAACCATCGTGTGGCTCATACAATAATTTTTAAGAATTCAAGTTAGGTGCCAACATTTACCATTGGGAAAATGCATATAAAAATTCATATGTCTGGAAAATCAGAATAGCCTGTGACCCCTGACCCACACTCCCACAAGGCAACAACCACCTGCGGTTGAACAGTCCCTGTCCCCTTTAGATAGAGCAAATGCTGTCCAGTTCACCAGTCTTCACCCTCATCCCTGCCTATTCGCTCCCTCACATGGACAGCAGATTTCAATTGTCATTTATCTTTGCACTGTGCTGTTGTTTTTCTTACAACAGAGTTACAGAGGAAAACTCAGTTTACTAATTTCCATTACCTCCTGGGAAATGGAAGATAACCGAGTTTGCAGAGATTGTACAAGATAGTAAGGGAAGTGTATCAAGCAGGAAGAATTGAGCTGCACCAATAAAGGCTTAGTGGCATCAATCTCCCAGGCTGCCTCTTCTTAGCCTGTAACCAGGTTAATACAGCCTTTCCCTGTGCTCCAAACATCTTCCTTTTCTGCCCTTCCTTTCCACCATGGTGTCAAGCAACTCACCATGGCTCTGCGAAACACTGGCTCAATCTCTCTCTGCTAGTTGTAAGTACAAATCTCCTGGGAAACAGCTTTCATTGCCAACACCGCCACCAAGAGTGCTTTCAAAAGACCTGAGGGCCTTTTCTTTTCTAATACTGTGAGGGTTGAGCTAGGCTTTGGCACACAGTGGGAGGCTCAGAGGCCCCAAAGATCCCCTCACCCTTCCTTTGAATCCCTACCTCCCAAATATTAGGTTTAACCATAAGAAATCACCAATATTTGTCCTTTTTTTACCTATAAAAATGATGATTTCATGTAATTCAACCTAATACTTCTGTTAGCAGCTCTGCCACAGTTCCCAGAATTCTCATATTAAATCCTCTTTTAGCATAAGGATGCTGTTAACATGTAAACATTATTTGAGAAGGTGATAATCATACTTCAGCAAAGCAAAGGAATTATATTAGAATTATAGGATTGTTTTATTTTAGCAGATAATCTAAAATTTTCAGTTATTTAAAAATGTACTTCAATCCTCTCATTTTACAGATAAGGAAACTGAGGCCTACAGAGATGAAGTTACTTCATTTTGTTCACATTCTATTTATATGCCCAATTTACCTCAAACAATGATTTGAAATTACAGCAAATGTACCATACAAATGTAAGTGGGAGACTGGGTACAGGGTATA
>NW_017731588.1:1423704-1432156 GCF_001890085.2 Hipposideros armiger
AGCTCTGAGCAACAGCGGTTCGATTCCCAGCCCGAGCTGAGCAGCCGCTGAGCTGCCAACAGGTAGCAGGATGGCTCAGCTTAAAAAAAAAAAAAATCCTCATAAAATGGAAATTCATTATAACAAGAATAAAAAGAGGTAGGGGACAGAGAAAAATTACATCAGGAAGCTTTCTGAAATGGAGATTTAGTTCTGAGCCTCCTCAAGACGCAGTTCAGCACTCTTTTATTAACATACTGTCAGCTCAGCCAGAGAATAAACTAGCACAGCTCCAAAAGAAGGGAGGTTTCCATGTCCCTCAGAAAAAGGTCAGTAGTTGGCAAATGGTAACAGACTGGATCGCATTCAAATGAGATAATGGATGTCACTGTGCTTTGTAAACTGTAATCCACTGAATAGATATTATCATCACTGTAGGAAAAGGGAAAAGAATCACTTCTTTTATACATTCATTTATTCCATAGACATTCATGAATTCCAGCTCAGTTGTCAGGCAGTCTGCCACAGTGATACAGAAATGAACAAGACCGACTTCCTGCTTCCTACTGGTTTGCTAAGAACCAGGCTGGGAAGGGCAGTAACCTCTGCACCTATGATGGCAAGTGACAGGAAAGTGATATAAATTATGTATTTTGTCTCCCTTCATTCAAAATACTCCAACAGGAGTATTTAAATAAAGTTTAAAGTAGAGGCACCATCACCTAAACTTGGGGTAGAGGTGTAAATGCTTATCATGGACTAAAATCTGGACTGGTATTATTAAATAGAATTTGTCACTTAAAGCTAAAAAGGAAAAACACGTCAGGGCACAAACGTTTTATTTTCCTAAGCAAAGAAACTATATATATTGTCTGCAGAGACAATTTGTTTCTTATTCCAGAAAAAAAAAAATTAGCATGCGGCTCCTTATATAAATCCTGTATGTGGGGCCTCTGTTCTTCTCCCACTTCTCTGGCCTCTCCCTTCAGTCTCCTTTGCGGACTCCTCCTCATCTCCCCAACATCGAAAGGTTGGAGGCCCTAGGGCTCAGGCATCAGACCTCTTCTCCATCTGCCTTCATTTCCTATGTGAATCTTACCCAGTTTCATGGCTTAAAATAGCATCTATACACCCATGACTTCCAGGGTTACATCTCCAGCCAACACTTCTCTCTAGAACGTCACACTCCTATACTAAATCCAAACATCTCTTTAACTTCTCCACAGATGTCTAACAGGCATCTCAAAGTTAACTTGTCTAAAGATGAACTCCTGGGCTGGCCGAGTGGTGCGTTGGTTGAGAGTTGGCTTGGGACACCAGCTCCGAGCAGCAGGGCCCCGGTTTGGATCCCACATGAGGGCCAGTGACGCTGCGCCCTCTACAGCTAAGATGGTGAACAACAGCTCAGCCTGGAGCTGGGCTGCTGTGAGTTGCCAGCGATGGCTTTGGCTGCAGTGGGGCTGCAGCGGGCTGCCATGAGCTACCGTGAGTGGCCGGCAGCTGGTGTGTGCTTTCGTGAGCTACCTGTGAGCTACCCTGAGTGGCCGTCCAAGGGCCGGCGACCAATCTCTCACCCAGGAAGAGCGCAATGATAATACCAACATGGGCCAGTGAAGCGACGTCCTCCACAACTAGACTGAAAAACAAAAAGAACAGCAACTTGTCTGTTCCCCTGCCCCAATTCCCCAAGCTGTCCCCCTCCCCCAATTCCCCAATAAAATCTTTAAAACAAAAAACCTTAAAGTCATACTTAACTCCATTGTCCCACACCCTATAACCAATCCATCAGCAAATCCTGTTGGCTCTACCAGATCCTATCACTTTTTGACCATTCACCACCACCATCCTAAGTCAAGCCACTCTCTTGCCTGGTGTGGTAGCTTTAAGGTATGACCATAGATTCTTTGATGCTCCTTCCTTTAAGAGGTGGAGCCTAATTCTCTCCTCTTAAGAATGAGCTAGAATAAAGTTAATGAAGCTGAATAAGGTAGAAATTACTTCCAAGACAAGGTCATAAAAAGCACTATAGCTCCCCCAGCCGCCAACCCCACTTTATTCTCTCTACTGTGTCCTGAGGACAGTCAGGCAGCCCTGTGAAGAGGCCCAGTGGTAAGGAATCATCTTGGGAGCAGATCACCCATCAGCTTGACTGCAATCTCCTGAGAGGTCCTAAACCAGAAACACCCAGCTATGCTGCTCCTGAATTTCTGAACCACACTGTATGAGATAATAAATGATTGTTCTTTTAAGCTGCTAAATTTTGGGGTAACTCCTTGCACAGCAATAGATAACAGCAATAATGCATCTGGATTACTGCAAAAGCTTCCTAGATGGTAGCGATATTTCCACCCTTGATTCCAAATTTGTTTTTTCTCAACATAGTCAGAGTGATCCTTTTAAAACTGACAGATGATGCCATTCAGAACCTCCCAATAACATTATAATGGCCTATAGTGTCCTAATTATTTGATCCTGGCCTCCAATTCCATGTCTTACTCCTCTCCCCTTTGCTCACACTCTCCTTGGAACATACCAAGCCACACACTCTTCTCAGGGTCTCATCTTCATGATTCACTCCCTTACCACCTTCAGGTCTCTGTTCAAATGTCACCTTCTCAGTAAGTTGTCCCCTAACCCCCAATATAAAATACCACCATCCTTCACACACACTGGTATTTCTATTTACCATGACTTATCTGTCCCCATCCAATTATGTGTAATATACCTATCAGAATGTAAATTTCCCAAGTGCAAAAACATTGTTTTATTGACTGCTGTATTCCCAGCCCCTAAAACAGTGCCTGTTATATAGCAGATACTTAAGTATTTGACTGAATGAATGAATATAAGGACTTCAGGTAACATGATCCAAATCACCAATGGTCTTGCAAAATGCTGACAGTTCTATAACCATGTAAAATGTAAAATACAGATCATGTAGTTCATGCAGCACTCTACTCTCACAACAATCACAGCGACCTTCATAAAAACCCCTTTGAAATAAAGTTATCCTCATTTTACTGACAAGAAAACCGAGGCTCGAAAACTGAAAGGGATATAACGGGTCAGTGGCAAAGATTAAATCCCAACCTGCTACCAAACTCTGTCCTCCATTACACTAAGTTGCCTCCTAAATTATGAAATATGAAATCAAAGCTCTGGGAGGGGCACTTCCTAAAGGACATGAAATAATGAGGTCTAGGTCTGCAGATCTCTGATGGAAAAGGAGCAAAGAAAGGTAGAGTATGACTGAAGGAGCAGAGGGCTAGCAGCATGTTCCAGCCTGGGTTTTGTCATGAACTCACTTTATATGTTGGGGAACATTAAGTCTCCTTTCTAAGACTTCTCAGTAAAATGTGCATCACAATCCTGGGGCTACGTGCCTCCATGAGTCATGGGGCTAATGTAAAGACCAAATCAACAGACATCTACTGAACCCAAAGGCAATTTAGCGAAATTATCACATGCTCTGTGGAATGCCTAGAATTCATTTCCCAGCACCATTTACTTATTTGCAGGACTGTTGGCAAATTGACCTGAGTATCTGTTTCTTCATGCATAAAATGTGAAAATATAGAACCCATCTTATGGAATTGCTGAGATTAAATGGGCCTTTTCATGTAATACATTTAGTAGCATCTGACACTTTGTGACTATTCAGTAAATATGAGCTATTATCATCATCATGTGCTAGACCCTGGGATATAGAGATGAAAAAGGCAAGGGATAACGCCCAACAAGTGCATGTGTGTACAAGAGGGGCAGGAAATAGTAACTCGGTACAATGAGTGCAAAAACCGAGCAGCGAGATTAGCTACACCAGCAGAAAGGCTGGGAAAGGTTTCCTAGAAAGTGGTATTTGAGTTGGGTCGCAAAGAATGAGTTCCAGAGCGGGGCGGCGGGTGGGGCTGGGCTTTCGGACTGATCTCGTGCAAAACCCCAAGGGCAGAGGGAGCAGCAAAATTCTGGGAGCCCGGAGTGAGATGGGCCGGACAGCGCAGCGCCTTATCCTGAGAACCCCGGGCTTGTCGGCTGTTGGAAGCGAGGATCGGGAAGATCCCTTTCTGCGCGGACTGGAGTCCAGAGTGGTGGCGGCAGCAGGACGCGGAGGCAAGGGGCTGGGAGCCCTAGGACAGGTCCCAATCCCTCTCTGGGCCTGGAGTTCCTCCCCGGGAACCGGAGGCCGCTGCCCGAACGGGATTCCTTAAGGCGCCCTATACAGGCGGGGCTCTGGCCTTCGGACCGTTAACCTGGGCACCTCCCGCCTGCCCTTGAGACCCCCTCCTCACCACGCTCGGGTTCCGCAGAATCCTAGCCTGTTCCTCCGCGCTGGAGCGGCTAAAGCCGCAGCTAAGGCCGGGCGGGGGGGCGGGGTCCCACTACCCGACTGGAGCCCAGACCCCGCCCCCCAAACTCCCGCCCTTTCGGGGGCCCGCCCCTCCGAGTAGTGCGCCTATAGGCGGACGGCGCCGCTTAGAGGCCTCCCCGCCATGTTGAGTACTGGCAACCAATTTACTGACGTGACCCAGAAGGAAAGGAGAATTATATTAAGAGAAGTAAGATTCCTTGGACAGAATGAGGACAGCCATGGTTGCTGGGTTCGAGCAAAGGAAGTTTTGGTAACAGAAAAAAACTTGCCCCCAATCATCCCACTTTTGGCTCTGGGGTTACACACTGCGCATGTGTATGGTCACCTGGTTCTAGGTGCGCCTGCGCACTGCTCCACCCATAAGCCGAGTGAAGTTAACAGCTGCGTGGAGAATTAGGGAACTGACCTCTGGGTCGCAATAAAACCTACAGGGCGACAGTTTCTAGGGTTTTCTTACCTTCAGATCAAAAACTCCAAGCAGCCTCAGGCAACACAACACTCAGCATAGTTAGGGTCGTTTGAACACACAGCACTGTTTTCTCCCATGTCTTTGCACAGGGTGTTTTCTTTGCCTGAATGTCTGGAGAACTGCAGTTTGTCTAATTTTCTGGCTAAGCCTGATTTCCCAGGCGTTATTCCCATAGCATTTTGTACATAAATTATCAGTGCCCTTTCTTAAGAGTTGTAAATTCCATTTACTTTCCATATCGGTGGCCCTAAATTTTTAGTTTAGTTGGGGTTTTAAAAAACACCCCCCCCCCAAACAAAACAAAACAAAAACAAAAACCTGGAAAACTTCTTAAAATTCAGACACTTAGATTCCACCCCTAAAGAGTCAGGATGGAGCCCAGGAATCTGCATTTTAGCAAATACCCCAGGTGATTCTGATGTAGCAGGAACACATTTTGGGAAGCATTACATAAGAATGCGTCTCTAGCACCTAGCATGAGGCTTGGTACAAAATAGGTGCTCAGTAACAGCTAAGTGAGTAAATGGATGGATGAATGGATAGCAGGAGTGAAACAGGAAATTCACAGCGGGAAGGAAGCACTTTGATAAGAGTTATATTGTATCTTTTCTCCTGTAAGAACACACAAAAAGTTACTAATAGTTACTTTGAGAAAAAGATAAAGTAAATGGGGGTTAAAGGGAGGGAGGACACTGATTCTGAAAGGCAAACTATTTAGGGAGGGAAACAAACATCCCAGACACTGCACAGAGAAACAGATGCAAAGAATCAGTGGTGTGGGAATCCATCCCAGGGAAATACTCACACAACAGGTACTGTGTAAGAATGTTCAGTACAGCTCTATATGGAATGGAGAAAAATGAAAAAACCTGAATGTTACGCACACCAACCTCTCTTCTGCCTCGGGGCCTTTGCTCTTTACTTAGACCACTGTCCCCCCAGCTCTTGGCTTAGCTGATACCTTCCTCTCCTTCAGGTCTCATCTTAAATGATACTTCCTCACTAGGTCTTCCCTGATCATGATATCTAAAGCAATGTGCTATCATTTTCTATCAACAGTATTCTGTTTCTTTCATAGTACTTTCCACTTTTTATTAGTTTGTTTATTTACCTATTATCTTTTCCCCACCTCTAAAATTTAAGCTTCATGAGGATGGGAGGCTGTGTTTAACTTATTCCTAGCATTTAGCCCAGAGCCTGACACATGATAGGTGCTAATAAATAAGCATCCATTGAGTGAATGAATCAAGTCAGCCTCGGTGTTACAAAGGTTAATGACATAAAATCCATCAGCAAACTACACAATAGATTTTAAGACCATGAGGAGTAAACATAGGTTTCAGACTACCAAGACATACAAATAAAGGGTAAATGGAGAAGAAAGATATTAAAACCAAACAGAAATCTTTGATCTTTGTAAAGGGGGATTCATTCTTTCACTCCCTTATTCATTTATTCATTCACCCAGCAAACATTTATCGAACATCTACTGTGTACTAGTATTGGATAATACGATGTATTAGCAGCAAGTTAGAAATTGTATTAAAACATAACAAAGTAGTACAACTGGGTATTTTGCCTGGGCCAAAGCAGGCTCTGAGAGTACATCAACCTTCAAACGTCCTACGAAGTGCCAGGTACATTTGGGACAAAGAAACTGGTGTTCATACACATCATTTGAATTGCTTGGGACCCAAGAGACATATGGGAAAAGACTTAATCCAGACACAAATAGAGTCTGACCGTCGCGTCCCGCATGACATGAGCAGTGGGAGAACGAGAGGGGGCGGCAAAGGGTTAAGAAATAAAAGAAACAGCAGTCAAGAGTTAAATGAGTGTGGGGCCAAGGGTCTCTAGCCTCGTGGACTAAGAGTCCCAAATCGGGCTGACACACCGCTTTTATTTCTCCACCTACCCGGAAGTAGCATTGTTCTCTCCACAGTCTGTGAGTCTCATTCCTATGAACTTGCTCAAGCCAAATTACCCATGCCTGCAAGCTGCTATTACCAAGAGTCAGCCTGCAGCGATAAGACAGATGCTCTGCCTTCACACACCCTATATGCAAAGGACCCCAGAAAGATAAGATTATTGAGCTGAAGACAGATACTATCACACCATCAGGTCACTTCCCAAGCAGGTTGAGGGAAGGAATGTAGCCACAGAGGTAGAAAACCTCCAGTCTTTTTGGGGGGCAAGTGAGGGCTCATGCCCACCTCTGTGAGCCCCGAGATTTCTCCTAATGGCCTCCACCCGACCGTGCCTGTCTTAGGTTGTTCCTCCCACGAGGAATCTTACCCGTCATTGACTAACCGGCCATCCTTTGGAGCCAAACAGGGAGACACAAGGTATATGAGCACTGTCCTCAAAAGGGTCAGTTTAGGGTTAAGCATGGGGGGACAGACGGCTGCACAGCTGCGTGGCAACATCTGACCATGTTCAAACCTGTCGGATAAACCAGAATGAGGAGAAGGCCTCAAAGGAGACTGGATTGGAGGGACAGACAACAGATTAGTTGAAAGAAAACCAACCCTCTGGGTGAAGCGGGCCCCTTCCTCTATGTCCTAAATTCCATCTCTGGGAACATACTTTATATCCTAACCCTCTTCTAGGGGCTGTAATATGGATCCTGTACCCCAGCCCAGCTCATTATTTATAGATATTTCCTCTGCCCCATGCCAAGAAGCTGCCAGGACTGACTGATTTTCTTTCTTTTAAAAATTATATATGTGAAATTTCAAAGTGAGGTGCTAAAAAATCATATGTATTTTTTTCTAACAGTCTAAAATCTGTTTTAAAGTTCTTAGATCCCTTATCTATAGGGTCAGGAGAGTGAAGGCTAGAGAATGTATGTGGAGATATTTCTGACAGTGAGTCCCCACCCTTCTTGGGGAAGATCATGGGGGTGTTACCTTTAACTGCTCAAGCCAAGTGATCGGGGGAGAAGACTTCCATGAGCATTTGAGGTGCCAAATATGTCCCCATTGCATAATGACTGGATATACCTCCTGCCTGGGAAATCTAGCAACAAGAGACAAGCATGCCAACTTCTTTGATGGCAGACCCAGGAGGTTGCTGCTTTGTTGGAGTTGGCCCGCTCTTCCAAAATTTGTCAGGGAACGTTTTCTGTAAGCCAGATGTGGGCTACGTGAGAAAAAGAGAGCCTGCCTAGACCCACCCTGGGTCCTGTTCAGTAGGGCCTTCTACTGGGGTAAAGAGACCCCAGAAGTAGAAGAAAAATGACCATAGGTAATAGAGAGGTCTTTACTAAGGGAAAGGAGCCCAGCAGAACCTCTAAAAGCACCCCATGATGCTTTAAAGGATGGTGCACAGGAACAGCTATAAACATCTTCCAGACCCAGAAAGCACAAAGCTAGCTACAATACTAGTTCAAAGAAGACTTTCCCACCCCTTTCCCCATATCCCTTTCCATGTCAACACCCTGAGTGACGGAAGCGGGCTAAGGATGACAGAGGGGAAAAATTAAGGGAAAACCCCCCAATCATTCCCCTCTTTCTTACTACAGGCTAACACCCTGAAGCAGAGCCCGAGGCACCAAAAGGATACAGTCTCTTATAGTAGATTGTGAACAACTTGCTGCTGTCCATATGAGTCCATTTATTCATCATTAAACAGAT
>NW_017731588.1:1434256-1439256 GCF_001890085.2 Hipposideros armiger
AAAAAATATTTTAAATAAAGAATAAAAATGAAAAAAATGTATGATTACTTTGTTCACACCCCAGACCCGCAACAGACAGTAACACACACTCACACAATTTCCAGATCGTAGTGTGTATGTGTGGCAAATGGAATGGACTGACAGGACAGAAGGCCCACGCTTGGACAAGGTGCAGTTCCCGAGGAGCTCAGCTGGGGGAGCCATTGAGAGCTCGCCGGAGGAAAGCCCAGGGCAGAGGCAACTCCTGGAATTGAAACAATACAAACCAGGCTGGAGACTGGGGAGAGGATTGGGCGGCTCCCCTCTTGCATGGGCTCCCTGGCTGGGGACAGCCCAGGATCCACAGATTAGAAGAAACACAGATAAAGAGTCCAGGACTCTGGGCCCTCCTCCCAGCCAACCCCTAACATGTAGCGTGATAGTAAGAAAGAGAGTCGGTTCTCCCTCCCAGTCGGAAGAGTGCTGATTTCAGAGTCAGGTGTCTGGGTCGCCGCTGTCATTTCTAACTAAAAAAAATTCAAACTTGTGACAGTCACTTAACTTCTCTGAGACTCAATTTCAGAGAAGACTCATTTGTGAAACAGGCACAATATTAACAACTGAATCTTTTTTAAACTATAATTTATGGAGCACCTACTATGTACTGGTCACTGAAGGAAAGGTGCTTTACATATGCAAATAAATTTAGCTCTTATAACCAGCCTGTGAAGCAGATATTTTTACCCTCATTTCAGATGTAAAGAAACAGGTTCAGAGAAGTGATTTTTTTTTAAATGTAAAGAATAGCTAACATTTTTGTACCATTTACTGTGCACGTGGTCACTGTTCTAACTTGACTCGCAACAGCTTAACTCACAACTCTATGAAGTAGGTGTATTATTATTATTATTCTCATTTTATACATGAGGAAACTGAGGCACAGAGACATTAAATAATTAGCCTGAAATTACATAGCTGGTGAATTGGGGAGCCAGGATTTGAAGGCAGGTAGCCCCCCCTGTTACAAATTAGACAACGCTCCTGTTTAAAACCCTCCATTGGGCTTCCCACTGCACTAAAAATAAAATCCAACTTCCTTTCTCTGGCTTGCAAGGTCATACTCGATGTGGTCCTGGCATAATCTTACCTCATCTCCTATCACTTCCCTCTTCACTCACCAGCTTCACACCAACTTCTCATGGTTCCTCAGCTATGCCAAGCATATTCCTGCTTCAGGGCCTTTGCATATGCTGTTCCCTCCACCTGGAATGATCATTCCCCAGACCCGTGTATAGCTCATTCCATCCCTACATCTGGCTCTCTGCTCAAATGTCACCCCTCTCAAAGAGACACTCCTATCTAAGACTACAATAGACATCCCTTTGACTCTGCTTAATTTTTCTTCACAGCACTTAGAATTCTCCAAAGTTATGCATTTGTTTGCTTATTTGTCTATCTCTTCCACCTGATTGTTAGCACAGACTTGGTTGTCTTATCCACTGCTTGGTATCCAGTGCTCAGGCCGGGACCTACCCATGGTAGACACCCAGTATATAGTTGCTGGATTATTAAGTACATAAATGAATGAATACTCAAGGTCACCCAATTGGTTAGTGGCACAGCCAGGGCACAAACTGAGTTGTCTGATGCTCTTAGTCACCGTGATGTGCTGGACTGACTTCTAGAGATTGCGGGAGGTTCTGACAGCATAATGTATGTAAAGCCACTTTGAAAATTGCTAAGTGTTTGAAAAAAAAAAAGCAAAGGATTATGATGATGATGATTATTCAGTTTACTGTTTGCTTATCTGTGAAATGGGGTAATCATACTCTGGCCTGCCTCCTTTAAGAGGATGTTTTGTGGCATGCCAGTGAGATCGTGGATGGGGAAACATGCCTAAGAGTTAAAGGCTTGACATGGTAGAAGGGACTGTAAAGATTATTTCCATGCCAGTGGCTTCCCAAGGCTCCCATCCTCTGCCTTGAGTTTGACATTAATATTGCTGACAGGAGAGGGGGAGGTAGGGGGACATGGGGGACTGAGGGACTCTGCGTCCCAGTAATTAAACATGTTGGGACTGAAGCGCTGCCAGCAGCAGCATCTGGTTGCAATTACCAGAGGGGACCGAAGTGATTAGTCACCTTTATAGTGAGAGCCAGGCCGGTCCCCTGGGATCCTCCCTGGAGAGGGCCTTCTAAGCAAGCTCCGAGTCCCTTTTCCCTGCTTCCACCCCACTTCTGGGGTTCCCTGGTCCTCAAACAATCGCCCTTGATCTGAGACTCCTCCATGTCCCCAAAGTCCCAGCCTGTTGGATGAGACCTTGACCAAAAGCCAAGAATCCTGTAATTGCCTTTACCACCCTTTTACTTCTTCTTGTGTTTCTAGGGCCAGGTTAGGATTCTTTGGTTAAAAAAAAAAAAAAAGAAGAAAGAAAAAGAAAATATGTCAAAGCAGGAATGGGGCTGAAAAAGTAATTTAACCTTTCTGAACTTCAATTTCTTTACCTGCACATTGCGGGACTAACAGTACCTTCATCACAGGGTTGTTGTGAACATAAATAAGATAAAAATGCAGTGGGGTACGAAGGCCAAAGTCTAGTTTACTGGAGTATGTGTTCAGTAAATAGTAGCTGTTATTAATATTTGCCAGGCGCTGGGCTAATCATTTTTTATGATTCATTTCATTGAATCCCCATAAAAAGCCCTGTGAATAGGTATTGTCATGGTCCCTGTTCAGAGTTTCAGAGAGGTTTGGAGGGCTCCAAAGATCATACAATGCACTAAACCATATAGCAGAACCGGAATTCAAAACCTGGGCTGCTTGTCTCTAGAGTCCTTGCTCTTTATCAAATCCTGTGCAGGGGTAGTGTCTTGGTTGTTTGATTCATTCATCCCTTCCTTGATGCTTACAAAGTGCCTAAAAGATGGCAAGACAGAATCCCTCCCTTTAAGGAACTCAGAGTCCAGCAGGGAAGGCACAATATGTCCCCAAATAACTACATCTCAAAGCAGAAAGTGATGGCTTTTATATATAAGGGCCAGTTGGAGATTTCTTCATCCATTCAACACATACTGAGAATTTGCTACGTGCTGGGCCCTGTGCCCAGCACTGGGAATAATTGAAAGATAATTATAGTACAGTCTAGTCATAATCTAATGGGGGAGACAGATATGTAAATAAATTATTATAGTTATAAGGAATTGAGTTATGATTTTTAAAAAAACCATGAAAAAGTACGCGGAGTGGAAGAAATGAACTGTGTTCAAGGTAGGGGGCAGGGGCAGAGCTGGATAATCTTTGAGCTACCAAAGTGGAAAGGGGCACAGAAAATGCATGGCGGGAATTCAGGGGTGTGTATTTTCTGGTGAACGAGGGAAGGCTTCATGGAGAAGAGGGCACAGGAGTAGGCACTTTTCAATGTGTAGGTTTTGGAGAGAGGGAAGGTCGGAACAGAGCAATCCTAAAGGCAGTGAGGAGGACTGAGACAGTGAGACAGGGAGGATGGAGAGAAGGGAAAAATGCCAGAGACGACTGCTTATGTGGGGACAAGTCAAAAGGAAAGCCAAAGTGTTGAAAACCTGAGCAGCTGGAGGGATAGTAATGAAACCAGCTCTTTCTTCCTTAAAGCTCTCCCAACGAGTGCCTGGTGGTGCATTTGGCCTTTGAGATGGGAAGATGGAACTCTACTGGGGTTTTTTTTCCTAGGAGCCACCAAAGGAGGCTGGCATGGCAAAGTTATGCTGCTGTGCTCTGAAGATCAGCAGGGATCTAGAAGCGTCACCGTGAAAGGGCTGATTGGACACCTGGACACCTCCAGCTGTGAGTTTCATCTCCTTTCATCCATCAAGCACTTCCTGAGCTTCTACTCTGTGCCAGCTTATGCTGAGAAACCAATCTGGTGACTTTAGAGTATGAACAGATCTCTATTAGGCAGGCTCAAAGAATCTCAGGTTAAGAAGGAAGCCTGCCTGACTACTGCTTCTACTGCTGCTATACTTCTTGCAATGTGACAAGTGTTGTAGTGAAATGTACAAGAGGAGGTAATTGCCTCTGTCTAGGGATCAGGGAAGGCTTCCCAGAGGAGGTGACTTTTCAGCTGAAGTTTTCAGGAAGAGGAGGACTTCCTCCAGTTATGGGAGTGAAAGGGGGTATTCCAGGTGAAGGGAACAGCTTTCCCCCATGAGTCCAGCTCAAATTTAGACTTCTTGTAGACCTACCAGAAAAGTATCATTGTGGGAAATAATTTTTCCAGCCTCCTGCAGGGGCCGCTGCTGCCCCAGGCTGGGTCTGCCACGGCCAGTCCTTTCCAACAAAACTACAAGTCTGGCTTTGCTGGGGTGGTAGTGAGGTACACCCTGGACCTGCCTCCATCCGAGGAGTGGGTTCTGAAGTGACAGTGTCCCTCAAAGCCTGAAGAAATCATCTGAGCTCAGTCAATGGCATTTTGGGGGAGGGGTGTAGTGGGTATTGATAGTTCTCTCTCTGGGTCACCACAAGTTTATTAAAATAAAAGAAACTGGGTAAATGCTGCCATCTGTGCTGCGCCCCCCCCCCAACAACAAATCAGGCCCCAGACTAGACACAGGGTTGGAAACTGCTTTAAAAACACCCCAAGGACTTAGCTGAAAACCCACACTCCCCATGCTTCTGGGGCTTAAGATCCTTGAGTTCATTCCTCAGCATCTCTCCTAAGGAAGGTGGGGTGGGCTGCCCCGTGAGGTGGAGGTGAAGACCCCTGAGTCTGCTCCATGGACCGAGGGGCCCCCTAAGCCCAGAGTCACGCTTCGGGGCTCTGTGCCAAGAGCCCCCGTGAGCCATGGCCTCGAAAGGGCAGCGGTGATTTTTTTCACATAAATATATCGCACTTAAATGAGTTTAGACAGCATGACATCAGAGAGTAATTAAATTGGTTTGGGTTGGAATTCCGTTTCCAATTCCTGAGTTCAGGTTTGTAAAAGATTTTTCTGAGCACCTGCAGGCGTGTGTGTGTGTGTGTGTGTGTGTGTGTGTGTGTGTGTGTG